>NW_017306558.1:1398752-1414136 GCF_000935625.1 Nanorana parkeri
ACGCACTGTACTAGTAGTCAAATTAGAAGCATTCCCTGCAATTACAATTCCATCATTGCTGAGATATTTTTTAAGACTTTTAATGGGTAAAAGGGTGCAGATAGAAATGCTTTTCCTATTACAGCACTGACATTGCTTATGACGATATTAAAGACAGTCAGAATGAGAAAGGACATGAGAGGACAAATATTAATTTCTTTAGATACCAAAAAAAAGATAAAGATACCCAATAAAGTTGCTAAAATCCATGCGATGTATAAAGTTTATTAAATTCAATTTTTAATCCAGGATATTTTACATTGACCTCATATGTTGGATGGTGACTCTTTCCTCCTCCTACCAAAGGATCCTTTATTATACAAGAAAAACAGATAATTAGATATTACTTACTACCAAAACTCTATCACCTCCAAGTTTGTGTCCGACCATGTATGTACAGTGTGGCTGCCAATTGATCATTCTTCTGATTATTGTAAAAACACATTTGCACTATGAATAAGCTCCTGTGGGCAGTACAGTGACTTAAGGTGCCCATACACCTTACGATTATCGTACGATAATCGTATGCAATCGACTTTTCGTACGACAATCGTAACGTGTGAATGTAGTGCCCGACCGACAGTACTGTACAATCGTACGACTTTTGAGGGTCAAGCATGTTTGAAAACTTTGGTCGATCGTACGATGTTCGCATGGCTGGTGGCTTTTCCGTCCGTCAAAAGTCGTATGATTAACACTGTGCATACGCAAACGAAAATAATTGCGGTCAATTACCGCAAGTCGTCCAGGTGTTTTTTTCTAACTACCGCTGATTAAACCTTGTGATAATCGGGGCAGGATGGGACCGTCGTACGAAAATCGTACGACGGTTCGATCATCGGACGAAAAGTTTCATCCGATAATCGTAAGGTGTATGGGCACCTTTAGTGGCTAACCTCTCCAACTTGAAGTCCTCTGTTTCAGTGCTGGCCAGGATGCTATGTGCATGGAGTTTGCTTGTTCTCCTGTGCTAGCGTGGGTTTCCTCCAACACTCCAAAGACATGTTGATTGGTTAATTGGCTTCTGTCTAACTTGGCTTTAGTATGTGTGTGCATGTGAGATAGGGACCTTAAACTGTAAGCTCCTTGAAGGCAGGAACTGATGTGAATGGACAGTATGTAAAGCACTGCATAAAATGTTGTTGCTCTTTATATACCTGTAATAAAAAAAAATTATTTGTTAAAACAAAAATTATTAAGCCACT
Organism: Nanorana parkeri; assembly: GCF_000935625.1. Classification (NCBI taxonomy): domain Eukaryota; kingdom Metazoa; phylum Chordata; class Amphibia; order Anura; family Dicroglossidae; genus Nanorana; species Nanorana parkeri. The sequence goes on from NW_017306558.1 coordinate 1,399,997, forward strand.
AATCATCTCCATATTTTTTTATTAGAAAGCCAAAAGTATTGATTTGAAACTCAACAGGTTGTTATCATGATTACCACTTTACCCCTTTAAGCAATAGCTTGGCAATTCAGGATTCTATGTCATATTGACTAAGGGATACAAAATTCCACATTCTGCTGTCACCTTTAAACAGTCCTTTCATTTCTTCACACTGACAATAATCTTCTGTTCACCTGGTGTATGAGTCCCCACCGTAATATCCCATCTGAGGAACTCATTCAGTAATCACAGTTACTAGTCTCTTGTCTACTATAGATTTCCAACTTTCAGTTGACGAACCTTCCCTGTTTAATCTGTTCTATATACCTCAAATCCCTTTATTAATAATAATAGGCACCTACAGATTTGCTGATGCCTCCACATTGTTAACCATTCCTATTTAGTTGATGAATGTATCATATAGATCAATTTTACTATCCTTACACATCCACTTAGCAAACGAAAATAATTGCGGTCAATTACCGCAAGTCGTCCAGGTGTTTTTTTCTAACTACCGCTGATTAAACCTTGTGATAATCGGGGCAGGATGGGACCGTCGTACGAAAATCGTACGACGGTTCGATCATCGGACGAAAAGTTTCATCCGATAATCGTAAGGTGTATGGGCACCTTTAGTGGCTAACCTCTCCAACTTGAAGTCCTCTGTTTCAGTGCTGGCCAGGATGCTATGTGCATGGAGTTTGCTTGTTCTCCTGTGCTAGCGTGGGTTTCCTCCAACACTCCAAAGACATGTTGATTGGTTAATTGGCTTCTGTCTAACTTGGCTTTAGTATGTGTGTGCATGTGAGATAGGGACCTTAAACTGTAAGCTCCTTGAAGGCAGGAACTGATGTGAATGGACAGTATGTAAAGCACTGCATAAAATGTTGTTGCTCTTTATATACCTGTAATAAAAAAAAATTATTTGTTAAAACAAAAATTATTAAGCCACTAATCATCTCCATATTTTTTTATTAGAAAGCCAAAAGTATTGATTTGAAACTCAACAGGTTGTTATCATGATTACCACTTTACCCCTTTAAGCAATAGCTTGGCAATTCAGGATTCTATGTCATATTGACTAAGGGATACAAAATTCCACATTCTGCTGTCACCTTTAAACAGTCCTTTCATTTCTTCACACTGACAATAATCTTCTGTTCACCTGGTGTATGAGTCCCCACCGTAATATCCCATCTGAGGAACTCATTCAGTAATCACAGTTACTAGTCTCTTGTCTACTATAGATTTCCAACTTTCAGTTGACGAACCTTCCCTGTTTAATCTGTTCTATATACCTCAAATCCCTTTATTAATAATAATAGGCACCTACAGATTTGCTGATGCCTCCACATTGTTAACCATTCCTATTTAGTTGATGAATGTATCATATAGATCAATTTTACTATCCTTACACATCCACTTTGTATGTACAAATAATTGCAAGCAGCATCTTAAAGTGAATGTGCTATTTCTTAATTTGTTTCTAAAACTAATTTGAACCATACTAAAGGACTTCACCATGCAATAAGAAATAAAAGCAATGTAAAAGCATGGATATAAAAAAAAAAACTTTTTTCTCATTTGACCAGCACGTAGAAGAAAGAAAAACAAATTTTTCATTTAAAGGGTTTATTTCTGTTTGGCAGGGGTTGGTGTGTCCGCAATTTGTAATGCAATAAAAAAAGTAATGAAGTGCAGTAGTGATCATCTATAAAATAAATAAAAAAAATAAAAGTTGCCAGTTAAGCTATGCTGTAACATGTGTTACATGAGATTGATCCTAGTTGCTCCAGCAAGGCATTACACAAGGCCTACATAGCATGACGGATAGCAATTGCATTGATTGTTGATTTTAATTGCCAAGAAAAGGGGAATGTCAGGCTGCTCTATAGATCAAATGCTTTTGCACGCTTTATTTATGGGCAGCGTTTGAAGAAATCACTGTGTAATCATTAAACCTATTTGTTTCTGCTGATAAACAGGTTTCTCAGTATTATCGTTCTATGGTCTTCCTCAAAAACGTATCTGAAGACCCCCTGAATGTTAAAGAGCATATTGACTGCTGGTATAGGAACTGAATGGTTGTACTATATGAACATTTGTTAGCTGATAGAATAAGGTCCCATTCAGATTATAGCGTTATAGTAATGTGCGGTACAATGCAGGTTTTATCGCACATTTCCACAACACACATGTAACACCATGTGGTGTAGTTTGTTGTAGTGCCATTCACTTTGAACGCCAACCTAACAGGCTGCACTGTAATTTATAATGCACCAAAACGCATATAGAGTGAGCTGTGGCAAAAAAAAATAGTTCATGTGCGATTTCAGGGATTGTAAGGTGTGATGCTAGCTCATTCAAAACAAATAGTCACTATAATGCATGGTAATGGGATGCATTATGCAGCTATGTTAATGCAGCATGTAGTCCGAATAGGCCCTAAGGGCCCATTCACACCAGACACAGTGCGTTCCCGCCCGATTCCGTCCGGAACGCACTGGATCGTACTGCAACCAGCTCACTTTGTTGTAAGGTGGGAGGGGGCGTGGCGGTGCATTGACCTCAATGGCACTGTAGCCAGACCCTCCAGCACGCTCCCTCTTGCCCAGGGCCGGTGCTAGCCTATGTTGCGCCCTAAGCAAGACCAGCTACTTGCGCCCCCAACCCCCCCCCCCCACCAAGTTTGCTTTTTAAAGACAGATTTTTAGAATAAACTAAACAATAAAACACAAAACTTATACAGCAATGCAGAATACCACCAGCTATAGAGGGCAATAAGCAATGCAGAACAATACCATCAGCTATTGAGAATTACAAATCACACCTATACAGTATGCAGCAATGCAGAATAATAGTATATGAATTTTTTACATGCTCTGTGCTGCCACTCTGTTCCGGGGTGCCGGTCTGATGTCTCAGGCAGAGGGTCTCAGGAGGGGTGCAGAGAGTCTCAGAAAGAGTGCTGAGGGTCTCAGGAGGGGTGCAGAGGGTTTCAGGAGGGGTGCAGAAGGTCTCAGGAGGAGAGTGGAGGGTCTCAGGAGGGGAGCTGAAGGTCCCAGGAGGAGAGCAGAAGGTCCTAGAAGGAGTGCGGAAGGTCTCAAGAGAGGTGCGGAAAGTCTCATGAGGGGTGTGGAAAGTCTCAGGAGGGGTACAGAGGGTGTCAGGAGGGGGGCAGAGGGTTACTGTAATTGCTCAGTCTTATACAATCACAAGAATTTCTAGTGATTGTATAAGACTGAACAATAGTTTGCTTTATATGACACTACAAGCAGAGAGAGAGGCAGGGAGGGGGGAGAGAGAGAGGGGGAAAAGAGAGAGGAGAGGGGGGAGAGGGAGGGGGAGAGAACGAACACTGCACACCCAGCCATTCGTTTTCCGACCCCCTCTCCCCACCCCCCCACCGTCTCCTCACTCTGTCTCTTACCTTCCACACACAGCACTGCAGCCTGCTCAGCCCGGCCGGGACTCACAACACGCCCCGCCTCCCAACGACAGGACGCTGCAGATGACTCATCGCTCCAAAGTGTCAGAGAGATCACTCCACTCTCTCTGAGGCTCCGGAGCTAGGAGGTAGATAGGAGACAGGCTGTTCAGATGGGCACAGTTCCTTGCAGCCATGGCCTTACAGCTTTTCCAAGCGGCCGCAAGGAACTATGCCAGTGCGGGCGGACGGTAATGGATCCCGGCGGAGTCTCGGGGAAGCTGGGGCGAATGCGCCCTACGCGGCAGTGCACCCTAGGAGGCTGCTTTGTTTGCCTAGCGGTAACGCCGGCCCTGCTCCCGCCCCACAACAAAGTGAGCTGGCCGCAATACAATCCAGTGCGTTTCGGCCAGAATCGTGCTGGAACGTACTGTGTCCGGTGTGAACGGGCCCTTTGTTAAGGACAGAGGCTCTACACTGCTCTGTCCTTAACAAAATATTTTTTTTGGATGAAGTTTTAACTTTGAGATATTTGAGACATCCATACTTGGGAAGTGACATATTCCTACAAGAAGATGACAACTAATGCTCTACATAGTTATAGATGCCAAGGACCTATTGCCACAGTAATGCCAATAGGTCCTTGTGCATTGATAAGTTGCAAAATTGAAAATGTTGGGCCTATTCACCATTTCCACATTTGTACCTGTAAGATTTAAATCAGATACTTTTCATTTACATTTTACAAGATCTTATAAAGACCACCAGGGGAAATTTGCATAAACTGTGTGACTGATACAGCACAGTTTTGTGCAGAACAAGCATTTAGAAGTGATGAAGTTTATTAGCATTGTTTATGTCAGGGGTGCCCATTAGGTTGATCGTGCTCTACCAGTAGCTCTCAAAGCTGATGCTGGTAGATCACAAAGGGTGTGAATGGTAGCCCCTTTATTCCATATTGGTATATTTATTTAGCTGTGCACACATGATTACCTATTAGCCTGAGTCTTCTGAGCCAAGCTCCCTGACACCTTTCTGGTGGATACTGGTGGTTGAAGTGCTATGTATTACATCAAAGAATATTAGTTTACACAGCCTGTTGCAAAATACAGCAAGATGAGCCAGGAGAGAAAGAGAGGGAGGTTTTTTTTTCGTTGGTAGATCTCATGTAGCTTGTCATTTGAAAAGTAGATCTTAACACAAAAAATTGTGGGCACCCCGGGTTTATGGCTATATAGTCCAGCATCCTGGAAACTATGGGCTGATTTACTAAAGGAGTTGAGAATATTCATTTAATAAATAGTTCGAAATATCCACTGTCTAATTATGCGAAAAGTATCTGCACATCATTGGGTGTTCAAAGTGAACAAGAATTTGCTTTTAACTTTATAGAATATTTGAAGTGAATAACCACACAACCTATTGAGTGAAGATTCTCAACCCCTTTAGTAAATCAGTATGTTGTTTCAATAAAAAAAACCAATCTAGATGATGGGTGTACAGAAAAGAATTATAGAGAGCAGTAAAATAGTTTGTTGTTGTGATCGCTGCTGAAAACTAGAGATGAGCAGATTAATTTTGGCAAAATAGTTTTTTCCATTGGTCAAATTTTACAGTAATGGCAACTCTCAATTTCACTAATTAAGGGGATGGAGGACCAAAGCTATAAGACAAGGTTACTAAATTTAAACATGTTCACTCTGGAGGTGAGGAGATTAAGGGGGGATATGATGTTCAATGGGGATAGCAACATCAGCAATAAACCTTTTACGATAAACCCCATAACAAAGACTAGAGGCCACCAGCTAAAACTGGTGGAGAAAAGATTTCAGCACAAGGGAGGAAGGGGCTTCGTCACAATTAGGGTGGTTAAGGTTTGGTGCTCACTGCCGCAGACAGTGACTTCAGCTGAGAGTATTGAATCTTTCAAAAAGCACTTGGACGATTTCCTCAGATACCGTAACATTCAGGGGTACAGGTACTCTTAAGAACAAGAACACACAGGGGCTCATACACACACATACACATGCACACACACAATAGGTTGAACTTGATGGACCTGTGTCTTTATTCAACCTCAAATAATATGTAACTATGTAACACATTGACATGGTTTGTTAAAATATGTTTAAAAAAACATCTATTCTGTATTACATAGGAGTTTTTTGTCTATAATCCACACACAGATGTAATATGGGTAGGAATAATTTTTACGAGTATTTCAAGTGCTTAGGCAGGCAGATTATTTTACCGCATGCTCTGAGATTGAAAATGAAATCCATTCAACTGGTTGTGAACCATTAAACTACATCAAATGTAAAGGCATTCCAGGTTTATATTTATTTTTCTATCTCAGTTCCATCAATTCCTTTGCCATAGTTTTTTTTTGTAAAGGTGAACTTTTAATAGGTAGAAGCTGAGCGAGAAGAGTGGAAGAGTTCCAAACTTTTCAAAATCCGGAGCTTTGCCATTAAGACAAAGAAGCATACATAAAACACAATTCTGATGCCATCACCTAGGACTCTGAAATGAATATCTCAGGCTCTCTAATATCCACCATACTGATACTTTGTGTACTGGGCAAAATGCAGTAATTACAAAAGCAAGTAGTCACTTATTCAAGGTGCCCTCTGTATTGCAAAAGTCAATTTAGAAGGTCTTGAGTTTTATAACTCGTTGCAAAGTATAAAAAATACTGATGTAGTGACACCACAAAGTTATCTAACTAAAATAGTCTCTAAATGAAAATTTGGGATTTCTGTTATTGAGTGAATCATTTAAACTATGTTCCTGCAAGCACGGTGTATAGAGAAATCAGTTCGACTGACCATTGAAAGAGCAAAGAATCGCTGTTTACAAATACAGAGGTTTACATTACACAGGCACCAGTACACTTTGTAATGATCAGATTTGCATTTTGGAATAACAAACAGCAGCTGTTTTCATTTAGTTATGTGTCTAGAAGCAGCTGTGAGCTGAATCCACACTGATGAGAAAAAGGAAAACTCTCCTTTTTTTTTTAAAGAGGGCTTTGACGATTGCCACTACATCAGGATTAGGTGTATAATAGATTTCAGCTCTTAAGATTGCTGCTGACCTGTCATTCATCTCTTTGCCACAAATCAAATTGAAACAATGGGGTGCTTACTCTGTCGCGCTCTGTGAGGCTGCTGCTGTAGAGGCCCCTATCGCTACAAAAATATTTCTCTATTAAAGTACGGTATGTATAGAATTTTTACTTTTGGATAGAGTAGGGAAAGATTAGAGGCCATGTCAAGGTTTTTATTTCTGTCTGCGACCCTGCTAGGTAACTTTTTGTCCGGGTAGCCATTGTCACTGGAACAAAACATGATGGGAAATTCACAATTTTACAGATGTCACCAGAACAAGTATGTGAAGGGAATTCTTCAAATGGGGACACCTGCTCCAGAGGGGAATTTCCCTGAATTTGTAGAACGTTCCTGACACTTTCTGCAATGGGAAGTGAAGGCAAAGTTCCCAAAGACAGCAAATAATAACAATTCCCTTCTCTATCCAAAACTAAAAGACAAAGTTTCATACTCCATAACCACTTGATGACCGCAGTGTTTACACCCCTTTCCTGTCCAGGCCATATTTCAGCATTCAGTGCTGCAGTACTTTAACTGACATTTATTTCGCCATGCAACGTTGTACTGAAATGAATTTTAAACCATTTTTTGGGGACTGATAGAGCTTTCTTTTGGTGCTATATCATCCCCACTGGGGTTTTCATTTTTTTATTATATAACAAAAAAGTACATAAAATATTTGAAAACAAATAGTTTCCCCTACCTTATTGTTATGAAACATTTATTATTACCAAATGTTTGGTAAAATATAAAAGACGGGATCATGTCGGGCAAATAGGTACCAAACATGCCAAGCCATAAAATTGCGCGTGTGCAAAATTGCAAAAAGAACTACCATACCCAAAATTGACTATAGGCGATGCTTTAAAAGTTTTACTGCGCATAATTTAGTGTAATCAGTGATTGATGGCACTAGAATTATAGCTCAATGCTCTGACGTTCACAATGATATGTAATGTGTGCAGCGTAATGGGCACAATTTTCATTTTCGCACGTAGGCGCTCCCGGCGCATGTTTGGGTGTGTATGTGGGGGAAGGGGACTTTTTGTTTTATTTTAATTTTTTAAAAACTTTTTTCACTTAACTTTATTTACAATTTACAGTGTCGGGTCCTCTTTATGGAGACATCAGGGATCTTTAAGACACCTAATGTCACCTAGAGAAGCTTATGAAACAGAGATCTACTTCACCAGCTTCTCTCCGGCTCCTGTAGGCGGGAATGACAGCTGAATGCGGAAGTGATGTAATATACATCACTTCCTGCATTCAGAGACCAGAGAGGAGAATGGAGGCAGATTGTGTACTGATCTCCCTGTACAGAGCCGCATTGCCATCGGCGGCGGGGGGTACCGCACACCTGCACATAATACAAGTGATTGGTAGCTCTATAGCCGCTGGAACGTATGTATATAAACAGCCATCCCTAGCTGTTTACATTTCAAACAGCTTTCCAGCTCAAATAGATTTCCACCTGCATTCAAGAAGAATAAACGGCATGACAGCAGGTGGTTAAAGAGTAATTTCACTTTGAAAATATAAAAATGAAAACATTTTTTTTTAAATGAATATAGCATTTATAATTGTCACACAAACAGTTTTGTAATTTAATGTCATTAAAAATTACCTTCCCATTTAAAACTGTAGCTACTGTAATGTTCTAAATCTGTCAAAAAAATTCAATGCAATATGGCAACCTGGAGGCATTCCATACACAATCGGAATGGTCCCTGTGTGTGTTGTAAAGTAGATACTGCTCCAAGCTCCCTCCTTTGATGGACTACAATCTCACATTTAGTTTAATAATTTGCATTGAATTTATAGTCCATCATGGGAGCGAGCTTGGAGCAGTGGCTACTTTACAACACACACAGGGACCATTCCAACTGTGCATGGAATGCTTCCAGGGAACAAGACTAGCCACCCACCAAAAGAAAGAACAGTGTCAGCACCAATTTAGAGATAATTTGAGGATCTCCAGCTGAATGATAAAAAAAATCAGCTACATTTTAGTTAATAGTTAAGGTATATGAATGCATTTTTAGGATTTAACTCCTGAATTTAGAGTCACTTTAAGCACAGTTCATTGCCAAGAAAGTGCAGCTCTTTTTCTTTCTTTTGTTCAGCTTGCATCCATTGGGGCTGTCCACCAATTCCTGCACTTCTGAACTTTGTTGTAAACATTATTTAGGTCTGTGCCTGAATTCCCCTTGGCAGTAAATTCATTCAGTTTTCAGACTTCCCGCCTACAGGATATAAACTTTTAAACATCAACTGTGTCAAGGCTGTGGAGAGATTTTTAAGCTTATCAAAGTAATACAAATAAAACAATAACCCAGTCAGGCACAATAGATATATTTTTGACTATGGAATATTTTATTGAATTGACAATGGATATTTTTATTGAAATGTCAGCATTGTCATTCAGCACAGGTACGGGGAGGTTTGATAAGGAACTGCAGTGAGCTGATATTAAAGAAAACTTGGCAGTCATTTTAATGCCGGTGTCTGGGTGATGAGCGTATCTATTAAAAGAAATCATTCAAATAGTGTTTATGTATCTGTTTGTCAGTAATGAATATATATAGTTTACAAACTTGATGCCTATATATAAAAGTAAAATAGAAAAAACTGTATTTTGTATAATTGGAAATGTGATTATATTGAAGCGTTTGTGAATAATGGTTTAAACTCTACAAATTTTGTTTGTATACAGAAACACTTCTTATCCTAAACTACTAATTTTGAATTGCAGTAACCCCTAGGTGCCAATCAGAATGCAACTTATAAGACTCTGACTTCAAAAGAGAGAATTTTGAGCACTTGCTATTGGTATTGCACTTAAAGGGTTTGTATGGTCAAAAACTAAAAATAAATATGTATTCTTATATTGAATTTATATGCCACTCCTAATAACCATATCAATCTAGTTGTTTTTAACCTTACATATTGAAGATGCCCATAGTATGTACTTCCTCAATGCAGTGATGCAGTCCTGTAAATATGCACTTTCTTGTGTCACAAAGCCTGCATTCTGGACTACAACTCAGTGTCTAAACAATGTAACATTGTCATTGCTTACTGGATGCAGTGCATGATGGGATATGTAGTCTTGAAAAATTTACAAAGACTGCACCACATCAAGAAGCAGGAAAAGAGATGCAAAGCACACTGGGAATCCAGGAAGTTGTTGAAAGTGAGGGGCAGATGGAAGGCAGCACCCGATACATAAAAAGGTTTTGTTCAAGTAAGCTCTAATTGCAAAAACAGCAATAGTATGTATTCCTATTATAATGCTGCTGTAATAACAGGATTGTATATGCCGGGACTTTAGAACTCCTTTAAGAATAAGCAAAACTTAAGATATAGAGAGTCATGTGAACACCTTACTATAGTTGATTTGTATTGGAGTGAAAGAACAATTATATGTTGATATTCATTTATAAGAGGAAGAGATAAATTGCAGAACTGTTGTGAATGTCACTGCTCCATGTATATACTCTATGTATATGCATGCCACGTCATAGTCTAGGGATGATCAAATCAGCTCATGTTTCATTCATGGCCAGTTTTGTAATACTTCCTCAAAATTCTGAACATTTCCCCAAACCCAACTGAATTCTTTGGGGGCAAATATCCTGTTTTTCCCAGCTCCAGTGGAGTGCAAAGTGAGAGTTGCTCTGTGCAAAAGTTTTCAAAAAGTGGACAAAGAGCACATGTAATTATATGTGCTTTTTCTAACTTTTTGAAAACGTTTGCAGTTATGGGAGCACTAAAAAGTGTTAGCTGAAATCTGGTGGTACTATATATTGGAAAAAGGAGGAAATATACTGTGAGGAAAATAATTATTTGATCCCTTGCAGATTTTGTAAGTTTGCCCACTTACAAAGAAATGAAAGGTCTATAACTTTTATCATAGGTGTATTTTAAATAATAGAGACAGAGGGGTTGATTTACTAACCTTATAAACACACCACGAACATGTATACACCTCTGTAGTGTGTTCCCTCCCAGCATGATCTATGGGTGGAATCTAAACACCTTTGTAGTGTGTACACACCCAGCAGGTGTGTTGTGCAAAGCCCTGCATGAATTACAAGTTGATGTTGTGTAAATTAGCTCTATGTTGTGTTGCTTGCGTTGATGAATGCAGGAATGTAAATGCATGAGCTAACCATTTTTGTCTAAACTGTGAAGCAGCATTATATATGCATCATGTGCATGATTTTTCCATATATGGCATTAGTGGAAATATGCTTTTAGAGACTTTTTGGTTGATAAATACGTTTTGCTGTGTGAAAATCACACGCACCTGGTGCGTGCGTGTGTTTAGGTTAGTAAATCACCCCCAGAATATCAGCCATATAAATATAAATTGAGTTGCAGTTCAGTGAGTAAAATAAATATTTGATCCCCTACCAACCATTCCATTTCAACCTCACCACCTTGGGCAAGAACAAAGAGCTGTCAGGGAGGATGTTGGAGACAAGATTGTAGACCTGCACAAGGCTGGAATGGAATACAAGACTATCAGCAAGAAGCTTGGTGAGAAGGAAACAACTGTTGGAGTGATTATTCACAAATGGAAGGAATACAAAATAACCATCAATCTCCCTCGGTTTGGAGCTCCATGCAAGATTTCGCCTCATGGGGTAAAGATGATCATGAGAAAAGTGAGGGATCAGCCCAGAAATACATGGGAGGAGCTTGTGAATGATCTCAAGGCAGTTGGGACCACAGTCACCAAACAAACCATTGGTAAGCACAATACACCGCCATGGATTGAGATCCTGCAGCGCCCGCAAGGTCCCCCTCCTAAAGAAGGCACATGTACAGGCCCATCTGAAGTTTGCCAATGAACATCTAAATGATTCAGAGAAGGATTGGGAGAAAGTGCTGCGGTCAGATGAGACCAAAATTTTGCTCTTTGGCATTGACTTGACTTGCCGTGTTTGGGAGAAAGAAAAATGCTGACTATGACCCTTGAACACCATCCCTACAGCCAAGCACAGAGGTGGAAATATTATGCTTTGGGGCTGTTTCTCTGCTAAAGGTACAGGCCGACTTTGAGGGGCCAATGGATGGGACCATGTATTGTAAAATCTTGGATGAGAACCTCCTTCCCTCTGCCAGAACACTGAAGATGGGTTGTGGATGGGTCTTTCAGCATGAACCAAAACATACCGCCAAGGCAACAAAGCAGTGGCCTAGCCAGTCTCAAGACCTTAATCCTATAGAAAATGTATGGAAGGAGCTCAAACTTCAAGTTGCCAAGCGACAGCCAAGAAACCTTAAGGATTTACAGAAGATCTGTAAAGAAGATTGGATCAAAATCCCACCTGAGATGTGTACAAACCTGGTAACCATCTACAAGAAACGTCTTACCTCTATGCTTGCCAACTCCACCAAGTACTAAGTCATGTTTTGCTTGGGCATCAAATACTTCTTTTACTCACTGAACTGCAACTCAATTTATAACATTTGTATCATGCGTTTTTTTCTGGATTTTTTGTTGATATTCTGTCTCTATCATTTAAAATACACCTATGAAAAAAATTATAGACCTTGCATTCCTTTGTAAGTGGGCAAACTTACAAAATCTGCAGGGGATCGAATAATTATTTTCCACACTGTATATGGAAAAAGAGGAAGCTAGTGAAATGACTAGCAGAGGAAAGACAATATGTTAGAAAGGAAATTAGATTGAAGATTATTGAGCATCACCCTAGTAAGTTACACTATGAATACACAAAAAGATCTGAGAGAATGTAACTAAAACATATATTTATTATTATTAAGGATTTATATAGTGCCTACAGTTGTGCAGTGCTTTGCAATATAAGAAATACATTACAGTTAAACAATTCAAGACAATATGGTTTAAAGCTAATGCTAAAATAAAAGCTGTGTTTTAAGACAAATAGGGTTAGATGTGTGGATGAAAAAGAACATTGTCCTCAAAAGTTATATAAAGCACATATAACAAAACATTTTCAATAGTACATTTACCAGATGCCTGAGAAGTATTTTATAGGCCCTGCATCCTATGCAGATTCCTCTCAATAGAGTTTAATTGCTACACCCTTAGGTGTGGTTGCCAATGTCAATACCCTTCATCCACTTAATGATAGTGCACAGTGTTTCAGAGCAGACAGATTATGTGATCCTAGCTGAACGTGCTCTAAAACTTTGAAGAACAGCAATAATGCTGCCCTTCTCTGAATCTCTAATTACATTAATTCTGCATAATCAAGTATATCTCCAGTTTTCATTAGCTGTGTAGCTCCAAGGTTTGTTAAATACTAATTTGTAAATTGTGTTATTAAATAAATTAAATAACACTTAAATGTTAACTTGTAAGCTGTGCATATTTGTCTTTGCTAAATGTAATTAAAACTCTTGTGAAATGGTAGATTAAGGTGGCTTAGTACATTTTAATAACAGTCCATGCAGTTGTTTTTTCGGAGGATTGTACACTGTGGATGGTCTCCTAAAATACTGTAGCATGTTGTTAAATCAATGTATGAGCCTCAAGTGATGAGAATGGCCTTCTCTTGCTGCTCTCGTCCGAGCACCCCTGATAGTGGAACTGCAGGTATGGGGACAGAGAGGGTGACAAGTGCCGGCAGATGCAGGAGCTGCATCAGGCGATGCAGACAACTGGATACAGGAATTGGCGGATGGAGATGTCCACCATGGAATGATGCCAATAGCAGGGGAAGCAGCAGTGATGCAGAAGATAGCAGAATCAGGCAAAGCCAGGTAGGTAACTTGTGAGCGGTGCAGAAGCAGGGTGAAGACAAGCTGGGTCAGAGCCTTCAGGACAGGAGAATACCGAATCAGGAGACTGGAGCGAAATCAGATGACATGCTGGGGTTATAATGGGGTTCTACTGCCTTCTTCAAAACTCTTTACTCTATAGTGAATACTGTAAGTATATCCTACATGTCATGAAATATACATTTTCTATTTTTTCCATGAAGAGGCACAATAGAAAACCAATAATAAAAGCAGTGGGAATTTACAGATCTACTAGGCTAAGTTCGAACTTTTTCAGTCAGAATTTTTTTGCATTTTTGATGCACATTTTACTGTGTACTGAGGCAACTTTTTATGCTTTTACATGCATTCTGCATTTTTTTGTTTGGCCACATTATATTTAGGCTTCAGGGTTTTAGGTGTTAGTGAAAATGAAAAACGTGCTGTCAGGGGAGACCGGTGAGGCAGAGCCTCACCTAGTATTATGGAGGAAAAAGCTGTCAGCTTCAAGTCTGAAGCTGACAGCTTTTTGTCCATTTAGAGCAGCTTGTAACAGGTTACACAGAAGGGCAACCCTCCCCGCTGTGTAACCTGTCATGGTTAATTACAGGCGGTGCTTCATCCGGCTTTTGACAGCTATGTTAGGTTACACAGCAGAGGGCTTCCCCATTGCTTGTGTAACCTAACATAGTGAAGCCAGAGCTGCAACAGCCTCTACTTGCTGTTAGAGGATTGAGCTCTGTGGATGGTTTGGACCAATAGCAAAGCGCCATTGGTCCAAACTGTCCAATCAAAAAAGAAGTGTAGCCCTCTATTGGGGGGGGGGGGG
>NW_017306558.1:1419704-1431665 GCF_000935625.1 Nanorana parkeri
CATACATACAGTCACTTTACCTTCAAATATGGATTGCAGCAAAGCCAGTTGCAGGGGCTCCCGGTGAGATGATATTTAAGGCATATTTAAGTCCAATCCAGCTTGAAAAGACACAATGCTGGAGCTGCAGCAGAAGAATACGCTGCTTGAAGAGGAAATCTGAAATGCGTCACCTATAAAGCAAAACACACTATCTATCCTATCTCTTGGCCCCTGTCCTAATTCTAGGCTATCAATGCAACCGGGCCCCTAACTGTCTAAGCGGCCGTTGGATGCCTAACCTACCACTACCCTATAATGCTATAATGTTTACTGTACCCTAAGCTAACACTAGCTAAGGAATTCCAAACCAAAAAGGCACTGTTCTTTAAAATAATAAAACTGCAAGTGTGCACTGCAACAACAGAAGATTCACCTGATAAGACTTAGTCAGGTGAGCTTAACTCTCATACATCTGAGAAATCACAATTATCTTGCAGTATGCAAATAGCTCAATGATACTCAATCAGAGATACTTCTGACAGGGATCTCAGGATTCTCACACAGGAGTGATGACAATATAATAGAAAGTGAAACTACACAGTGCAGGAACACTTGCCTAATGTATCTCCTTTTTGGTTTGGATGAACTCAGCACGGAATCAGCATGCAGTATTTCTCAGTTCCACAACATATTGCATGAGGGCACACTGAATATTACTTCATGGAAAGCCTATATATATATTTCTGTGGGGTTTCCTAACCTTTTAGCAGGGACAGGAAGCATATTCTATGAAAAGGACGAATCTTTTTGTAACAGAACTCTATGGAAGTGGCTAAACATGAATGTAAACAAAACCAACAAGAACAGTTCCCTACAAGAGAAAACAAAACTGAGGACATCGATCTCGATGCCTCACCAGTGATGAGCAAGTGAGGGACAGGGAGGCTCTTCCCTTTCTCCTCCCTTCCTCTCTCCTTCACTCATAGCTTGGTTGGAGGTGGGGCTTCGTGGGCAGGGGCAGGACTTTGACAGGCTGGGGGCGGGGCTTCAGCAGGCTGGGGGCGGGGTGGGACATGCTGGGGGGGGGATGGGGAATGCCTCACCCAGCACGGATGGTACCGCACATCACTGATATGATGCGGTGTGATGGCGTACTGCGACTTTCACATGCAGCTGCTGTAACTTGAATGGTGGCAGCTGCCGCTTCAAAAATGTTCCTGATGCAGGAATTCCTAATGGCACCTAAAATATAGGTGTGAATGGAGCCTTAAAGAGTTATTAAGCCCTCAGGTTTTTTTGCATATATATCTACTGCTAGCAAGCAGTAGATATATGCAAAAACTTTAAAAAAGAAAATGTTTTAAAAGAGGTTAAAACTTACCTGTGTCTTCGCCGCGCACACCCGTCCGAAAATCTGAAAAATCTCGAACAGCCGCAAAGGATCTTGGGGCGGGCGCATGCGCAGTGCAGATTTTCGGCCGGGAGACGAGGAGGTAAGTCTATGGACAGCGTGCACCTGCATGCAGACTCCTTGGGACAGGAAGTGCCAGCAAGCACAGAGGAGTCAGCGCTGGATCAGAGACCCTCAGCAGCGCTGGAGGGACAGATGAAAATGACAGGAAAGAAGAAGAAGATCGGATTAAGAGGCATCATTTAAGTTAAGTGCTTATACTAACATTGGGGGGAGGGAAAAACATGTATACTTTAATGTAACTTTAATGCCTGCTACTGAATGGCTAGCGGTAGCACTTCATTTGTTCATTTGTCAATTATGGAGTTAAGAAAAAGCAGCCATTCCTGGTTTTCACAATGCAATATTTATCTTTATAAATTGAAAAGATAATGTAAAAATCATCATAAGCTAAAATAACGAACAAAAAAAAATTGTTCAGATTTTGAATTCACAGAAACCTGTTGTGTTGGTTTGTACTTGCTCTCTGTCTAATCCTGCAGTGGTAGTCTATGGTGCTGTCATTTGCAGTGACCAATGCCAATACAAATATAGCAGTGACAGTAAGTATACAGTTTGGAGAATGGAAGCATTGAGCTGTTAGGGTTCCTCAGGAAAGCGACTGTGAAGGGACTCAAACTGCTAGTGGCACCTGAACCCATGCTTCCAGGTAGGACTTATCTCGTTATGATTTCCTGAGATTCGATCATGCTTCTAGCTTCAGACAAGTACTTGGGAATAATGAGTCACACCAAATTGTGTATTCACTCTACAGTATATTCAAAGGTTTATTGTTAAAACAATAGATTATCAGGGTTATTCCAAAAAGGGTGAAGAGTTTGGAGAAGGCAGGAGAACATAGTTGATTTGGAAACATTCTCCAATTCAGCTCACTTTGTAGTTCAGCTATTTTGTTCTAGATTGTTCACTTCTCCTGCTTTCTCCAAACTCTTCACCCTTTTGTGAATAACCCTGCATATGTGAAATGAAAAGAGGGATGGCGGAGCACAGACCAATAAAATTCATCCATGTATACAAAACTAATTATGATAGTAAGGATCAAGAGACAACCTTGGGGGGATTTGCAAAGTAAACAAGCAAAGACACAAACAGAGATAAGAGATATAATTTGTGAACACTAACATTTTAGAAACATCTCAAACTGATTTCTGTAGAATATACTGAAAAAACGAATTTTACTTGCTCGGCCATTAACTATGTATAACCCAGAAACAGGCAAATTAAATGAATTACCCTTTCACTAACTATACAATTGCACTCCTGGTAGGATTTCCAAAAAACTATAACTGAGAAAGGACAGCCTGGAGGATAGTTAACTCTTTACACTTACCCCTCTGTATCCTTTCCAGATATTTTTGAGCTCTCCTTTAAGATTTTGGAAAATCATACACATTGGTAACTGATCTCAGTCTCTGTTCACAAGTAGCATAAAAGCATCACAGTTTTTAAACTAATTGCATTTGTATTGGTCAGTTGGGCATAGGACATAAAATGTTAGAATTCGAAAAAGTCCAGGAACACATTGTGCACACACATTGTCACCATCCAGTACCATCTTAGCAGCCACTCTAACTAATGGCATTGGAGGAGGAGGGGGGACGTGAATTTGAATGCAAGGCTTAGAAGCTGCTGTTCTATCATAATGTAGTATGACCAGGGACATGCATGTAAGGGTGGCCCCTGGAGACCATAAATGGGAAAGGAGCCATCCTATTGACAGCAATGGAGGCTAGAGATAATATAAGGGCTGATTATAAAGAACTGGCAAGCTGCAAATGAAAAGCACATAGCAAGCAATGGAGGAACTGAGGTATGCTGCTATATAAGATTTTTTTATATCGAGGGTTTAGTAACACTTTATATGTATTTATTACTAATATTGTATTAATAACATGACTAAGAGTTCTATTCTTTTGTACACAACTTAAATCCTAAAGACTAATTTCCATGATGCTGCTATATGGGAAAGCTTAGCCTCTCTCAATCATTCTGATGTATTAGACACGCCAACATCTTCTGCTTGAGGCCCTTTAAAATAGAGGCTCATAACCAAATAATAAATCATTTACAAACCCGGCAACAACTGAGACTAACAGGTGCTGCTTTTCTTCTGAGGGGAAACTTAAGGATGACATAATTTAATGCACAGCTAAAGCAAATTGCCATGTATATAAAAGCATTTACGTTTTTTTGTTGTCAAAACTAGTGCTTTAAAAATTCTATTTTTTCTTATAATTGAAGCTGATGAAGTAGAAAGACTGATATGAATAATGTAACTAGGGATGCTCCGATACCACTTTTTTAAGACCGAGTACGAGTACCGATGCTTTTTTTCAAGTACTCGCCGATGCAAATTACCGATACTTTTTCTTAAAAGGGACAGGTCACATTTTTTCAAAAGCAATACGAAATCATGATTTTAGGTCAGTTTCTTAATATTATGAAGAACATGAAATTAATATTTAGATCATGCCATTGTTAACTAAGGCTTGTATCCCCATAGTGGGGAAAATAGATGAGCACATGTCCAGACTATAACACTGTATAGTGTGGCACAGTTATATCCAATTCTGCATACCTGGCTTTGTATTATAAGAACTTTATCATATAAAGCCAGGTATGCAGAATTGGATATAGCTGTGCCACACTATACAATAATATATAATATAGTGTTCTATAGTATGGACATGTGCTCATCTATTTTCCCCACTATGGGATTACAAGCCTTAGTCAGCAATGGCATGATCTAAATATTCAGTTCATTTCATTATTCAATGTCTTTTTTTTATATTATGAAATGTGTAATATAAAAAAAGACATTGAATAATGAAATGAACTGAATATGTAGATCATGCCATTGCATTGAATAATGAAATGAACTGAATATTTAGATTATGCCATTACAGTTTCGGGTCCTAGAAGATGGCGGACGCTGCCCAGTGACTCGTTTTTTGTGTCGGAGTATTTGCACGAGTACTCATGCAAATACTCGGTATCGCCGCCAATACCGATGCTTGTATCGGTGCATCCCTAAATGTAACCGATGGTCACAAGAAGGAGCATCAAATTTAAATATTTTAATATGATGGTATGGGAATCCAGAGAGGTATTATAGCTAGAATAAAAATATTTGTTTAGTGTAATTTGCATTACAGAAATGAATCCAATAATGTAAAAAGTTTTATTAAGAAGGCTGACAAAAAAAAAACATACATGGAACTTTATTAGGGTGATGAGAGATCATCGTGATTGCAGGTATCTGGCAATGATGTGATTGTCATCTACTGCTTTAAAACTGTATATGCTATAAAACAGTTCAGGATTGCAATGACCCCATGGATGTTCTCATACATGGTGATAAAGAACTTCAGCTGATCTGTGTAGTGATTGCTCATGTTAGTATACAGGGAGGGAAATTTATCAAAGCTATAGCAGACAAAATCTGGAGCAGTTGCCCAGGGCAACCAAATAGCTTCTCTCTTCAGTTTGTTCAGTTAAGATTTGAAAATGAAACAGAGAAGCTATTTGGTTGCCCTGGGCAACTGCTCCAGATTTTGTCTGCTCCAGTTTTGATAGATTCCCCCCATTATGTTTTAGCATACAAATCTATCACAAGTAAAGCAAGATCAAAGTGTTTCTGAACTAAGTATAACATTTTAGGGATCACTTCATTTTCTGATTTCATGTTGGCTTTGCTGGGTAAACTGGGGTTTGGGCACCTTCTGTTTAAAAGTCCTGCCTCTAAAGCTGCGTAGAGATAGGAGTTTTGAACAAATTCTCAATTGAATCTGGAATTCACTAATCAAATTGTAACATTATTTAGACATTGACAGACTTTGCATGACCAGGTTATTTTAAAGGTTATTTGTGCTTACATGAGCATCTAGGACAACATAGCTGAACTGGAAAGTGAGCTGAATTGGAGAATTCCTCCTGCCTTTTCCAAACTCTTCACACTTTAGTGAATAACCCTGTTTGTTATGTGCACGGTGGAAGCTGCAAAACCCAGAACATACAAATACCCAAAATTTGAATTTGAGTTACAAAGTCGTGCTCTGACCTGTCCCCTCTAGCTTTAGCAAAGGACCAACATAAGCCACTTTGCAGCTCCTGATTTGGTGAGACACTGTGGAAGGAAACTATAGATACAGACAAGTACTTCTAGTTTCCTGCTTTTAAGTTCTGCCAGTAATTTTATAACTCATGCAGACACAGGCTTAGGTTTACCAGGTACTTTTCTCTTGAGGAAAAAAATTCTATAATACCATTTAATACTGGAAAACTAAACACGGTTGTGTTATTTAAATAAGGATAAACATAATGTTGGGTATCATAGAAAATGAATGGCAAGATTCATGATAAATTATATACTGTAGTTAGTAGGTAGAGAAAAAATCCCAAAAGGGAAATACCCCAATTTGACCACCACAGCGTTGACCACTGCAAAAGGGTCATTGACTGGTTTAATTAAGATGCAAAGAGCTCCAATGATAGGTATGGGCTATAACAACCAGAACAATGACAAATTTTTATCAGTTTCAAGTATCCAAATACATAATTCATAATTAATTAAATGTCATTGTCAACATGAACCACTAATAAGGATTTTTGCTTTCATTAAATCCCTAAAGACACAAAGACAAACGCACTAGCTGGTTGGTTTCAAGGGAAACTTTCAACTTTCACAAGGACCATCAGATTAGATCTGGCTGTCAGTTTTCCAAACGCATCTGATCGGAAGCCCAATATAACCCTATGGCAGCCAAATGTAAACGGTGTGTTTTATATTTGATTACTCCTGTTTCTGCCTTGGTCCATAAAAAGAAATGGAACAGTATTTAGTATGTTCCAATCGTAAGATACAAAGCTTTGAAGATCGGTTTACACTACACACTCTATCCTAATAAAATGAAACAATAGTGTAGTACTGGTAGTCAATTCACTGCCAATCAGCTAATTGACCACACTATATAGGGAAGGATCTGGTATAGCAAGTTAGACCTGCTAAACCCCTGAGGACGTCGATAAGACGAATCGTGTAGGGGTGGGCCTAACTTCACGCTACACCAGATACAGGATTTTGTAGTTTTGCCGATCGGAACATCTTTCTTTGGAATTTTTTTCGGTTTTTGCCTGTGGATTTCGTTGTTTTAGTCCTATTTTGATTCGAATAAAATCCTTTTGAAACTTCTACACTATGAGAGTTCTTTTTCTTGTATGATCCCGAAGATAAACCATTCACCGGTCACAGACCGTCGAGAGTTGCAGCGGAGACGCCACAACTTCAGGAGAATTAATTTCTCTAAAAGCTCTACAGGCGGCTTACCACAGCCACTACATTGTGGTGAGTATATACCCTGAGGGGATTCACACGGCATTTGCCGGCATCCCCAAACAAACATCACGGAACTGTTTCCTGAATTTACAACCTGCTCTTGTTTGGAACACCTTATTACCATTCACGGTGTTTGAAAAAAAGAAATACACCACACACGTTGGACTTTTTCACTCTGTATTTTATTTCATTGAATTTCTTCAATTTTTTCAAAAGTGGACACAGTTTCACATTTATTTGTTTTTGTTTCACTGAATAACACATATTCACATTATACAATTAATGGTGTTTGTTCACATTATATGGTATAATTTATCACTTATTTACTATTGTGTTGGCGCTGCATAATCGAAAAAATATCATTTATTTGAACCTGATTGTGATGGTTTAAAGGTAATTGGATGTAAATAAACACGTGACACATAGACCTAACATGGGTCTGTACAGCTCTGTTTTATCCTCTATACACCTTGCAATGGAGGAAAGACCTAAATGGACATGGGTGTCACAACAGTGATATCCATTCTGTACTGCTCCCATTATCAGGGGATCTGTGCATGGATCCCCTGCTGATGGGAATGGACGGTGCCCGTGTGAAAGGGGCCGAAACATGAAAGCGCATCTTAAATGAGCACCTAAATTTAAGCCTGTGGGGAGGGAAATGTGCAGAAAAAGGAATTTTGGTATCAACTTGCTACAAGATAGAGGAAAATGTTACCACCTTTACTGGAAACATGCTCAGGATTTGAGATAACACTAAATTACATCTGATGATCTTATCACAAATATTGCTCATCAGCCCTACAACTATTTTGGATACATTTAATCAATGTACTAAGAAAACAGCTTCTTTTATTTTTATGGATTGCTCTGCATTGGAACTGGACACCAAGAAAAATGATATCAAGCAGGTATTCAGAAAGGAAGAAAAAGACCCCCCAAATCTTTTAATTCCTATAAATTTAATCTAAGCTGCAATGTGCGCATTTGGAGATAAGTCTCTTGTTGATGATTTTTTTCCTCACATGAAATCTTTTTTTCTTTTCACGTGTACCTTATATAGTGACATCTCTACCTTTACTGTGATTCATTACATCAGTAAGGGGTTAAAAGAACCAGATGCAGGTCACTGATCTAATACTATGTTTCTTCTCTTTGCCATGACTTTAAAGACACCCCGCCAGCCTACAATTCTAGTGCTATATCAGCCATGACCTCATCTATAACCTTCTAGGACCAATCATCCAATATAATTTAGTGTTTGGACAGTGTTTTCTGCACTTTGAAAGATCCAGACTAACAAGAAGTTTCAATGCTCAGCTTACTTCTAGTAATATATAAAGTGGTGCTAACAGACTCACATGGGAACATTTTAGAAATGAAACACTGTCATAACTAAACTTTTTCCTGATTTATGGGAAACTCTGAATTAAAAAATATTGGTTAGAAAATGTGTGGGGACTAGGAACAAAACAACATGGATTTCTTGCAAGTCAATGTTAACATTGATAATCAACTTATCACCTTCTTGGGAGATGTGCTTTTCAACCTGTCTCCATTAGTAACTCAGATTTGAAACAAAATAATGTTTTTTTCCCCCCAGAACCCACACATTATTTGTTACAACTTTATAGATAATTTGCTTGGGGAGGAGGGTAAATTCTATGGATAAAAACAGTATTTTTATAAAACATTCTATTAAAACAGTTTATAAAACAGTCTATTGAAATAACAGTTCAAAAGGCAACTGTAGATTAAAGTGGAACTCCATCATTTTGTTGGATGTATGTTTAGTTTGACTGGAGAAAGGTAAAAACCTCTATCAGGATTTTATAGTAGTCTGTGTCCATTCTCACCTCCTGTTCTGGTTATAGTCTTTTGACTAAAATGCCATTTTGTTTTAGTCATATGTTATTTAGCAGAATTGTTTTAGTTTAAGTCTACTAAGGGGTCTATTCACGAAGCTGCCGAAGGATCTGGCCGTAGCTTCGGCCGATCAAAGATTTTAGTCGGCTGAATCTACAGTAGATCTAGTCTACTAAAATCTAGTGGGATTAGTTGAAGAGTAATTTAAGAATTTCTCTAGAATTCCTAATCCTAATTCCTAATCTCCTTCAGGCCCCTCCTCTGCTGATTGACAGCAGGCAGTGGGCAGATGCAATAGCCAGCCTGCTATTGACCACTGCAATTTGAAATATCCAATAGCAGGCTGGCTATTGCTCAGAGCATTAAAATAAAACAAAATTAAAAAAAGTTTAAAAAATTAAATTAAAAACAAAAAAAATGTAAAAAAAAGTAAAAAAGTTAAATAAATAAAAATTAAAAATGCAAACAAATAAAAAACAAAGTTTATAAAATAAAATTAAAAATAGGAAAAAACTTTTTTTGGTGTAATGATAATATATTTTCGTTATAGTTTTAGTCATCATAAGTTAGTTTTTATTTAGTTTTAGTCTAGTTTTAGTCACTGAAAAAGTGTTTTTGTTGTAAAACTATGATGAAAATTATTAGTCGATGAAATTAACACTGCTTCCAACATCCAATCATGTGCAGGCAAAAATACTTTTTATGGTATTTATCTTGCACCCGATATTGGATATTGATATATTGATATATTGGATGATATTGGATATTCTTTGCAAAGAAATTATTTACCTCATTCACTAAGCTCAGGGAAATGTATTTGCAAAGTGAACAGCGTATTTGTAAACCAACTTCAAAATGTTTTTGTTGTGAAAACCAACAATGCACTATAACTTGCATTTGCCTGCTTCACTGGCTACTGTCATTAAATGAGTATTATCTCAAATTTAGTTTGTCCCCATTGTTGGAGAGCCTCATCAATGGAATATAGCTTTTTGCTTGTATCCATGTTCTTACTGTAATAAAAAAATCTTTCTGACATATTGCCACTGACCTCCTTTGTTTACTAGGCTGTTGGATCAATATATGCCCCTGGGTGTTAAGACGCTCAGTTTAAATGGTTTTATTCAAAATGTTTTATTCATGCATTTAGACCTGTGTTAGCAGAATACAGATACGCACACAATTTATACAAATAGATTTGCATGAAGGGAAAAGCAGCAGGATTGCTTTAATGCCCCTCTTCCAACCAACACATGCTAACCTTTTCTTCACTTCCCCACCTCTCTGATCGGTGCGAATATTTGGACACGGAAAGAGTGCTGGACCTGTGTGAATATTCTGTTTTTATCATCCAATAGGAATTAAGTGATGTAAATATGTGTAATCTGGCTAATGAATAGGCATCTATCAGTGGCCTAAGGCTGCCAAACCAGCTGCTGACAAGCCAGAAGCTTTCCCATCACAGCTCAATACTCAATACTCCAAAGACATGCTGGTAGGTTAATTGGCTCCTAAGTTGGCACCCTATGTATGCATGTGAGATAGGGACCTTAGATTGTAAGCTCCTTGAGGGTAGGGACTGATGTGAATGTGCAACTATGTAAAGTGCTGCGTAAATTGTCAGCGCTATATAAATACCTGTAATAAATAAATAAATAAATAAATACAAATTTAAAGCTGCAGAGGTTATAGTCCACATACATGATTTCTCTCACTAAGCCCTGATGAAGGGGATATTTTTGCACCCCCAAAATGCATTGGCTATTCTACTCAATTGCCCCCTGACCCTAATGGAATACAGTTGTATCTGGACTATTTTAAATGGTGTGGTATTTCAAATGCTACATCCACCTCTCTGTATACTAGGGGAAGGAAGCCAACAAAATAAAATTGGAGGCCTTCTTCTCAATTACACTAAAGCCAATCAGGCTGAGGTCAGCTTGAACCCCATCAGGCAAATATATCATATTTGATTTATTCTATTCAATAAAACCTCAGGTGTTTGCATCTATATTTTGTCTTACCTTCTTTTAGTCTAAAAAATAAAAGAATGGAATGAATTAACGGAATAACATAGTCCTATCTACTAGAACAATAGAATACATGGTTTTGAAGTGGCATTATCTGTAGTTGTCATTATGTGCTAGTAATAGTCTATAATACAGCTTTAGATGAGCTTTTGTCTAAGCGGCCTCAACTTTTACTTACAAGGAAGAATTTAGAGAGGAACTTTGCTTCTGCAGCAATGAGATTCACAAAATCCCAAATCAAATTATTCTAGCATCAGACGCGGTGCTATAAAACTGCTCTAACAACATTTTTACAAGCTAATTAGGGGGATAATAATTTAGAGATGAAAGTCACTGGTACACTACATATAACTCTCTATTTTAGTCGCATTAATGTACATAAGAAAGTCCCACCAGCTACCCACCTTCTCATGTAGCAGCCATGCTTGGTGAGCTAAAGAATGCTGAAAATAGTTAGAACTAATTAGGATCCTGAGAAATTATTACTATTTCAGCAACACTACTCCTGTGGGTATACAATCTCAGTGCAGCAGAATTATATTCTAATGCATGCAAGTAAAAAAGGGTAATAATTTGACCCATATGGTAAATCACATAAGACTGTACACATATTTCAGAGTAAGAATATGTGTTTTATATTTAAAATGTAACCATTTATACAAAATACTCATCTCATAACAAGAGGTGGCACATCTGGGTCTTTTTACAGCTTATTGTTAAAGTTCATAGATAATGGTAATAACATATTTATTATCCAAGCTGGCCTCCAATTTAACCCCTTCGTGACTGACGACGTACAGTGTACGTCGCCAGCATCGGGGCTGTTTAAACAGACTCTGTTTAAACTTGTAAAGCCGACTGTCGGCTTTACAACAGAAGCGATTCTGGCGACTTACCTGTCGCCAGATCGCTTCTGTGTCCCGTAGAAGGGGCCGCCCCCCCTGCCGGACAGCGCTGCCGTGCTTCCCGGGCTCCGTTGCCCCTCCTACGGGCCCGGGACCGGCTTCCTTGGTGTCCGCAGGGAGCTGGGGAGGAGGTCGACGAACTTGCGTTCATCGATCCCCTCCCCGTTCTATGGGACCGGGAGCGATGCAGATTGCATCACTTCCGGTCCCTGGGCTGTCAGTTCTGGGCTCCTGCAGCCCAGCTATAAGCTATTGAAGTGCGATCTGCACTTCAATAGCTTATTTCCAGTGTAAAGGTGACACTGGGGGTCGTTTGGACCCCCAGCATCACCTTAAAGAGTACCTGTCACCACCATCTGCTATCACATGGGG
>NW_017306558.1:1433309-1438472 GCF_000935625.1 Nanorana parkeri
CCTCCGCGCACGCCGCAGCGAGAGCAATAATTCTAGGGCCAGTATTTTGGGTATCTCTAAATTGATGACCTGTGGGGGCTTTTAAAGCGTCTTCTATGGACTTTTTAGGTGTACTGCAGGTTTTCTCTGTTTCACGGACGCACGCAATTTGTAACCTGGGCATGTTGGGTATCGTTTTACTCGTTGTAACCTCATCTTTTATATTTCTTTTTAAAAATTGGTATTTTGTTGTGTTTTGGGGCATTTAATAACATTTTTCACTAAATGTTGGGGTTTAATAAGGAGTTGCGCTAATATTGCGCAACATAAAAATTTGCAACTACCACCATTTTATTCTATAGGGTCTTGGCATTCAGAAAATATATAATGTTGGGGGGTTTTAAGTCATTTTCAGGCCTAAAATGTGGAATATAACATGGGTGCAAAAAATGAAAAAAAGGCCTCAGTCATGAAGGGGTTAAAATGATTTAGTGCTTCTGCCTTGCAGCACTGAGGGTCCCTGCTTCAAATCCCGGCCAGGTCACTAACTGCAAGGAATAAACAAGAACTTTTACTTTTAGGCACCACCATGAGCACTGCAATTTATATATAAAAACTATATTTTGTTCTGCACATTGTTTGTTAAAAATATATAGAAAGGTTAAAATCATCAACATATTATAATATACAATAGTCTTATTTACAAAACTGTGAAATTGTATGTCTATCATGAACCTGCACCTCCTCATGGTATACCATGCTGGTATACCATAGAGAGTTAACCAAGTAATTTCTATGCAATATCATTAATATGTAACCATGAAAATTATAGATATTTTTCCATCGGGAGGTGCTCAACTCTTTCTCTATGCATTTCGTGGTACCACCGCTTCTTCAGGAGCTTATGGGCATACACTATAATGTAAAGACAAGCATTATGAGTAACTCTTAACAAGTTAGAATATATAAATACATTGTGGTTCACAAATTTCTCTTACATGATGGCTCCAAAATAAATAGAAAATTAAATTAAATCATCACATGCAACAAATCAACCCGGTGGGCGTCCAGGCCCACACGACCAGAATCATCACCGATCCTATCATAGCAGACAATAGCAAAAATACTCAATGTAATCTCAGCATTATCTCAAAGGGCAATCTGATAAGCTATTAAATAAGTTTAAAACAACAAACAAACCTACCAGGACATATGTTGTAAAGAAGCTTGTACAAAGGTATAAGGGTATACATGTAGAAATCAGTTGGGCCTCCACATATATGGCTGTGACCAGTAGTTTTAGTATGAAAACTGCCGGAATTCTTTGTAAAGTAGCCACCTACCCTAATGGTGACATAGTAAAGCATATGTGGTCAGTCATTATTAAACTTATCTGGTTTTAAGCAGCCATGTGGGTATAGCTATAAAAAGCCCATAAATACCTGAGATTTAGATCATCATCTGCATCTTTCATTCACCATAAGTGTGTCCATCCAGTTTGTAGTATAACCAAAATGGAGAGGGGAGAGCAGTCATTATATACCTGCTGTTGCCTATTAGTCCCACCCCCAACAATTGATGTCAACTGGTGTGTATGGGCAGTGGTGTATTCTGGTTTGGGGCTGTCCTAGGCAATTCAAAACTAGGGCATCACCCCCACTAAATCTGCAGGATAACAGGGGGGCTGTGCAGGATCTGTGGTGGGCTCTGGCATATAGCCCACCACAGATCCTACGGAGCCCCCGAGACCCTGCAGAGCCCACCACAGATCATGCACACCCCCGAGACCCTGCAGACCGTTGCACGATGTGTGGTGGGCTC
Organism: Nanorana parkeri; assembly: GCF_000935625.1. NCBI lineage: Eukaryota > Metazoa > Chordata > Amphibia > Anura > Dicroglossidae > Nanorana > Nanorana parkeri. The sequence continues at coordinate 1,435,110 of NW_017306558.1, forward strand.
TGCCCACCATTGACCTCACAGAGCCATCCACAGATCCTGCACAGCCCACCCGAGACTCTCAGGTGGGCTGTGCAGAATCCATGCTGGGCTCTTCCGGGGTCCCCCGTTTAGCAGCACTGTGATCATCTTACCTGCTGCTTTGTCCCTGGCCTGCTCCACCGCTGGACTGGTGCTGCAGGACCTGGCCTTCTCTGCAGCCCGACGGCTCTTCGGTGACCCGGCTTCCTACGGTGCGACAGCATCCTGGACCCTCCCCTTCCTGATCCGACGTCGCCTCGGCCTCGTCCCGCCCCCCTACTGCTGCTCCGAATCCTCTGCCTTTTCCGCCTCCTCCACCACTGCCTCCTCACCACTTCCTCTGCCTCCTCGCTGACTCCATCTTTTGACTCCTCCACCCGGCTGCCGAACTGTTTTGGGGGCGGCATTTATCCTTCCCCCTGAAAACTTCCAAACTTCTTGTTTGCTTCGTGGCAGATACGCCCCTGTGTTTGGCAACAGGGAGGTCCAATGCACACAAAAAAAGCCCCAACGTGTCATTACACGGTGCCCGGCTTCCTGATTGGCCAGAAAGCTGGCTCCATGCTTCCTCATCACAACTGGTGATGAGAGAGCATGGAGACGGCTTCCCTGCTGATCGAGAAGCCGAGTGGCATGTCTTTACACACCGCCCGGCTTCCCGGCTAATCAGGAAGTCAGGTGGCAAGTCGTTACACACCGCCTTGCTTCCTTAATGGGACTCCCAGTATCAGTATTTGGTATCGGCGAGTACAGGAAAAAGAATATTGGTACTCATACTCGATACCAAAAAAACGGTATCGGTGCATCCCTAGTTTTTACTATCTCCTATGTTTTGTTACACATCATACGGCATCCTACATCATAACAGGTAGACAAAAGTCTAGGTGGCTCCCACCAGGCAAATGTTTGCTTTTATACTGACTGCATTTAAGATATAAAAAGAGAAAATCCACTTGCTGTGGGCAACAAAAAAACTTTAATTATATTAATTAAACCTGAGTATAGCGTATTTACTAGATGTGAATGTGTTAGCTGGGCCTATAGCAGCCAACCAAATGCTTGGTTTTATACCGATCTTCACAACTAGGGATGCACCGATACCTTTACTAGTATCGGTATCGATACCGAGTATTTGGACGAGTACTCATACTCGTCCAAATGTTCCGATACTTACCCCAATACCAGAACTTCCTGTCAGCTGGAGATTTCCTCTGACCGGCAGTGCCGCAAGGGAACATGGAGCCAGCTTCCCGGCCACTCAGGAAGCTGGACAGCGGGTATTGACTGATTGGCCAGGAAGCCAGCTCCATGCTACTGAAAGTATTGTTATTGGTACTTGGTATCAGCGAGTAACAAAAGACAAATATCGGTACATGTACACGATACTGAAAAAAACGGTATCAGTGCATCCCTATTCACAACAGATATGACAATAGTACTCTGATTTATATAATGATTGGTTTCTTTTGGCCACTTCTCTACTTTCCCTTTCCCCCAAGGTCCTTACAGTTTACATTTTGATGAAAATATATACCATTAAAGACCTTGCAACCCCGCCATCTGTGGGCTAGACAATACTGCTTCAAAGTTCTTCAAAAGTAAAAAGGGAGGAGTGGATAGGTAGCTAGTCCAACACTTGCTATCCTCCAACTGAGCACTGCATCATGCCTCCTCCTGGACAACCTGGATCTGGATCTTTTGGAGTCCTGGTCACTTGCTTGCAAAATATACACTTATCTTCAGCAAACAAAGTAAAAGTCCAAATCTTCGGCACAGATAACAAAACATAAATGGTGCCTCATTGACTTGTTGTACAGAAGTCCCAAAACCTGGGGAAATCCCTTCCCAGGAATATCAGTCTTGAAACTCAGCAGCACAGTAAACCAGCAGGTCTCTCTCTCACCTTAGCCACAGCTAATCACTTTCTCCTCAACTACCACACTCCTCTCTGGGAGTTGCAGACCTTTTAAACCCCTTCCTGTGGCAGGAAGGTTAACCCTCTGGTGGCCTTTAAAGGGACCAAAACCCAAACAGTGGTGATATATACCTGCCTTCCAGGACCCAGCCTTGCAAAATAAAGGCATTTATCAAAGTGTGAGATTAATTCACAAGTTAGCCTAGACAAGGAAATGAGAATTATTTAAAACAAGGCCATTAGAACTGAGTTTTGCTGAACATGAACAACATACTGTATATAAGATAGAGCTTTAATACAAATTCTATGGAATAAGAGATCTGGAACTCGTTGCCACAAGCAGTGATTTCAGCTGATAGTGTGGAATCATTCAAGAAGCTTTTGCACGATTTCCTGAAAAATGGTACACACACACACACACACACACACACACACACACACACACAATAGGTTGGACTTGATGGGCATATGTCTTTATTCAACCTCAAATACTATGTAACTATGTAACTAGAGATACAGTTCATACATGAATATTAAAACCAGTAAATGCAGGGCATATCAATAAAGAGCCAACCCTCAAAGAATGAATGTATAAGAAATGCAGAGTAATATCAAATATTCATTTTAATTGATGAAGATTAATGGATTTTTTTAAATAAAAAACTTACATTAAATTACAAATAGTGTCTTAAGTTTAGGCAGTATATAGAAAAGAAAAACACATTTACAGAATTTAAAGGAGTCATGGCACATAAAATAGAAACTTAATGTGTATTTTTGGTCAAAAAGTAAATGTGTTATTGCTTCTTTACATTTTTAAGGGACACTAAACTTAGGAGATACATCTTAAATATGCATTCAAGTACCTGAACTATTAACAAAATTGTAGCTTATTTGTGTATTACTCCACTGTAGTTCTTCAAGAAAGATATGCTTGTTAAACTAATGAAAGATGATTTCATATCAGAATGCAGAGCTGCATACTGAGCTGATTGTTAGTGAAAGGAGGCAGTGCCGGCGCTAGCGCAAGGCAACATGGGCACTTGCCTTACGGCGCCAGGGAACAGGGCGGAAAATTGACAGTGACAGTCGGCCGCCCGGCATAGGTCCGGCTCCAGCCGTCCGATCAAGACCAGTGTGGGCTGCCGCTGCAGGCGGCATCTGAAGGACGAGTCCCCGCCGGCCGCATCGGCGCTGACCTGTGCAGTCTCAGTGACAGTGTCACTGTCTCGTCCTTGGCTACGTCCTACGTCAGTGAGTGACGTAAGTGGCCCCGCAACTGGTTCCCCTGGCCGCTCAGCCGCATGTGAAGGAGCGAGGGCTGCAGGAGGCGGAGCAACGGCGGCGTCATCCTGGAGGCGACGGCGACCTGTTGAGGGACTCGGGAGCCGCCCGGAGCACAGGGGCGGGGGACTTCTGCCGTTTCGGCA
>NW_017306558.1:1438655-1440096 GCF_000935625.1 Nanorana parkeri
TGGTGGTGTGGGGTGGGGTATCAAAATGCACCTTCGCCTGAGTTGGCAAAAATCCTTGCACCGGCCCTGAACGGAGGTAAAGGTCCACTTTAACTATTAACAGAAATGTATCTAATTTTTAAATCATTCGGCTGTAGAGCCTCAAATTATGTCTGAATTCATGCTGACACTGTCCTTCCTTCTGGAGGGTGGCTACTTTTGTTCCCCATGGTCCCTGTGTGTGTTGTAAAGTAGCCACCGCTGCAAGCTCACTCCTGTGATAGACTATACCTTAAATACAAATTAGCTAACTAAACGTGAGATTGTAGTCTATCACAGGAGTGAGCCTGGAACGATGGCTACTTTACAACACACACAGGGAACAAAAGTACCCACTCTCCAGAAGGAAGGGCAGTGTCAGCACCAATTCAGAGATGATTTGAGGATCAACAGCCGAGTGATATACAAATAATATACATTTCTGTTAATAGGGTACTTGAGTGCATTTGTAAGTTTTAACTGAGTTTTGTGTCACTTTAATGTGTCTATCATACTTTAATGTGATTTCATGTTTATGTAATCTTCAAACATATGACAAATCCTGTCTGTGATCTGCTACAGGATCTACTTAAATCAGGTGATAATATTGCGCTATGCTTGAAGGAGTGCACAACTCCTTCCTAGGAAATGGCCCACAAAGGCCGACAAAGCAAAACTCCAGATGTCAAGTATGAGAATGTCATGTTCAATTGCGGGATCCTCATGGAGACTTTGAAGGTACAGTTTGAATGGCACCCCTGGGTCAGAGGAAGGTGCCATATTATTGCTGCTGAATCCCGCTTATCCCACTGAAAAATAATGTAAGTAATTGAAAGCAGAGATGGGAGCTGGGTCAGATCACTAGAAGAAAAGACAGTTAATATGATTATTACTCAATGGTTTGCCATATATAAAATAGTTTTTTTACTTATAGATGTTATTATTATTATAATACAGAATTTATATAGCGCCAACATTTTCCTCAGCACTTTACAATATAAGGAAGACATTACAATCACAATACAATTCAAGACAAGATGGTAAGGAGGGCCCTGCCTCTGAGATACAATCTAAAAGGGAGAGACAAGTGATACATGAGGAGGTAGCTGTATGGGGATAAATTGTTTGAGTTAATGTTAGCATGTGCATTTTAGTGCCACTGTCTGGCTGCACTATGGTTCAATGTAAATAGACATATATCCTTCATTTAAGGGGCACCAAATTATCCTGGATCCATGTAAGGCCTTACTTAACAAAAGACCTGATGGCATTAAGTCCCATCAGTTTAAGCTGCTGTTAATTTTTACGGCTACCAAGCAGGCCATCAATAACTTGTAAAAAAACCAACTAATTTTTACCTTTATAAAGTTAAGAATAGGAAGAAGATAACTATAATGTTAATAATAATTTTAATTTGATAGGG
>NW_017306558.1:1440300-1454352 GCF_000935625.1 Nanorana parkeri
TCTTCCCCCCGTTCCCCCCCCCCCCCACCCCCCTCTTTTCTTTTTCTTTACATCTTTAAAGTTACATTTTATTGGAAAGCAATGAAATGTTTATATATTTTTACTATGTTTCCATATTCTTTGTGAAACAATGATGGCCACAATACCCCCAATTCTCAACGCCAAATCATCTGCAAGCAGCCTGTCTAGTGTCACATGACACATGTAGAGGACATATGTTTGGTGAAAAGACAATAAACCCACTGAAGAGGGTACGTATATGGTCCATATAGGACAATAAACCTGCTGCAGAGGAGACCATACAGACAATGCATTTGTACAGTATATCATCATCTACCATTAACTTTACTTACCTGATGCTCACTTATAAAACAACAGGCAGGATATAATATAAACCAGACAAAGTAATTTGCATCCTCAGTCAGCCAATAAGTGGAAACAATCAGCAGCCAGAACCTTCAGTGTCCCTATGGTGGTGCCAGCTGTCCATACTCACCAACAGTTTACTAAAATACATAGGCTGCCACTGCTAGTTAACAAACTTGGCCATCATGCTAATCCTATGGCTTCAATACCGACCCAGAAGTATGTAGACACAGTAAATCCAAAACTTCATATCCTTGTCCCTATACCAGAGGATAAAACTAGTAGAGCTCTGGAAGGTCAAAATAACTTGTCTGCCTGCTCTGGTTGCCCCCACCACTGGGATCCAACATCCCTGGGAAAGTTGTATGTCATGCCCGCTGCTCTGGTTCCTCCCACCACTGGGATCCGACACCTCCGGAAATGATGCATGTTTGGCCCCCTGCTCTGGTTCCTACCACTGGCTGTGAAGCCACTACAGGACATAGTGGTGATAAAGGGGCCTGCACATGGAAACACAGTGCCACGTGGGGAACGGGGCTTCCAACAGTCATGGAAGTGTCAGATACTAAACATTCTACAGTGACCAGAGTTCTTGAAGAGAACGAAGATTAAACTTACCACCCACCAGACCAGTAAGTATCACCGGTTCTCTTTTACAGGCTAGCTCAGGTTTACACCTTCTTGGTATAATCAAAGCTATCAGAGCAGCCAAGGAACTATCATTTTCAGGGGAAGCCAACAGTGGCACCCCACATATACCTACCCCATTTCTATTCCTTTTTTTCTTTTGTTTTTTTTAACGTATATCTTGTCTTTTGGTTTGTGTTTTTCTTTCCCTCCCTCTTTTCAATTCTCTGGAGCTGCTATTTATATTAACAGGTCCAAATGAGTATTATTACTGTCTTGCCAACCACTTTCTGTCCCTGCTCTGCATATGTCTGTGGCTGTGGGGATTAGGGGACGCCTTTTACTTTTTTATTTGGTATTTCCATGTCTTCACTAGACTGTTGCCATCAATACCTTGTTAAACATTTTTAGAAATCTAATGCTCTGTAAAATCCAATAAAAAAAATGTAAAATAAAATGTGAGCTTTTAGATATTCCTTTTCCTATTAAAGATTTATTGAAAAATACATGGTTCTTAACATACAATGTAAAAATGCAGAACAATAATTCAAAATCAAATTGAGAAAGTCCAGAACTTTCCCTGGACCTCAGGGAAGACTATGGGGAGTGAAATCTTCATATTAATTCTATTACATTTGCGGGGCTATAAACACATTTTTAGAGGCATAGAAAACCATGTTTAGTAGTACAGGGAAGTTGTATCTGTGCAATTCGAAAAAGATCAGAATAGCTTTCTTTTAATTACATCTTGTTTGGGACTTATTTTTCCATAACAAGGTGCAGAAAATATGTATGGAGTCTGTTAAAAAGCATGGCATTCTTTAGCATAATGTGGCAATTGTGAAATAAAAACCTGACACGACCATTTTGCACCATGGACATTTATGTATAGAAATTATTTCTTCCTGAAAGGTTTGAAATACATTTTAGACAGTAAACACCCATTAAATCAGAGAAAACATTTTCCCCCCATTGGGATGCTAAGTGGATATTATTTGTATAAAAATGCTATGCAGTTGCACTATACAGATTTATGTTGGCTGTGCTCTAAATCTCACAAGAATAAAAAAGAAAATTCTAATATTTACCTTCCGGCCCAATAACAACTCTGGCGGATATTCCATAAATTCTCTAAAGTAATTTTAGTCAATAGGGGTAAAAAATGGAAATGATTGCACATTCTCAGTAGAACTCTACATTAAGACAGTACATTGATTAGGTTATACACTAAAAAAATATTTTCAATATATAAATATATACCCATATTCTTATTTATATTGGTCTCCGGCAAGCCTCTGCCCACTAGGACTCAAATTGGGAGGGCTCAGTTTATCTGTATTGCATAGTACTCTTAAGCTGGCCATACACCTACTGATTTTCTGCAGATTTTCTATGATCAAATGGAAAAAGTGCAACAGATTCCTCCATCTACACTAAACTGCGTGGATGGAGGAATCTCCCACTGGGCCAAGCTTCAGTATCTTGCTAGTGGCTCTCAAAATACCTGAACAATGCCTGCATACAATCAGATTTTTTTTGTTTCTGTTACCTCTGTTCTGGAATTTTGATACATGTGTTTGCCATTCTTTTGGTGACCCTTTCTTTGGGAATGCCCCATGCTTTGTGTAGAGTTGTCAAAGTTGGGCAATTTGGGCCTTATGAAAGATTGTCATATCTGCAAAATGAAAAGAATGGGTCCAGCTCCTTAACTCTACAAAAGGGGCGCCCACTATTTTTCGTCTGGAGATCTACTTTTCAAATGACGAGCTCATTGAGATCTACCAACGAAAAAACACCTGCATTCAGGGGCGGGAGGGAGTGTGGCGGTGCATTGAAGTCAATGGACTATCCAACTTTTTACATCTGTTAGAGATGTCTGAATCACACATCACAAGCCTGGATTAACAGAAATGCATACTCTTTGACAGGTAAGATAACATATTGTAACTGTGTATTTATTTGTTTGCCTGGAGGTCAGCTTTAAATATATTTTCCCTTTTAGTACATTATCAGAGGGCAATGAAGAACAGCCAGCATTCTAGTATGTACAATTAAAACATATTTTTAAGTTTGAAAAGTACCTGAAAATTATTTTAATATTTATAGAACATTAATATTTTATTAGAGAGATTGTAGAGGCCAATAAAAATGATATCCCTGTGGGATACAGGGAACTGCTAGCTGTCCTGAGCATTACAGAAATGTCAGCTGACCTGTTTCCAACAGATGTAGGAAAAATAGTATCAGTTAACAGAGGCTTCACTTTTCACATTGGCAAATCACTCAGCAGTACCTTTCCTGGCATATGCAACCTAATAATGTCTTGTTAATAATGTCTTGTCTTGTTATAATCAAAACTTTCTTGCCTCTCATACAGAAGAAAACATGTTTAACAGACTGTGTATTCTTAGAAAACAGCAGCACTTGCAACAAGTAAACCCTTAAAGAAAAATAGTTAGTGGGATGCTCTCTGTCACAATAAGAGCTATTAGCATCTGTGTCTTGTTTGAGCCCAGATCTGTTCACTCAGCTTAGATGGCATTGTACCAATGTATTTCTAAGTAAGACAATACACAGAAAGTCACAAGCTTACACTACTAGGTCTGCTTGGTAGAGAAAGTAAATGTCCAGGTCATACAATCCAATCAGGTTATAAATAAAACATTGATCTTGCAGCCCCATGAAATGAAATGGTTGAAGTCCAGAATGTAAATCTACAAAAAAAAAAAGTGCAAGGCGCTCTGACCTAGGTGTAACAGAACAATATTATTTAATGGAGGTAACTCAATGCACTTACATAGAAGATTAAAACTTAGTACTGTCACACACCCTGGAGATCTGGTGTAAGTTCTCCAGTCTGTACCTTTACAGAACCGTGCCTCAGTACTCCCCACAAGAGCCCTCAGCTCTGATGCAAGCTGTGGCTGGCTCTAGAGATGGGTTATGCAAATATCAATATGCCTGAAAGGATGGGTGTCACTCTGGAGGAGTGGGCAGTCCTACTCAGGCTGCATTTTTTAATGTAAACTACCCTAGGTAAAACCCACATGTGATGCTGTGCTTTCATGATTGAAAGAACTGGATTCAAATGAATGAAAGGAGTAGGCCAGAAACAGTAAGGCTTGGTAAAAAAGAGCTAACTGATGCTGGATATCCTCCAACAAGGGGATGAGGTGTGCTCGACCTGACTTCCTGCAGTTTCTAATGCATACCCTGAGAGGCTCACAGTGAGCAGTGAAATCAGAGTAAGTAAGTTCAATACAAGAGATGGGCCTGTACATCTATGCAAGACTGGAGATATGATTGGAGTTTAGCTTTAACCCAAACACATTGTTAAATTACCCTTAAATGTTAAATTAACTTTTTTCTAACTGACTTCAATGACTATAAATCCTTGGTTCTCAACTGGTGGATCGTGACTCAAAAATGGGTTGCGACCTCGTGTTCAGTGGGCCCCACATACCTTTCACTTTCTAGGTGAGAGGCTCCTCTGCCTCCCCCCAGTTTTCTCGTCAAGCAGCCATGCAAAATACGCTGCCTGGCACCGAGTGTTAGGTGGAGGTGGGATGAGATGGGGCTATGGCAATGAGAGAGCTCCATCCATATGTGCATTGCTTACAGCTCCCTCGCATGTCCTGCAGAGGTGCCTGGACCGGTGTGACATCAGAGTCTGGCTCCCACCACCTCTACAGGGTGGGCAAGGGAGCTGTACAAGCAATGCATGTATGGATGGAACTCCATCACAGCACAACAGCCCATATTGGACCCCAGACTGAGGATCCACTCTATTTCTTGTAAGGTAGGGAGACTGGGTGGACCCTAAAAAAAATGAAACATTTTTGGGAGTGTGTATGTGAGTGTGTGAGAATCTCAGTGTTTTTGAGGGCCCGTTTACACTACTACATTGTGTTAATCGCATAGTACCGTGTGATTAACGCACTGTACCACGCAATTGCAAATACCTTGAATTCTGGTGTGGGAAGTGTGTTGCGTTGCCATTTGAATAGTTCTCCAAACGCACCTACCACCCATAGCTCGTACGCCTGGAACGCGCAGCACCCTAATTCTGTGCATTCCATTGCAGTCTGACTTGGGTCGCAACTTAATGACCCAGGACAAATGTGGGTCCTGAGGTTACACAGGTTGAGAACCACTGCTATAAATGATACCCACTTTATCTGATGAATAATTTTATGCAAACCTGCAGTCTAAAAAGCATTTTCCAATTTTTCCATGGATAATTCACAAGGTGCTGTTGACATAATTATTTCTGACATTAATTCTCAGTTCTCCATAAGGGTATATGGATAATGCACCCCAGAGAGGGCAACCAAGACTCTAACTCACTGGACTGCCAGACAAAGCAGAAAGTGTAGGAAAAGTTCTCCAACAGGGTAAATGTTAAAAAAAATATGTTCTAATACTTACTCCCCCCAGGTGACCCAGACTAAAAAAAACATTTTAATCAGTTATTCCAAAGCTCCATATCTACACTATCTTTACATTTAAACTTGTATCTGACATGCATTTGCAATAATAGATATCGATCAAGGGCCTACATTGCAATCTGTGATACTTCCACAGAGACAATCTATGCAACACATACTCTACCTTACATGACCTATGATGTACCATTATACAATGGTACAATATAATAATAATATAATACTATTATATATATATATATATATTTTATAATGAAAACATTATAATATGATTAACTGTGGAAATAAATACAATCTAAAAAAACTGTAAATATGGAAGAGTTCTGATAAACCCTTATCTAAAGTGGTCATGGGGCAAATTTATCAAGCTTAAAAAAACGATAATGGCTTGGTTTTATATAGTTTAAAACTCATGCTTTAAATATAATTTATGCTATACTGTATATACATTCTTTGTTTTATAAATATTAATGTCATATGTAATAATGGGTCTTCAGAGCATTATGGGCTAGCTAAAGAGACATCACAGCATACGATCCTTTTTCAGACACATTTGTCCATCATTGAAGCATTAGACGAGCTGCCCAATCAAAGTTTGTGTAATGAGTCACACGCTTGTGTGTACATTTCAACTTAAACTATTGGTCTTTGTAAATAACAGGCTTTTTACAATACATGAACATTTTTTGGACTACTGTCTGTATAAAACACTACAGATTATCCATATGCAATATTTAATATTTACCGTAACATGATCTTTAGAAAGGTATGTGTAAATGTGATTTCTTTTTATTAAAGAAAGAAACTTTGTACAAAAACCATTTTATATTCCATTTAAAGTCAACATAACATGGCCTAACATGTTTGTAAGGCAACAACAATGCTGTAGTGTTGGCACATCATGGTACCTGCAAGTACCAAGGCCTAAACTGTATATTAGGTTTTGGCTTCTGCTATTACCATGCTGCAATTAGTTTAATCACTCACTGGCTGCAACAAGTGAATAGGGTAGTCCACCCGGTTGTTGTGTCAAACACAATTGATTGTGGCATGCTTAGTGGTGATAAGCATGAGGGGAACAACATTTAATGGAAATGAGTACTTGTAAGTGTGCTTTAGATCCGTAGACTGGTCCTTTCCCTGCTTGTGTATAGCTATTAGAGCCATTTAGGAGAATCATCTGCCAAAGTAATATACAATGGCAGCAAAAGCTCAGACATTGTTATTAAGTTCACAGCAATTGCTGATGTGTCTTTGCTGCTACATTAGCACTGGGTGACCCAATGTTACAACAAAGTATCCAATGCATCTCTGTCATTCCTATGAGGGTCTATTGAGGGAATAATTGTGCTAGCTATTCAGTACTCAACATTGGACTCATGGGAAATAATTACAAAACATTATGGATCAAAACCAACTTAAACCAAGAGGAATGAAGGGATAAAGGGATCAAATTATGCCATTATTTATATGCTCATGCATTATATATGCCTAGATTGTGTGGACTGTTGTGTACTCATAGCTAGTGGTATGATACCATTTTTATTTTGTTATACGGTGAGGGGGGTGAAGGTTTTCTATACATATTACAGGAAATTTGTGTGAATAAATCAATAAAATTATGTGCTTTTAGTCAAGATCAAGGTACTGTTATATTCCCCCCTTCCCCAACTTTTTTTTTTTGTTTTTTTTTTGCATAGTATATTATCATTTATAGACCTTGCATCTGAATAATGTATGAGTGAGTCGGTGGAATAATAATTAATTATTTAGAGATTCGTACTTTCTTATTATGCTAGTTTTTCTTGATGCTTTCTAGGGTAAGCAGATTACTGACAATAGGGGATGGGGGTGGACTGGTATACTAAAGTGATACCTGAAATTTTGATTGTATCCTAAAAGAACACAGATCTTCCAAGGAAAGATAACCACATTTAACGCCATGTGCAATTCCTATGATACATTTTGAAAAATGTGCATGTAACAGGCTTCAATTACTCACAAAATCTGTTTTACTTTGAACATTGGGGCACTTTGAAAATAGAAAGAGTGTGCGATATTGTGGGTGAAAATAATAAATCACCCTAAAATCATATTTATCCAATTTCTGGAAGTGCTTGCTCAAACTTCTTTATAGAATCTTGCTTAAAGCATTACACTGGTCAAAGATTTTTTTTCCTAGACCTTGGAAGGGTATAGCATCTGTCAGATTTTTATTGCCGTGTCCACACTGAGAATATTTAGTCGAATGGAGAGGAGGAAGCCTACGGGAGCAAGGGATAAAGTAAAACTGCTTTTTAATAGTAGCCTAGATTTAAAAAAACATTTAACCCTTGCAGTGTGTGTGTGTGTAACTGTGTATTTTTCCTGAAGTTCAGCTTTAAATCATCTCTCCTATACAGGCATGCGCTTCTCTGTGATTAGATTTCTATGAATAATTTACTATACAATAACTGTTCACATCACTTAACAACACTTCACATGTTAAATAAGGAGAACCTTTTGGATATACTGAAAATAAAATATTCTGGGGATTGCTTGTGTACTACAATGCAGAAAAAGCATGGTGCAAATCTTACATGATAAGTAAAACAAAATCAAAAGGTACATTATGAAACAAATCTAGGGCTTGTTTTGTCCAGGATGATTCCAGTTCCAAGATAATTTTCAAAATACAGTGGAAACAGAAATAATTTGCTGTAGCCCAAAACAGACAATCAGGTATCATATTTAATTAGGGATTATTATAGCTTAGTATAATGGGAGCTAAATTCTAAAGAATAGCTATGGGTTAAGGCTTATTAGCACTAAGTACTTTGGTCTACCTTTCGAAATCAAGCAAATGCATCATGTCTCCTTGCTCAGTATTCCATTTCAGCTTGACTTTAATGAATCCGACCCTTAAACAGATATCAATAAAAGCTTCACGAATGCAATGCAGCATCAATAGAAATTCTTACCTACTGAATAATAAAGTAAGCATCAATTTACAATAGGTAATGATCTTCTACTCCGTGCTAATTGTCAAGAATAACCTAAACAAACATACGGTTTATTATCTGCTGTGAATTTGTGTGTGTGAGTGAGTGAGTGAGTGAGTGGGTGAGAGAGATTGCGTACATGGTCGTCAGGTTAAGATGGAGAGAGAGAGAGAGAGAGAGGTGGAGAGAAGAGAGGTGGAGAGAGAGAGAGAGAGAGAGAGAGAGAGAGAGAGAGAGAGAGAGAGAGAGAGTCATGTCATACACACAATTCTAGATGCGAAAAAAAGCCTGTAACTAAATGGATTAGCTCAAGAAAGAATTAGAAAAATCAATGGTCCTTCCTGTGTCTAAAAAGGACAACCACAAATGAATAATTCATACATTAAATGTATTAAATAACTGCATCATGTTATTTTCACAAATATATTGTTCAATCTAATTATGAGACATATGAACTCTGAATCTTACAATCCCAGGACCTTGGATAGTAGTGTATTTCTCCAGTCAGTGTATATGCCATTTTAAAGGTAATGATGTAAATAAGTGATCAATGTCTTATGTGCAAGTATCAAAGAACTGCTGTTTCAGGCATATGTTATTTCACTCTTAAATTGCCTGCGCTTCACTGCTAGGCTAGCAAAAAATGCTAATCTCAAAATGACTCCTCCCCTGGGCCTTTAGGTACCCCTTAGACATGCTTGCAAAGCAAATGGTTATTTCTCTCTGTTGCAATCTTTTTCCTTTGCTGGCTATTATATAATGTAGTAGGTATGCACGGTGCGCTACATGGGACTAATCATCAAAAAAGTGCCAAGGTTTATCAGAGATTCTTCATTTATTGTTTGCTCTCATGTATTATAAGTGATAAATCTGTCAGTTAGAGTAAAACAAATAATATATTTTAATTGCATTCAAAGTGTAGTCATGGTATACAAACATATAAATATCTGTATGAACAATTACAATAAATATGCGTGTATAAGCCCACAATTATGGCAGGTTTTCCGTAATAAGGATTAATTACATTTCTTCAGCCATGATTTAGATCAGGGCAGTTCTGAATATATGAGGGTCAGTTCATCGTTAACTATTAGGAAAAGAGTAGAGATGGGCCATTCTTTAATCTTTCTTTCTTTCTATCTCTCTTTCTCCCTCTCTTTCTCCAAGCTACAGCTTTTTTTGCAGCTATGGTTTAGACAGAGCAAGAGAGATCAGCTGTCATAAATTGCCAAATAACTTGGAGAAGACATACCTCCTTTCTTTCTTCTGCAAGAGGAGAGACCCATGAGGCCTTGTCAGATATAAACAGGCTGTACACAACCATGGAGGTGGTGCTGAGTTTTGTTATTGGAAAGCTCAGTATGCTTTGCAAACTGAGTGTTGTTAATTATAATTATTATGCAGGATTTATATAGTGCCAACTGCTTGTGCAGCACTTTACAATATAAAAAGAGACAGTACAGTTACAATACAATTCAAGGCAAGATGGTTAGGAGGGCCCTCCTTTTAAGAGCTACAAACTAAAATGGAATGGGAAATCATACAAGGTGTTAGCTTTGTGGGGATGAGTTCTTTGAGAAATTAGAAGTTCAGTTGTTAGGTAGAGGCAAGATAGGCTTCCCTGAAAAGATGAGTTTTTATGAATCACCTAAAAGACATACAGAGCGGGAGATAGCCGAACAGGTTGGAGTAAAGAATTTCAGTGGATGGAAAAGACTCTGGAGTGGTCCTGGAGGCAAGCATGGGAGGTGTTGGTGATGGAGCTAAAGAACTGGAGGTCTTTGGAGGAGTGTTTTGGGTGATATTTTTAGCCGGGTTTGGTGATGTAGCTGGGGGAAAATTTGTAGATGGTTTTGTAAGTGGTTGTTAATATTTTAAATTTCATTTTTGGGCAATCAGAAGCCAGTGGAGGAATTGGCACAGAGGAGTTGCAGACACTGAGTAGTTTGTAATATGAATGATTCATGCAGCATCATTCAAAATAGACTGAAGAGGTAATACAGGTGTAGAGGTAGGCCAATGAGGAGGGAGGTGCAGTAGTCGAGACAAGATATAACATGTAATTGCATTAGTAGCTTTGTGGTTTCATTGGTTAAGAAGTTGCATATTTTGGAGATATTATGGAGGTGAAGGCATAAAGATCTAGACAATGATTGGATGTAGAGCTGAAAAGGTGAGGTCAGAGTCTAGGATTACACCTAGATCCTTGGAATGAGGGAGAAGGAATGAGAGTTGTTCTCAATGGAAAAATATAGAGGAGGGAGCACAGAGGCTGGAAATATCATGATCTCAGTTGTTGAAATATTGATTTTTAAGAAGTGATGTGACATTAATACTGATATATCAATTAGTAAATTAGTGATAAACAAGAACAATGAAGGGGTGAGCTGAGGAGTGGAGAGTAACATTTATGTGTCATCAGCATAGAGATTGTATGGAAAGCCATGTAAGATTATCAACTGACCAATGGAGGAGATGTAGATAGAGAGTAGAAGGGGGCTGAGCACAGAGGCTTGGGGAACCCGTACAGAAAGAGGTAGAGGAAACAAGGAGGTAGAGTTGTAGGTGACACTGAATAAGTGCTTAGATATGTAGGAGGGGAACCATGAGAGAACAGAGTCTTGGAGGCCAAGCAAGTGGAGTTCTTTAAGGGGGAGTGGGTGGTCAACTGTTTCAAAGGAAGCAGAAAGTTCAAATAGTAATGAGTAGCGGCCAATGCTTTTAGCAGTTAGTAAGTCCTTAGGGAGATTTAGAATTTCAGTGGAGTGAAAGCCAGACTGTAAGGGGTCCATAGGGTTGTCATCAGTGAGGAGGTGGCTCAGGCAGTTGTACACTAAGCATTCTAGGAGTTTAAAAGTGAACGGGAGCAACAGTACTGGTCTTAGGCTGGCCATACACCTATCAATTTTTTTTGTTCAACCCGCGGGCTAAACAAAAGCAAATGGACCCAATTTATCCATCAACACAAACAGCGTGTCAATCGAGGAATCTCGCTGTTCAAATTGTATTCTGACTATCAAAATACCTGATCAGAGCAAGCAGCTCATTGGCTGCCGGCTGTGATCAATCGAAAAATTTCCAGCCGTCTCCTTCGATCAGCTGATTGAGGAATGCCGGCTGAAAGGGAGCCGACAGCCCCACACACTGTGCAAATTTAGGCCGATACATTAAAAACCATCCGAAATTCGACCAGTGTATGGACACCTTTAGATTGTTCAGGCTGGTGGAGTCTAATGAGGCTTTTTTTAAGTATGGGGGTGACCAGTGCATGTTTTGAAGGGGAGGGGAAGATGCCAGTAGAGAGAACAAGATTGAAGATGCGAATAAGAGAGCGTAGGATAGAGCAAGAGGGTGGTGAGGTAGGTGCCAGCGAAAAGTTTGGCAACCATTTTTGTAGTAACTGGCTAATACAGAGGAAAGTATTAAATGTAATGGTGGGCATGATATGTTAATTGGGGAACATAACTTGAAAAGATGTGCAATGTCCTGAGCACTGAATGAGTTAATAAGTGTAGGCAGTGGGAGACAAAGTAGAGAGGTAAAGGTACAACAAAGTTGATGGATGAGAGGGTGTTAAAGAAGGAACTTTACCTATATCTTTGAATTGACAACAAATACACCTTTGGAAATGTTTAGTAATGGCAATCTGCAAACAGATACTTCTAGATAATTGCAGGCTTTTTATTCTTTGCATACCTACTTTTTCTTTTGCTCACTATTTTCCTCACAGTGGCCAAGTGTAGATTAATATATCTCCCTTTACTTCCTGGAACACTGGCACATATGACTAGGACATGTGACCATACCCATCATGTCAGGGAAACTAAATGCCCTTTTCTTAGATATCATGAGATTACAGATTATATTTCCCTGCAATGCACTGCTGATGCAACCCTCCCAGGATGCAATGCTTGTGCACATTACATTACTAATGTCCAAGAGTACCAGGAAGTGGGAAAAACAATAACTGCAAGTAAAAGAAAAGTATGTTTGTTTAACTAATGAATGTGAGATTTAATTCAATTATTTCATATCAGCATGCAGAGCTGAATACTGAAGTGATTTTTAGTGAAAAGGGGTAAAGGTCCACGTTAGTGAGGGTGATGATATTCGTCTGTTTGGAAGCATGGAGGAAGGAATAATATTTTAGGAGAGCAGCTTTATACAGTGTGGAGTCTTGAAGTGCCTAATTCTATGCCACATTTGCTAAAGAGCATGGCTATGTATCATCTGTTGGCCACGGCTATAGTGAATGCAGCCTAAATCTGCATGTAGTAAGAGGTGCAAGTGTGTCTAGGGAGGATGAGAGCGAGCTCATCCTCCCCCAAGGTCAAGTATATTGCCATCAGACTGAGTAGTAGTGTGTGTCCATTGTTTTAGGTCAAAAGAGGATGTTAGCTTGAGTATTCGAGAGGTAGTTGGGCTGTTAGCATTAATGGCCATGTTAAAATTGCCAAGAATGGTGGTGGGTATTTCATAGGATAGAAGCGAGATACCAGTCCAGGAGGCCCATAAATCATAGAAATCCTCAGAGAAACTAGAGAAAGTAAACAAGTATAGTCAGATTCAAAAGAAGAGGGATAGAGAGGGCAGTGAAGGAAGAACTTGAAAAATACTTGTGGAGATAGAAGGATTCTAACTGTACCATCTGCAGTTATAATCAAGATAAGCAGAGGGAAGCAAGATAAGCATAGTCAGATTCCTGAAGCCAGGTTTCATTAACAGCAAGTAGGTTAAAGTAGATGGACATGTCCAAACTTAAAACAGTAAAACAAATTCGCTAAAACATAATACTTTTCCTACAGGAGAAACCCAGGCTCATGAGTAGATGTGTCATCTGTGGTAAGTACACATTTTGTACATAGGACAAGATACATACATTAGATAACCATTCTTCACTATTGTCATTTTCATTCTGTCATTTTAACTTCTCCAACAACTATAATGTATCAGCTTTTGCTTGGTATATTAGTTTTAAAATGTACCAGCAGCACCTATTTTTGCTTACAGCCCAGTCTTCTCCACCCTAGCTTTATTCCCCTTGACACATGTATTTCTTTCCCTCTACCCTTTTTGTAGTATGCTTGACAGAGACTAAGGGCCTATTTACTGAAGTATGAAGCAAAGGGAAGTTCAGTGGAATGGAGTGAACCTGTGTTCACTTCAAACATCCAGTCATGTGCAGAGTAATAAAAGATTTTTATCTGCTTGATTGGAGATTTAAAACAATCACAGGTTCATTTTTACTTCGTTACCCTGCAGTTAATTTCACACAATAGTAAATCAGGCTGCAGGAATCAGAAAGATCCTATTAACTCCCACTTCTCCTTCAGCCCCCTCAATCTGATCCTACCTACACAACCTCCCACTTTTTACCCCTTACACCCTGTTCTAGTGGGTTTTAACTCTTAAAATACCAACAGAACAGTTGAAGAGCTTGATGTGTATATGATTCCACTGCGACCAACCGGCAGACACATGGTGACTTTCTGGCTGTAATCTAAAAAGGTAAAGGCTTTTCTTTTCTTTTCACCCAAACCTTTCACTTAACACCCCCAGAGGACTAAAGCTGGCGATACACTGCTAGATTTTCATATGAACATTCATACAAAAAAAAAAATCTCGCCATAACA
>NW_017306558.1:1454367-1461070 GCF_000935625.1 Nanorana parkeri
GGGATGGTGGGAAATGAAATGATGAAATGATGTCAGATAGCATGGGAAGCAATAGCTTCTTTGCTATCGGCTGTCTTGTTTTTTAGTATTCTGACAGCTGCTGCCTTGCTGATTGCCAGCAGCAGTGGGCGGGTGCAATAGCTAGGCTGCTATTGGCTATTGCAAAGTGAAATAGCCAAAAGCAATCTAGCTATGCAATCCTATGCTGTTTTTTTTCTTCTTTTAATTCACTGACTGACAGCTGCCGGCGGCCCCGATGTCGGAGAAAAACAAACAGATAGCAGGGAAAGGTTTACTCTGCTAGATCGAGCAGAGTAAACCTTTCCGGGAGAAAATGTTTATCTCCAAGGCAGCCGGGACTGCTATCTAATAGTGGGAGACTCCTGGAGCATCCGGGAGAGTTGGGATGTCTGCATTCCATTATGTCTCTAGAGGCTTGATAAATATTGTTCGTAATTTCATTTTATTGTACCATTCTATTTTAGAACTAAATGGCGTTTCCTGAGCAAAACCCATATTCACTGTCAGAATTTTATTATTTCAATTTTTCCATTCTGTTTCTTCTGTTCTGTCCTTACTACACATTACCCTGTGGCCTGTGTATAGCTTGACATGCAACTAAACCCTCCCATTCTGCAATAAGCTAGACTGGATGAAATCTTGTTGCTTTATTAACAAAATAGGGTGGGTGAAACTGGTGAAAAGGAACATGAAAACATACAATCAATATATGGACATGTAAACAGAGTGATAACTAAAAAATTTAAAATGAAACAAGTCTGTCCCTACCAGCGATGCTGCCTAGGGGAATTTTGGCATTTTTCTCCAGATATGTGCTGATGATGGCACTGGATCCTCCTGTCCTAGGTTCCAAGATGGAGTCTGAGTTCCAGAGTGCCTGTTTTCTTTTTCTTGTTGCTGGGAACTTATCACAGAAAAATAATATGCTCTGCTGTATAAAGAGATGTATACAGCACCATCTTGTGGCCAATTTTGAGATGGCAGGTAGGTAAATTAATTCCCTGCTGGGCAGAATACCTTTAATGTTTTTATCACTACAGTCAAAAAATAATTATATAACCACTCAACTCTGTGCTACAGACCTACAATCCCCCAATACAAATATATAATACAATGTGCAATATCGCTGCAGCCTTCCTTCAATATATCCAAAATATGCAACACAATATAATAATAAAAAAGGCGCTGCAGACACAAAACATGCGTTACATAAAATAAACACCACTGTCAAAGTCCATGTGACAAGATGTATTCTCAATGAAGATTAATCCATCCTGCAACAGTTCAAAATCAACTCTTCAAAAAGGTTTAGTCTCTCAGTGCTCATGTGTAAGTTCTAAATAAACTCTTCAAAAAAGTTCAACCTCTCCACTGTAAAACAAAGTGCTTTAGTGCCCAAATACCTCTCCCCAGCAGACTAGGACTCACCAAACAACAGTGCCTCGCTTTTTACAGATTGGCATATAGCGCTTATAGAGATGACTTCCATCTAACATGGCTCCTGGCCCTGTTTCTCCTCACTTATGTAGCTCCCCATATGGTAAACAGAAAAGGAAGTAAAAGAGGCTCCAATAGTGTAAAACCGTTATACTAAAATGCGCTTTATTTGGGAAAAAAAACACTTACTAAGCTAAAACAATCCAACATTAACAAAGTGTCTTAGCCTATATAATGTATTATTCCATAAGGAACCTTAAACTGCGGTCTCGGTCTCACCCGATATCTGCTGCATCACTTCCGATACACCACTTCAGGCACCACCTCTGACGTCACTTCCAGTTGACACTTGACCAACGCCCCAACGTTTTGTCTATTCTGAATTTGTAAGGGGATGAGTAGGCGGCACAGCGACATCGACTTTATACCCTCCTTTTACTAACAATTAAAGGAGAACTATGGGGTTAAGGCTTTTCCCCATAGTTCTCCTTAGAGCAACGGGAGGACACAAATTAGCGTCCTCCCGTCACCCTAGGTTCAGTATACCACGAGCTGTAGTTTGCGGTATACTGAGACGCCGCAGTATACCGCGTGCTCCTGCTCGCGGTATACTGAGACGCCGCAGCTGAGGCGGATCCCGACAATTGTGCCGGGATCCGCCCAGCTGCGTGACTGACAGCTGGCTCTGCCTATCTAGAGCCAGAGCTAGCTGTACCCGCCCCCTCCCCCATCTGTTCCGCCAGTCAGCGCTGGCGGATCGGAACGGGGAGGGGGAATCCAGCCCCTCCCCTGTCACGGCAGAGAGCCGTGACAGGATCGAAAGGTGAGCGAACGGCGGTATGTGTTGGCTCCCCCCCCGATCTACTGAGCCGACCTGTGACAGTCTCATTGTCACAGGTCGGCTAGAACTATGAGGTGAGTGAAAAGCACTCACCTCATAGTTCTCCTTTAACCCTTTCATTTACAGATGTTGGTAATTTCAACAAACAAACAACTAGGAGTTTGACCACCCTCTCCGTGCTTTTAACACTTTATATGCCAAAATCAAACAATGAGAATAAATAAAATAATGGAATTAGAGAATGTTTGATCCAGGAGGGTTCACAAAATTATAAATAACTTCATATACCATAAAAACGCATCAATAAAATATACAAACAACATAAAAAATCCTTATAAAAATAACTTTTCAAAAAGAGGAATATCTTTCTAAAACCTACAGAAAGGAACAGATATTAATGAACAATTACTATTAGATACATCATTATCAAGACTCAATGCATGCGTTTCATGATGTGCACAACACGATGTGCATCACCATCAGTCACATCATTATCATTACTTAACGCATGCGTCTGTTAATGTACATGACATAATGTGCATTACCATCAGATACATCATTATCATAACTCAAGGCATGTGTGCCACAATGCGGATAACATGATGTGCATTACCACCAGTTACATCATTGCAATGACTCAACGCATGAAAAATTGACTTTTCTTTTTCAAGCCGGAGTGCATGCGTTTCGAAGGGTGACCCTTCTTTTTCAAGCCGGAGTGCACTCCGGCTTGAAAAAGAAGGGTCACCCTTCGAAACGCGTCGCCAGCCGCAGCTTCCCACGGCCTGAACATTGATGAGTGTTCCAAACACTCCTTCTCAGCACGGGTACGGTGTGGGCACCCGCTCTTGGACACCGCGCTCCACCGCCCGTTCCACCACAGCATCAGACAGCCTGTGACACACGACTCTCGCCGAAACCATTCCACCATCCCCATCGGGACTACAACTCCGCTCTGATTGGTCAATAGAAGACTTCATCACCCCCCCTCAGGCAGCAATTCCGTCAACAGCTGTTCGCTGTGACATCCTGGCAGCTCCTCTGCCTCGCGGCTCTCAGGTCAGCATCACATTGCCCTTCAGCTCCAGGCACTCTTATTGCCACTCAGCATCACTCCACGGCCGTCCAGGTACAGCACCGGCCATCCCTCGGCTCTCCCGTCGGCATCACATCACCCTGTAGCTCCGGCCACCAGAAGTTACCATCAGGACCCCGAGGACAACAGCCACCCAGAGGATCACCCCATCACCATCCTGGCTAAACACCAACCATACCGTCGTCGCTGACATCATGCCTCCTCCATCCCAACGGTGAGTTTCAGAAGTCCACCCCTCCTTTGCCTACCAAATAACCTCACCCCCCGGTCTTTCTACCCTTGTGTTCCCAACCGCACTACCCGACAAGAGAGGGACCGAAGCCAACAAACAGAGAAGGGGACCGAATCCACCGCTCGACTTCACCGCTTCACCCAATCCAAGGGGCCACACGCTAACGCTCACCTAGCTACAGGTGAGTCCACTACCTTTCTTTCCTGCCACACCTAACCACATTTATTGCGCCAGGTAGTGGCGCTTCTGTCTTTTCCAATTTCTGTTTACATGACTCAACGCATGTATCTCACAATGTGCATGACATGATTTGCATTATCAACAGATACATCATTATCATAACTCAATGCATGCATCCCACAAAGTGCATAACATGTGCAAAAATGAGTGTTGATTTTTCAAATGAACTTCTACTGTATGGCTAGCTAAACATTTCGTCTCCCATTCCACAATTTGGTAGTGTCCTGTAAAGGAACACTAGTGCCTTCTGGCCTCTCCAAAAACATTAACATGAGTTTTATCAGTACAGATAATATATAAGCATTTATACATATATTGCTTTTTCCATTTAAAAGCATACTGTTCTTATTTTTGATATTAAATATCATATTTGGTTTATTATACATTGCAGTGTTGTTAAAGGGGATGCATTTCCCCCAAAACACATTGGTTTGGATTTTTTTTACAAACACCCAAAGGAAGCTGTACTTCAAATATAACCCACTCCAGTTGCTTAATCCTATTTATTAAAAACACTTGCAATTGTCCAACCTCCCTTTTCTTCATGGTCTTGTGATCTAGGCACCCTTACCTGACATAGCCAGGTTAGTTATTTCTCTTTTCTCTACTGCAGTTAAGCAGTTCAGCTTGGTCACCAACCTTCCCCAAACCTGTGACTGGAGAGTGAAGGAGAAGCAGCACACGGATGAGGTCATCACTGTTCTAAACAAATTAATAATATTATAGATGCACTTTGCAGAAATAACTGCATTATTATCTAACCCCATTGTGACTGCAATATGACTTTATATCTCCTATGTTCAAATTCCCCTTACCTCAGCATGATACTAGTAATGTGCAACTGTGTATGTTACCTGCTCTCAGACCCACAGCCACTCAGAAAAAAGAGTTATTGTCAAGGTAACTGACGTTAAACTTGGTTTGAGCATCTAAGCTTCAAAAACTCTGGCCACAAAAAGGGTTAATCAGTCAATCCACTCTATACCTGTATGGTCTTTAAGGTGCCCATACACTGCACGATTATCGTACGAGAATCACGGGAAATCCCACGATCATACGATAATCGTGCAGTGTTTGGAAGGCGTGCAACCGTTTCTACTGTACGGTCGCAGGACTGTATTTCGAGCATGTTGGAAAACCAGCCGAGAATCATATTTATTAAAAACACGGCTGGTTTTTAGCATGGTCGAGAGATAACTGCCAAACGGGCCGGTTCAGCGCACACTGCCCGTTCAGCATTGCAGTCATTGGAAGCCCGGGCTTGTGATGATCGCAATTACGATCTGCCTGTCCAAGATGGGCAGATCGTACGGTTTTTTATTTACTTTACAACCCTCGCAAGACAAAAGTCTTGCGAGGGTTGTAAAGTGTATGGGCACCTTTAGAGGTAAATAATTTGCAGTTAATTGTTAGCATTACTGGAAATAACTGCCATCTGTAATAGAATATTGTAGAGAATAGCAGCACTAAATGTTTAAGCAGCTTTGCAATGAACAAGCAATATGAATATGTAGCTCACTGATTGTTCCATTACTAAACAGAGTCTATATCTGGCACTAACCTGAATGTATTCCATCAATTAAATAGGGTGCACACATCATGAAATTATTGGTCTGCCAAGTGTCTCTTGATAAGTTGCCATTAGGTGTGTAAGGATGACAATAAATTGTCAATAATAGCTGTAATGTATGTTTCTGTCACTCTCCTTTCTAGACAAAAGTGTTACTGTTTTGAGGCATGTGTTCATATACAATATGTGCTAATAGAATTAAGAAGTTTCTTAGAGCATGAAATTAATATTAGCTACATATAAATGTGATGGAATCTATCCTGGCACTAAAGGGTTACAGATGTAGCATTTGTCAACTGCCACTTCAAATACATAGAGCAGTTAAAGCAACAGCATGTTGTCATTATTAACAAAGACATTTTTGTTTTGCTGCTTGTTAAAAGCACTTAGCTGAACTTAGTTACCAGGGAATCTCAATGGGGAGTCTCGGTAGAAAAATACTTTACATTTTTATAACTTTTGCTGCAATTGTTCTACTACCAGCCAGCATGTAAGAGGCTCTTTCCTACCAGGACAAGATGGGGTAATCTCATTTTAGGAAGTGTAGCACTGCTCCCTGCAGAAGATGCCGGAAATGTCGGGTTCTCCTACTGTGTCCAGTGATGACCCACCCTTGACTGGACCAGACAACTCACTAAAGGTGGCCATACACTCTACAAACCATCGCAAGACCTTAGTCTTGCGATGGTTGTACAGGGATTAAAAAAACGTACGATCTGCCTTTCTTGGACAGGCAGATCGCACTCTCGATCATCGCAAGCCCGCCCCCCTGAGGGGCGGGCTTCCGATGACCGCAATGCTGAACGGGCAGTGTGCGCGTGCGCACACCGGCCCGTTCGGCATTTGTCTTCCGAGCACTGTTCTAACCAGCCGAGAATCATACGATTCCCGGCTGGTTTTCGAACATGCTGGTTTCGACAGAAGACGTGTGACCGTACAGTAGAAACGGTCGCACGTCTCCGTTCACACTGCTCGATTATCGTACGAAAAACCGATCGCATACGATTATCGTACGATAATCGTGCAGTGTATGGGCACCTTAACACACCAGTGTGATAAAATGGCCTTTAGTAGGCAGAAACACCAATTAAACAGGATTGCCTTTGGCAGGGTCATCACTCTATCAGCAGCAGATCTCACAATATGCTAGAATATATCCTGCATCACTTAGTAAAGCCATGCTTCCTCTTCATGGGAGGGACTTTTTATCGCACATGTTTTATGCTAATTCGGACGTTCAGTAAAATCAGACCTGTAACACTCCCT
>NW_017306558.1:1461303-1462302 GCF_000935625.1 Nanorana parkeri
CCACAATGGAATATCTGCACTACATTCTAGGAAGCAAAAAAAGGAAAACATTTGCAAAATTACTACTACAGACACATTACTACCACAATGCAGTGCCATCATACTCTGCTTATATCTAAAAATGGTTACAAAGTTCTGATTTCAGATCCACCTTTTAAAAATAAATATTTTCACAACAATAAGTTAACACAATTGAACACTTACACACATTGTCTGGAGTGCATGTTATTTTCTCATAGTTCTAATTTACTATATTATGGTGACAGGTCCCTTTAATACAAGTTTCCATCCCTTGACTACACAGAATATCCCTTTCATTTAACTCCACCCGTGCTATAGCTCTGAAACATCAATTTGCTCTTGGGGACTGGAGAGAGAAAATGAAAAGCACTTAGAGAAAAGACTTCTATGCAATTATCCGTCTGTCAATTAGAAAGTGACTTTTTTATAGTCAGTCTGTGTCTGCTAACATGACAATTTGTTGCTGGCAGGGAAATAGGACATACAGCGCACATAATCTCAGCTCGATACAGGGCAAGGGCTCCTATTACATGCCATATGCTTTGTTGCATAATACAATGAGTTTTTGTACATAACATTTCAGGGTTCGGAAAAAAAGTTAAACTTTTTAAACTGTATGTTATCTACAAATATTTTAGCAGTACAGCTGCAAGTGTAATTTAAAAAACCTGCAATTCTGTTGTGATTTCACATGGTTGCTTTTAAAAACAACCCACCTATGTGAATGAATTCATGGTTTGTGAAGGCAACTGCTGAGTCTGAAAAAAGATTGCTGTTGTATACCTGTCAAGCAAATTGGAATTGCCACCTTAAAATGTAACAGCGTGAGTAATAGCTAAAATGCAACACACAGTTACTATAACACATACACTTTCTTTGAGAAATAAAGCTTTAAGTGTAAAGAGCCCACATAATCCCATGTTGCATAAATGCCAGTAACATTTAAATGCACTAAATTCTTTTTTATAACAAAGAGAA
>NW_017306558.1:1462380-1463396 GCF_000935625.1 Nanorana parkeri
TATTAACAATACTCAGAAATGATTTGTCAGAGCTGACCTAGATACACCATAAATCAGCTGAATATACTAGAGTCACTTTCAATATTACATTGCATTATTGGCATCAACTCTTGCATTAAAGTGACACTAAACTCAGGAGTTACATCTTAAAAATACATTCAAGTACCTTAACCCCTTCATAACTGAGCTTGTTTTTAGTTTCTGTTCGTAAATGACTGAAGCACTTTTTACATTTTTGCTGTGTGATTCACATACTTTCTTACAAAGTGCACCCACACATATTATATATTGGGGTCTATTCACTTAGCTGCCACAGGCGGCCGAGTGACTAACCGACCCGAAGCGAAGTGAACCGAACGCTGGATTCACTTCAGGCTGGTACGGCTGACTCCAGCCGCATATCGGCTGAAATCAGCCTTACATCGGGTGGCTTCGTGTCGGTCGAACATGCTCAGCATGTTCGGCTGACCCGAAGTGCAGAAGGAGTTCGACTCAGCCGATCCAACATCTGGATCAGCTAAGCCGAACCTCCGGCAGGCTACTTGCTGCTGTTCGGCCTATTCTCATAGATGCCGAACAGCAGTGAGTGAATAGCCGAATGCCGCTGAGCGGCATTCGGCTCGGCTATTCTGCTCGGTACCTCTGTGGTACCGAGCAGAATAGAAAAACAGTTTCAAAAGTAGAAAAAAATAAAATAGAAAATGATTGGGCGGAGCTAGCAGTGACAGCTAGCTCTGCCCAACTGTTTTCTATTGGCTGGGTGGTTCTGCTGCCGTCAGAATAAAAAAAAAAATCACCATAGGAATGAATAGCTAGATTGCTATTGGCTATTTCAATTTGCAATATCCAATAGCAAGCTGACTATTGCACCCGCCCTCTGCTGCTGTCAATCACTAGAAGAGGACCTGATGGAGAACTTCAGGTCCCCCTCTGCTGATTGACAGCAGCAGTGGGCGGGTGCAATAGCTAGTTTGCTATTGGCTATTGCAAATTGAAATAGCCAATAGGAATCTAGC
>NW_017306558.1:1465987-1466196 GCF_000935625.1 Nanorana parkeri
GGCTGAAATCAGCCTTACATCGGGTGGCTTCGTGTCGGTCGAACATGCTCAGCATGTTCGGCTGACCCGAAGTGCAGAAGGAGTTCGACTCAGCCGATCCAACATCTGGATCAGCTAAGCCGAACCTCCGGCAGGCTACTTGCTGCTGTTCGGCCTATTCTCATAGATGCCGAACAGCAGTGAGTGAATAGCCGAATGCCGCTGAGCGG
>NW_017306558.1:1466377-1509457 GCF_000935625.1 Nanorana parkeri
ACCATAGGAATGAATAGCTAGATTGCTATTGGCTATTTCAATTTGCAATATCCAATAGCAAGCTGACTATTGCACCCGCCCTCTGCTGCTGTCAATCACTAGAAGAGGACCTGATGGAGAACTTCAGGTCCCCCTCTGCTGATTGACAGCAGCAGTGGGCGGGTGCAATAGCTAGTTTGCTATTGGCTATTGCAAATTGAAATAGCCAATAGGAATCTAGCTATGCATTCCTAAGGTGATTTTTTTTTATTCTGACGGCAGCCAATGGCTCCGATGTCAGAAGTAAAAAAAAAAAAAAAGCAGAGCAGGGAAAGTGTTTCTCTCCCGGGCGGCCGGGAACTTTCTCTCCCGGGCGGCCGGGAACTTTCTCTCCCGGGCGGCCGGGAGTTGTATTAGACTTCCAGAGCAGGAGCGCTGATCTCTCTGAAAGTGGCTGTCAGAAACTTCTAGTAGGTCCCGGCCAATGAATAACAACTGGGCGGTGCCGGCTGTGACGTCACGGTCGGCTCCACCTAGTTATTGTTTAATGAAAGTTCAGCATCCCCAGGTCATTTGGAGACACTGATCTGTCATTACAACTGGGCGGAGCCAGCCGTGAGATCATGGCTGGCTCCGCCCAGCTGTCATTTGCAAGGCGTTCGCCCTGCTTCGACTGTCACTTCGGCTCAGTCGAGCTGAAGCATA
Source organism: Nanorana parkeri (assembly GCF_000935625.1). Classification (NCBI taxonomy): domain Eukaryota; kingdom Metazoa; phylum Chordata; class Amphibia; order Anura; family Dicroglossidae; genus Nanorana; species Nanorana parkeri. The sequence goes on from NW_017306558.1 coordinate 1,467,062, forward strand.
TGCCGTTTGGCTGCCTTCGGGAGCTGTACGGGCTATAGTGAATAGCCCGTACAACAGCCCTTTGGTTTGACTGAACTGAAGGGCTCCCGTAACCAAAGCTAGCCAAAGGATCAGCTGAAGCAATGGCTGGATCCTTCGGCAGCTTTGTGAAGAGACCCCTAAGTTTTAATTACGCATAGTGCAACATTGTTACTCTTCCACACTGCAATCCATCAGGCTGTGGGGCTCGGGTGTTTTTTCTTGTTTCAGTATTTGGCAAGACACCATCACCTGCCCACAAAAGAGCAGCACGCCGCAGTCACCACATTGGAGATTCCACTTGTACCCCCCACCCTAAGAATCCACTTATCTGAGTGCGCTCAACATACACCTCTGTTGTTTTAAAGTAGACACCGCTCCAAGCTCACTCCTGTGATGGACTACAATCTCACATTTCGTTTAATAATGTGTATTGAGATTGTAGTCTATCACGGGAGTTAGCTTGGAGTGGTGGATACTTTAGGCTACACACAGGGACCATGGGGAACAAAAGTAGCCACCCTCCAGAAGGAAGAACAGTGTCAGCATCAATTCAGAGACGATTTGAGGATCTACAGTGATATGCAAAAAATATACATTTTTATTAATAGTTAAGGCACTTGAATTCATTTTTAAGATTTAACTCTTGAGTTTAGTGTCACTTTAACTATTAACAAAAATGTATCTTATTTGTGAATCACTCGGTTGTAGATCCTCAAATCAACTCTGAATTTGTGCTGACGCTGTCCTTTCTTCTGGTGGTGTGTTGTAAAGAAGCCACCGTTCTAAGTTCACAATCATGATGGACAACAATCTCACGTTTAGTTTATATTGAAATGATGGTCTCACGTTTATATTGAAATGATGGACCATCACGGCAGTGTGCTTGGGTTGGTGGCTACTTTACAACACACACAGGGACCATGGGGAACAAAAGTAGCCCCCCTCCGGAAGGAAGGACAGTGTCAGCACAAATTCAGAGTTGATTTGAGGATCTACAGCTGGGTGATTTGGGTCACAAATAAGATACATTTTTGTTAATAGTTAAAGTGGACCTTTACCTCCTTTCACTAGAAATTAGCTCAGTATGCAGCTCTGCATTCTGATATGAAATAATCTTTCATTAGTTAAACAAACATATTTTCTGTTTCTTACAATTACTGTTTTCTCACTTCCTGGTCCTCTTGGGCATAGTGATGTAATGGGCCCAAGTATTGCATCCTGGGAAGGTTATTATATCAGCAGTGCTTTGCTGGGAAATCTTATATGTGATTGCGCGGGACTCCTCCTACACAACAAAGACATTCTGGCAGGTTAGTTTGCTCCTGTTTAAATTGTCCCTAGTACATGACATTTTAAGAACTAAAAGAAAGCTATCTGCCTCAAACAATGGAGTAATTATCATTCAAACTTCAACAGTACTGAAAAATGGCCTGGTAATGAAGGGGAGTTTACCATACCAGTACTAATGTAGTTAAGCAGAAGTGCAGCCATGGTAAGGCCATACAACTGCTTTGTAAATTGGTGCCTATGTATTGATCAAGTCCAGTATACGTAATACTGAAACAAATCCACTTCGATGTTTTTTGTGGCCAGCCATCTTCTAACAACAGGAATGGCCCTCGTTGGAAATTAAATGTAAAGTTTAAAATCTTTTGGACTCGTAAAACTGAAGAAAGCAAAATGAGAACAAAAGAATTGCTTTCCATAGAACCAATGAGAATTATTGATTGCTTTTCTACTTTTGTTTTCATCATCCTTTCTCCGGTTTTAATAAGCCCAATAATGGCTAAAGTCATTTATTGTGGCTGTTCCTTGACTATGATGTGTGCTAGAGGCACAGCACAATGCACGGAATCTAACTGTTCCTTATTAAGTAGATTCAATTGATGTATAGTTGAAATTGACTACTGCATTTTGAAACGTATTGGGAGATTTCTAATGCTGCTGTTATATTAAGGTATACTTTCCATTATAACATTAACTCATCCATACAATATGCACTTTTTACTTGTAAAATGTACCTTGGCTGCCAGCGACAGCAGATATTTATCATACAGCTCCTGGCTGGTTTGATAAATAACACTTGGAAAAATAAGGCATATTAAATTATACGCTGAACTGTTTTTCCTGTATTCTAAGTGAAATTGCAATTGTTTAATCATTTAGCCAATCAGAATGTAGCTGGAGGTTAGGACTTCAGAACAATATTTGCACCATACCTATATAAAGACTTTTCAGTGCCTTGTGTGTCCTTTAAACTGCAGTGGCCCTCTGACTTCATCCATTATTTAAAGTCCCAAGATGAGTTATGCTTTTTTTTCTACACAGATGGCCCAAGAACATCTGCTGCTGACTTATCATTTGTTATATCAAATATCTGAGAACTGCTGCATGTGTGTCTGCCATAGGACATTGCGACTGTATTCTGTATCAATAAAAGGCTTTCAAAGCCAGGTTGCAAAGAGCCTCTGAACTTCAAAATTTGTATACCATGTTACATTATTATCATTATATAAAATCAGACTTTTATTGTTATGAATTTAGCCCATTACAGTTGCATTGTAATAATTACAGGCTGGGTTCTTTACTAATTGTATTACATTGGTCTCTGTGCCATTTACTTCATAGCATTAAAGTATTTAAGTAAGTATTGCAGAAGCCATGAGCACTCTTGTTTTTATGGTGCATCAGTGATGGTCTATTTGTTGATTTCATTGCCAGTAGCCATGTGCAAATGAGCAGATTGACTAAAGGAGTACAGAATCTTCACTTTACAAAATCAATGTTATTGAATGAGGTAAAGTTGCCTTCGCTTCAGTCAGCCAATGTGCAGAAACAATCCTGTTTTGTTTTTGTTTTTTTAATCTTCCGTAAACATGGCTGGGTATTCAATATGAACATGGCTTTACCTTATTCATGAAATGAACATCAATTTTGCAAAGGGATCATTCTCTACCCTTTAGCAACTGTTAAAGGAGAACTATGACATGAGTGATTTCCACTCACCTCATAGTTCTAAGCCGACCTGTGACAATGAGACTGTCACAGGTCGGCTCAGTAGATCGGGAGGTGAGCGAAAAGATACCGGCGTTCGCTCACCTCTCGATCCTGTCACGGCTTTCTGCTGTGACAGGGGAGGGGCTGGATTCCCCCTTCCCCGCTCCGATCCGCCAGCGCTGACTGGCGGAACGGACGGAGGAGGGGGCGGGTACAGCTGGCTCTGCCTCTAGATAGGCAGAGCCAGCTGTCACTCACGCAGCTGGGCGGATCTCGACATCGATGTTGGGATCCGCTCCGGCTGCGGCGTCTCAGTATACTGCGAGCTGTGGCTCGCGGTATACTGTGCTTAGGGTAACGGGAGGACGCTAGTTTGTGTCCTCCCGTTACCACAAGGAGAACTATGGGGAAAAACACTGACCCCATAGTTCTCCTTTAATGGATAAGCTTGCTCTTCCTCCCATCTCCTATCTATGTAGGCTGAGAGCACCAAATGAGCTTACAACATTCCGAAACACAGAGAACATTGGTGGTGCCTACTTCAATTCACTTTCCGTTTTCTAAAAATATATCATTAGTACAACTATTTTGTCACTCTCTTAGCAATGATAAATGAGAACCTTTACATTACATTATGTAGATACTTTTAAACAGCAGTGGTATGAAAGCATTTAAAAGAAACATGTCTGTACATGCAACAGAACAAAAGCCTTTGAAAATTGTACAGAACAGTAACTCGATAGCAACCATTCACATTTCAGAAAGCTGTTTTAGAGGCACCACTTTTCTAATTAGTTTCTGTGAGTGACTGGGCAGCAGAAGAGCTACATCTTGTAGTACCATGCACTTTTGCAACCAAGCACTGTTCATATGTTTGCACCCAGAGTTTGCACTTGTATCCAGACTTAAAGACATGTATATTCTATCACTCCTTGTAAAAAGGCTTTTTGGCCTTGAATGTGGCTGTTGCAAGAGGCAACAACTTGCAAGAGACTTTAGAGCAGAAATGTACAGTATGTGATATAATTTAAGCTAGAAATTTCCAAACAAATATTGGAGAATTAATATATTTATCTGATATTTATCTGATTTGGCAATTTATGGCTTGATTTTGGAAAATCGACATATCTGTAGGCCTCCTCTGACGCCTTTTATGCAAACAATCATTTGACTGGTATGGATTTTCTTTGCCAATCACTTCTGTTTTCACTCAATACAGTTGATATCTGTAGATCTCCTCTCTCCACAGCCACAATAATGTAAGTTGGCCAGATGTAAATCTGCTGAGGGCAGACGAGTGAATGACTGATTTGAAGTGAAGTGAGCCGAACACTGTTCGGCTATTCACTTCAGACTGGTTTTGCTGATATTTTACAGCAGTAATTTACAGTTGCTTGGCAGCCAAATTGTGCATGCACATCTGTCATTTATTCTGCAGGCAACTTAAAAGGCACAAGTAATAGTACAACAAAGAGTAACAACATACATACATTTAAGAAGAGTTCAAGTGAGCCATTTCTTTTATGAAACTCAAGTCTTATTAGGTATTTGTAGCATGAAATGCTGGATGACAAAGTGTGAACAGTGCTGTGTGGGACCCTAAATGCTAACAGCTGTATTAGATGGAGCAACCAAGATTCTTGGTGGGTACATAACAGACCACTGCCAGGTCCTGTCATACAGTGTCCCTGCAAATTTCCTTGGGGTAATAGTATGAAGGGAGGGGGGGCTATATGCCTCTAGGATTAAAATGGAAAAAGAGTTAAAGGTGAATAAAAAAGAAAGTACCTTTCAAATTGCAGACCAAGGTCATAGGTTTATTCAGCTTATGTCATATCAAATATAATTCCTTAGGAGAAGTAGGAATTCGTTTTATGTACCAAAAAGTCAGAAGGGCTGGTGTATATTATTTTGCAAGTTTAAGCTCAAATGGTTTGAAGTGAGTTGTAATTAAGAATAAACCTTCCAGCAATGAGAGAAAGGTATTGGTGATTTAATGATGCTTTTTGCTAAATCTTTGCGAAATTTGCAATGCTAGTTCTCAGAAATTCATCAATAGAACCTTTTGCAGAGCATTTGGAAGATCATAATTTAACAATATGGAGCTAATGACATGACAGGGATCTGTTTTCAAGAAATGTATAGTCTTTTTTTGTAGGTTTAGAAAAATGTATATAAATATATAGTATAAAACAATAACAATGTAAGTTATTAGTTATGCATATTTCATATTTATTCTTGGTTGGTTATTCTTGGTGCATGTGCTTCAGTGATGAGATACTGGGACTGTATCAACTGACACCTTGCTGCAAATAATCTGATGCTGTACCCTTGTCTTCACCTCCTTTCTCCTTAGTCTTTCTGTCTCCTAGGCTTCTAAAGCATGATTTTATTTCTGTTATGCATCTTTTTTTTAAAGTATATACATTTCTTTATTATGCATCTTTTTGTTTTCAAAGTTTTTATTGGTTTCCATACTTATAGGCTTCTACTCACAAACAGAAATATGGTTCTATAATTATATAACATATAAATCCTAATAAGGCATTATATAGCAATCGATGGTCTCTCAACAGCAACAGAGCATGGGATACATTACATCTTTCTATTGTATTAATACATTACCGGAGCCCTCAATACTGCATTTCTATACCCTAGACACTCCTACCTTAAGTTAGGAGGTAAAATGTATTCGATTTTTCTCTCTTGCCATTGTAAGTACCGCTATTTATCACTCAATCTGTGGGTACTAAATCCCTCTGGTTGGGTAGTACGAAACTCCCACCAGGGGGACAATAAATGGAAACACTATTTAATTAAGGATAAAGAAACAAAGGAAATAAAGGAGAAAGATAAAACACAGTGATGTAGAGTTGCAGACTCATGGATTCCTAGTAGTTAACACCTTAACTTGACCTAAGGAGGCGGGCGGGATGCCTGGAGGATTTGAAATCCCTTGATGCATCAACCATGGTTTCCAGACTTCTTCAAAACTAGTATATCTATCTTGCAATATACTATAAAGCTTCTCATGAATCATAATCCAATTTAATTTGGACAAAACCATAGAGAATGGTACCCTTTCTGATTTCCAGGACCGAGCAATGGAGATCTTTGCTGCTAAAGAAAAAAAGAACAGGAGTTTGCTCTGTGCTCTTGAAATACCTGAAACCGGTTTATTCTTTTCTATTCTTATGCATCTTTTTTAAGTGTTCTTGCAAAATATTAATGCACATATTTTACGACATGTTGCATCATTTTTCAGATGCGTGGTATTGGCATCATTTGTAATATTTAAAGACCTCCAAACTATCACACATCATGAAAGTGCCCCTGAACACGTCTTAAAGTATTGCAAACATAATTCACCTTCACATCCTCAAGTCAGCGGAGCACTACAGGACTATTGAGCTGTCATCCAGGAGGTTACCATCAAGCTTGTGACAATTTATAGAAAATTTAGGGACAGAGACAACTTAGGGACAATTTCTAGACAGATACAATTGAGACAATTTTGAGACAAATTAAGGTATTTAGGAATTGTACATGAACTAGAAATCAGGGATATGACAGTTTAAAAGATGCTGATGATGTGACCAAACTGATAAATTTCCCCACAGTATTTTATTGCATAATTCAACGCATCTAAAAAAGGTATATGATACATATATAGTTAATTTGATATATCAAAGCAAACAACTTCCACGTTTGTCCCTCAATAACCCCACCAGTGTGTGCTTTACCACATTCCTCTCATATATTGTATTACTAATGTTCCCTCATTATCTAATCTGATGGGGTCAAGGCTAGATTACATATGTCTATGTGTTAGACAGAACTGCTTAGTTAGGAAAATTTGGAAAATGTCTTTACAGTCAAGCAAATATATATAAGATCTTTGACAGCAGCCATTACAAAGCCCACATTTCACGGATTATAAATATTTCATCAAAATGTTTTTTTGTAAAGTGATGTTAAAGTCAAAACATTTTTAAGCTTTTTCAAATGCTGATTAAATTACTTCTAATAGATGCTGTTCTTTGTTCATTAAAAGTACCCCGCCTATCACAGGCAGACACCATGTCAGTAGCAGCCTCTTATAGGGTTGATGCTTTCCATCCCACAGTGGACCCACCCACCCAAAAGGGCACAAACCCAGAAGCACCAAGGCCAGGGCAAAATTGTTCTTAACTTCAGAACTAGTGTTTTCTCCACCAGTGAGGAGACTCTTGGGGAATGGGGACAAGGTATGTGTTGCCTCATCCCACCATATAACAAATTGGTGGCTTATTGAGGTTGCACAACTCTGACCTCCTCCACCCCAAAGGGGGAGAAATCAAGAAGCCAGAAATATTGGTGGAGACAGATAACAAAGGGGCATATAATTATACACCCATGTCTCCACCCCACAATCCAACAGGAAACAGATGCACTGCAAATCTCAAAATATATAACAACAACAACTTATTAAAGAAATGGTTTGCAACTCAAAATCTCATTTAATCCAGGGGGTTGTGTGGCTTTTTGGACATATATCCATCTACTCTTGCATCTCAATATGAGGGTGTTCCAATAACCTCCCAATTAATCTTCATCTATGTGAACTAAAGCTAAAAAGTCTAATCTTCCCATTTTGTATTAGGTAAATATGTTTATTCCATAGGTGGGGGTAGCTACACTTTATAGCACATTTTGAGGACAGTGAGAACAGGCTTGCACTTATGTACTATGAGAGATGTCAGACATAGAGCAGTTTTCATCAACTTCACTTGCCTTACACTGCTTTAATTAGCAGCATGTCCCAAACCCAGAGACAGGCTTTTGTTGCCCATAATGCATTGTACTGTGCAATAAAGTGGCTGTCGCCATATTTTACATAGGAACAATTGGATTTTGTGCCTGTGTACAAACGTCAAGAATTCACACTTGATAGAGGCAGGGGAGAATTAAAGTAAGCAACTTCTACCAGTCCTTAGATGTGGAAACTGCATTTGCTTTCTTTCTTTAGGCCTTTCTTTCCTATAGTTTCACCTGGTGATCCTACCAGTAACACACTTTCTGTCCTAGGGTGACTCTAAGAAGTGCCTTAGGATTACATAACAGCTCCCTCTCTCTTCATTGCCATAATACTGGTGGGAGAAGTTTTGCAGTTCACAGAAGTGAGCTGGGAAGGGTTGATAATATGTTTTGAGGTAAATCTGCACAGAGTTACACAGTGTACAGGACACAGGGCACCAATGTATTTTAGAAATATCAACATGTATTTTATAGACCAAAAGGGAAAAAATAATTGTAACAAATAATTGTAGTTAATTGTTAGGGCTCACATACACATTAGATTATGCGATGTTATAGTTAAGAAAAAAAATATTGTTTCTGTAAGATGTTCTTTTGATGATGCACAAATATTGTTTGCTGATCATGTTTATAAGAATTAGCTACCAATCTACTACAAAATTTGTTTTATGGTTCCTGTAATTACACATAAAACGTAACTAGAAAGAATGTAATGGTTATTTATTCTCCATAGGTTTTAGCACCACATTATAGTTAGTGTAGGCGATAGGGATGAAGTAGGCTTTTGTTAAAGTGGATCCAAAATGAAAAAAAGTAAAGGTCTGCTATCTTAATGGGAAACATTTAGAAATGTTATTTGTGCCCAAGTAATACCCTGAAAAATTAATATTTTCTTTTAAATTCCTCCTGAAAAATAGCAGTGCACTTCCTGGTATGTGAGAGTGCCTAGGCCCTCCTGTGTCTAGGGTCTCATAGTTGTATATCTGCAGAACAAGTTCTAAAGTTGTCAGTGCTAGTTTTAGATGGCTCTGAAAATGTGCTAGGGAAATATATCAAAACACCCCAAACAGTATGCAAATCTAGTACATAAATCAAAACACTTAAATCAGTCAATGCTGTCAGAGGAGATGTAACAGAATATCAACATGTGGGTATTTAATCCTTACTAGCAAAAGGGTGCCTGTTTACTGAATTCGGAAGGAAGCACTGACAGCAAGTGCAGAAGTGTTTGTGTAGCTCCAGTAATTAGTATCTACGCAGTAATGGCAAGAGCAAAAGTGTGCATTGAAGCAGGGGCGTTGAGGGGTGTATTGGATGTCAGTGCAGTGGTGGTGAGTAAAGTGGTGATACGTGGGGTGTTTTTCAATGTCGCAGTAGCGGCAACTGGGGTAATGCACATTGGTGCAGTGGAACAGAGTATGGTAGTGCATGGAGCAAGGGTAAGGTAGATACAATTAATTGCCACTTGAAATAGCTTTAGGAACATACCCCAACAACTAGTCTCCCACAGAGGGTTGCACGGAGGGCCAAAGCATACTTGGGTTCAGCTGTTACCTATTCTATAATCCCAGACTCCCTTTTTCCTCAGTGGCCAGCAGATCACAACTTTCTATGATCATAGTGGTCATCACCACTGCTACTGTGCATAGGCGATATTGTATGTGGTCAGCAAATATGGTGGCAATAACCAACGCATATATTGTGAAAAAATTGCCTTCTATATCGCTATGTAAGCATAGTGGGTTATCACCACCATCATTTTTGATTGCTGCTTATGTGTGCCATCATTCCATGTGTCCTAGGCCTTTAATAACTGTGCATTTGTGGGATAATGCTGCTATTAGCCACACATGGGGATATTACTGACAGCTTTTGTTTTTGACATTGCTGATGGTTATTGTCTCTGACAATATTTGCTGCAAGCATGCATTTGCTTCCTAGCCACCATTACTATGAAACCCAAGCGCATCTTGAAAAAGTCTGAGGGATAACACTATTCTTTTATTTTCCTTCATTTCAAAGTAGAATTTTGACTTCAACTGAAACACTAACATTTACATGAACACACTTCTAAAGTAATGAATATTTTCTATTATTAATATCTTGATCATTGTAACGCTATTTTAAAATGAAACTAAGGGGGGAAAATGAAATGCAATTGTACTTATTGTATTCTTCCCTTAAAATATTCATAGGATGCAAAAAGTGTATTTCTGTTTAATACAAAAAAATCTACATAGAACACATTCACATAAAAATGAGTTTGAGTTTTGTGCACATCCAAACACTAAATTTTTGGATGGAATTTGTTACTTTTTATATATTTAAAAGGAGTTTGATTACTTTTCCAAAACACTGTACCCGGGTGATTACCTAAATTGTTTCTTACTTTCATCCCTTGGAGATGTGGATTGTACAGACAGTCTTTTTTAAAGAGAATAAATGGTGAGTCCTTTTTTTTTAAATACATTCTTTGTTTTGTAAAGAATTTTGTACAAATATTAATTTTAAAGTGAAGAAAAATGTCTAGAAAAATGTTCTTAAAGTAAATTTGGTCATTGGAAATGAAAGGTAACTACATTACAATAGGTCTTGATTTGACCCAGATATTCCAGTTGATGCAATTGTAAACTGAGTGAGGAGAAATGATCACTTACATTGTAAAAAGCCCAGGACGATGAGCTTTGGGTTGTGTCGATAAGCTTGTTTTTTACTTAAGTTTGAGACACTTCTGAGAGCATTCAGAATTCTTTGACAGGTGCTTTTGACCTGAACATGACCTCCTTCAAGAAACATTTGTATTCTCATAGACTTGTATAGGGAGAGAGACAGTTTTCATGTAAACAAAAATCTATTGAACACAGGCCATATAGAAACATACAGTATATTCCCTTGTATGTGGGAAATCCGTTTTTTGTTGAAAGTGGCCTCACTGAGCCTTTGTGATTTATCACAATCTTCTGACTGATCTTCTGAATATTTGAATCCAGCATTTCACCTGTACGTAATCTAAAAGTAATATGAAATCAGTAAAAACAAATGAAGGGTGGGAGAAGTTTATCTACATATAGTGGGACAACACAAAAATGTTTGGATCTTACTGTGAAGACAAAATTGCTAAATAAAATCCTAAAAGCTAGCTGGTAGGTCTTCTCAGGAAAAAGTTTTTGTTTTCCGCATCAATAAAAATGAAAAGAATCATCAAACATTAATTTACTCTGTGCAGGTCTGTTTTTACAAATGTAGTTCCTGATGAGGACACATGAAGTCTGGCCTGACTATGTGCCGCACTCTTTATGCAGAACATTTGATCAGTTTACATTTATAAAACGAAGTAAATAACCTCCTCATATCCCCTTTTCCACTGAACATCAGATTTTGCTTCTAAATAGGCAAACACAATCAATCTCCTTTCCTGCAAGACATTGAGCTACTCCTTTTAATGCTGAGCACGGTGAACAAACATGCCTACAGACAAGACCAACACCTACCAGTGTTCAGAACTTCCCAAGTGTGTGCACAGATTAATCTGTATTAGTAATATATGTCTGTATGTGTATGTTTGTTTTTAACCGTCTGTATTCAAGACAACAATGTGTAGAATTATTTATTGGGTTAGTGTATGTTGTCCTGCATTAAATATGTCTTAGAATTCGTTTTTGTATCACTGGTCTACAAGGAGAAAGTCTCGGAAATGAAAGTAGCTACATTTTACCAGGATTGGGTCACTAATAAAAGGAAAATAAAGTCCTGAGTATTAATTGGCTCCAGTTTCCAAGATACAGCTTCAGGTCAAAATTGCATCAAAATAATTAAAAATTCTGAGGGGGATATGCGATTATGCTCCATAACGTTTCTGCAAAATGTGATATAGCAATGAGAATGGTGCCACACCAATCATTATACATGTATCTTTTTATTGATACCAATAACATAAGTTTCCATTCATTTATTGGTTTTGCATGTAACATTTTCATTGATTTTGCAGATTAAACGACAAGGTCCCATCTTTATTCGGTATCTAATCTGTGCCTTTTGGTTTTTCATTTGTGAACTGCAGTAGGATCGTCCCTGGAGAGATTCCAGCAGTAATCGGCAAGCATGGACGGACTCTATTTCCCTTGGTATCTTTTCTCCATGCCTGCGATATCCTGGTGGAATATCTTTCCATCACTAGGTGCCCCACAGTTTAAAGGGAAATAGTCTAAATGCAAGTTTAAGAAGTGAATTTTTAGCGACATGTTTGCACCAAGTGCTTAATAGGACCTAAGCACTTTTTCCATGTGTTTTTCATAGTCATCTGCCTTTCTGTTCCCCGCTGCCATGGACCTGAATGCTTCCCATGCCTTCTTTTCCTTGCCACACAACAGATGATCAAACTTTTCATCTCGGAGAAGTTCTTGAATCTGTGGACCAACAAAGATGCCTGCATTGATTTTAGCTTCACTAAGTCTTGGAAGTTTTTCATAGAGATATTGGAAACCTGGTTTTGTTTTGTTCATAGCCTTTACAAAATTCTTCATCAGCCGCAGCTTTATATGCAACGGTGTCAACAAGAGCTGGATTTTGTACATTTTTCTTTCCTGGCTCCCTGGACTGTCATGATGGTCAGTCTTTCTTGACATAATGGGGGTGATTTACTAACCTAAACACACGCACGCACTAGGTGCGTGTGATTTTTACACAGCAAAACGTATTTATCAACCAAAAAGTCTCTAAAAGCATATTTCCACTAATGCCATATATGGAAAAATCATGCACATGATGCATATATAATGCTGCTTCACAGTTTAGACAAAAATGGTTAGCTTATGCATTTACATTCCTGCATTCATCAACGCAAGCAACACAATGTAGAGCTAATTTACACAACATCACCTTGCAATTCATGCAGGGCTTTGCACAACACACCTGCTGGGTGTGTACACACTACAAAGGTGTCTAGAGTCCAGGAATAGATCATGCTGGGAGGGAACACACTACAGAGGTGTATACGTGTTCATGGCGTGTTTATAAGGTTAGTAAATCAACCCCAATGAGTCTAGAGAGTAGGATTCTGATGTATCTGGAATAGGCAAGTCCTCACCATGGGGGACAGGACGCAGTGCGAATGGAATGTTTTGAAATTCCACGGTCCACTTCTTCTTTCTTGAGATCCCTTTTGCAATTTGGGGGAACCATGCAAAAATAGCGGTCGCTACTATGATTGGTGGGTTCCCTCCACACCATTGGGACTGCGAAAGGCATTGACTTTTTCTTCTTGTTTAGCCAATGACGCAGATAAGTTGCACACTTAATGCAACAATAATGAGGGGCCCAACTTTTGTCCTGCTCCCCTATTTTGAATCTACAATATTGGTGGTTTGCCTTTTCTTTACCACTGCCGTCATACTGCACTTTTGAAATGCAAATGTAACTTCGCCACAAATGTAGCAGAAGTTATCTGCGTTGTTTACACAGTTTTGAGGCATCTTGGCTTCTAAGGGAAAATATCACGCAACTGTTGGAATTGTTAGTCAAAGACACTGTCACAAGCCACCAGATGTACCGATATGATGCGTAGATCTGACCAAGACAAAGGTACCTTGCAATAAAAGAGCAATAAATTACAGTTAGGTCATAATATTTAATCTCAAAGTGAAGATACATTTTTACACTTCCATGTGGCACCATTTTCATTGTTCTACAGTACTTTGTCTAGAACTTACGGGGCATCATGATCATCAGACACCTCCCTCCCTTGTACGCATACATACTCGCCTGTGTATGAATCTTTATTGTGAAATATCTTGAAAACTTTAGCCAACCAGCACCATTATCACCTGTTTTCTAATTCATCTAATCAAAATATGTAAGAATTAACACATTTTATCTCAGAGGTCGATAATTTCCCCAAATTTGTAGACCAGTGTATTGAAAGTTTAAAGTAGAAAGGAAACAGTAAACAAAGGGTTAATCAGCCCCAACACACAGGACTTTGTATGGACACTATACAAAGGAAAGGGGAGTCATTGGTGGGGTAAGCAGATGCATAGGAATTGTGTTAGGAATGTTGAACCAAATGACAATTTATAGTAAGCCATAGTATATCATCTCTTTGATTAATAACATTCTTAATAGGTGTTTTGTTTGTGTCTATGAATGATGTGAAACCTCGCGCCACTACTCTAGTCAAGTTAAGCAGCAGCTGAAATCTGTGTGGTCAGATATAAAGTATGAAATTAATGGTAAAAGCCGCGCTGTGTGAATGAGACCGCAAAGTGTCAGATATAGTAGATACTGACCTTGGAGTAATGTGATACAATGTGTAAAAAGTGCAAAACAAAAAAGAAACGCATGTATATAACATGCACCTTAGTGTAAATGTAATTGCTACAAAATATCCATAATGAAAAATCCAATGCACTAAATATTAACTGTGAATCAATGTGATGCAATGTGCAAAGAATACCGACAAGAAAAACGCATGTGTGTAACTTGCACTCCAGTGAAAATAATAAATGGTTAAAAAATGTCCATGATCCTGGATCTTCAATAGTCCATTAAGTAAATAGAAGATAAAACATTGGATGTAGAATAAACTTAGTCTCCTGTGACCATCAACAGAGAAATCTTCTGGAATGCACCTCACCTTTAGCAGAGACCCACCAGGGTCTGTATGCGCTGACGAGATCCCCTAAACTGCCTGTTCTACTCCCCACTACATTGATCAGCATGTCTAAGGGAAAGAATAAGCAGAAAGGACCTCACAGGCTCACAGACTACTATCCTCCTCACAGGCCAGGGGGGAGACAAGATGGCGCAGGTGCAGCTCCTGTGTTTACCTCACACAGATCCCGCTCCTCACAAAGTGGCAGCCAGGACTCTGACATGGATGACAACAACAGCACTTCACCTCTGCAGACGAAGGACCTTTCCAAGAGACCAGCTAGTTCTCCTCTCAGCTCTCCACAAACCAAGGAGCCTGTGAGTAAAAAAGAATCAAACCAGCACACTCTCACAGCCCCCCTCCCTCTCAGGGCCCCCCTGAACATCTAGCCCTGTTAAAAGATGTTCCAGTCTCCAACAACCCCACCTCTGAAGCCAGCATCAAACGTATGCTTCTGTCACTTAGATCCAAACTCCAACATGACTTCAAAACTTCCTTCACTTCCCTGCAATCTCAAGTTAATGAGATAGGGGAACGTACAGATCACATTGAAGCATGAATGAGTGACTATGCATCAGCATATGATAACATGGTTAATGCCTATTCTGATCAACAACATATGCTTCAAAAGATAGTTTTCCTAATCAGCCCCCCTAATGGAGCCCCTTTCTACCCCAGGCCTCATAGCAGCTGCTCCCATAAATAGTATGCAGGGTGTCTATCTTTTGTTAAAGGATTTATGTCTGTCATAACCATAGGAAACCATTTCCTCCATGGCATTATTCAAGGACAGAGGGAGCAGTAGTCACATTTTAACATTTAGATATCATTGGCAGGTCACTCATGATAAAAATCTTAATAGAAATGTTTTTTGGCTGTATTATTGGGCTTGGGGTAAGGGAAAGATGGGGTTGTTTTTACATCATATTGCAGTTCTTTTTATTGCATTTTTGGAAGAATTGTTTCTAAAATGGATGGAGTATGGCATGTTCTCACCATATATGGGTCAACGTGGTATTGTTTTGGCATTTCCAACAGTCTGGCTGTTGTGTTTCATTTATTTAATTCACCTTATATTTATTTGTAAACTAATCTGATTTTAAGATATTACAGTGACTAAAATTGATTTCAAATGCTTACCATTTAATAGCAGCCTTTACAGATATATGCAATAGGGGGAAACACTAAACACTTTAACCTCTTGCCATCCGCCCGTTAAGAAAAAAACGGACGGACGGCTGACTCCTATCTGCGGGTTGCCGTCGTCAGACGGCATTTTTTTCCTGCTCGCGCGCGCCCCCTAGCGCGCGCACGGGCAGGAAAGACCCGCTTGTTACTACAGCCGTTAACGGCTGTTTCACATACAACCGATCAGCGGCTCTATAGCCGCTGATCGGTTGTATGGCGTGAATTTCGGAGAAGTACCGCAGCGCTGAATACTGAAAAATGGCCTGGATGGGAAGGGGGTTTAACACCGCGGATGTCAACTGGTTAAAACACTATTAGTCATACTACAAAAGTTATTTATTAGTTAAATATTAATACAATCATTACACTATCACAATTGTTAAAACAAAATTAATTGTATTGACTGAAGAAAGCAATTGCTGAATTAGACTTTAAACCGCACAGTTACTTTCATGGCTAAACATCTATTAGAGGAACTTGTCATCTTTACAAGAACTTGTCAGTCTAACACTGATTTCAAACTGAATGACAGTTAAGGTAAGTCAGATTTCAACAAGGTTATTAATTATTCAAAAACATAGTTTTAAATAATCTGTTACTGAAAATGTTACAGCAATAAGTAGATAATGGATATAATCCTCAGATGAAGTAAGGGGACATAAAAATGAATAATTTACTATACATTACAAGTTCCCTTTAACTGAAGTTGCTCCCTTTTACTTACGGCCTTAAACAAGAATAACATGCAAGATAAAAATGGCAACTACAGTTACATAATATCAGGTTATCTGCACTTGGAATCTCTTTTTTAAGTGTTAAGTTCAGAAAGTTGTAAAACATTTGTGTGCATTGGCTAGCTTAAACCACAATATGGAGCATATTTATGAAGCAGTCAATTGGACTTTCACCACACATTCACTAGTGGTGAAACCATCACTGTAATTTAAAGCACATTAACCTGGAGTTAATGTTTGACGAATATCAGGTTTTCTGTTTTATAAATATGACCCATATTAGAAGGATGGTGTGCTAGAAGGGTATCATTTCACAAGCACATAACTATTTACTTTTAAAGAGACCATGTCACCAGACCATCAATCAACATTTCATCCAATTCAACAAAAATCTTCCCATAAGAGTTAATATGCATCAAACAGATTGTATGCATATTGCATGAAAAAGACCCTTCTGTGTAGACATCCAAAAGCCCTGAGACTGCTGTTGGGTGGCACAATTTTGGATGTAATGTCAGCAGTCCAGACTCAGTGACACTCTGTAGTATTCCCATTCACTTCATAATCTAAAAGGTTAGGTAGGGAGGTGAAGAGAGGGAAGGAGGAACTTGGCCAGCACAGAGAGTAATTAGACATTCCCAGAAGAGGAGAGGGGTATGATATGCAAGGAGAGTGGGGGCTGTCTAAGGAATTGACTCTACTGGAGTAGCCACATTTTCTAGCTGGTTCAAAAGGCACATTGCGAGTGAAGAAAAATCATGTATGCAAGAAAAAAAAACTGCAAGTAAGCATTTTAAATACTTAAAGGAGAACTATGAAATGAGTGATTTCCACTCACCTCATAGTTCTAGACGACCTGTGACAATGAGACTGTCACAGGTCAGCTCAGTAGATCGGGAGGTGAGCGAAAAGATACCGGCGTTCGCTCACCTCTCGATCCTGTCACGGCTTTCTGCTGTGACAGGGGAGGGGCTGGATTCCCCCTTCCCCGCTCCGATCCGCCAGCGCTGACTGGCGGAACGGACGGAGGAGGGGGCGGGTACAGCTGGCTCTGCCTCTAGATAGGCAGAGCCAGCTGTCACTCACGCAGCTGGGCGGATCTCGACATCGATGTTGGGATCCGCTCCGGCTGCGGCGTCTCAGTATACTGCGAGCTGTAGCTCGCAGTATACTGAGCTTTGGGTAACGGGAGGACGCTAGTTTGTGTCCTCCCGTTACCCCAAGGAGAACTATGGGGAAAAGCCCTGACCCCATAGTTCTCCTTTTAAATCATTTATGCTTTTACCTGCAAAGTTGGTGACAGGGTCTCTTTAAACATTTCCAGCGGGTTCATGTAAATGTACATCCTCCGCTGGAAGTGGTTGTACTAAGAACATGGCGGCTACTGCAGCCGTGTTCTTGGTATCGTTTTAAACAGCTGGCAATTGCTGTTTAAATACAAGTGATCCGACATATATACAGGCGCCGGATCGCTTGTACGGAGCGGCACTGTTCCCCCCTTCCGCCGCCGCAGGCTCTCCGGGCTCCACTGACCCCATGTGAGCCCGTGACCAGTATGGAGGGTGGTCTCCCCTGATAGATCAGAGGAGAGATCTCTCCCCCGATCACTGGACCCGGAAGTGATGTGCACTTCCGGTGTCACTGGGCACATTCTCTGGCTCCTACAGCCAAAAGAAGAGGCTGATGAAGCAGATCTCTGCTTCATCAGCTTCTTTGGGGTCCCTAGGTTTCCCGGACACACTCAATTTTAAGGCTTGGCATGTTTGGTATCGATTTTCCCAATATGACCCCATCTTTTATATTTTACCAAAACATTGGGCATTATATTCTGTTTCTGTGCACTAAATTTAATTTTAGTGTATTTTATCCTAAAAATACTTATTTGGTTAACATTTCGCACATACTGTGCGACATAAAAAGTTGCAACTAGCATATTTTTATTCTACAGGGCCTCTGCTTTCAGAAAATATATAATTGTTTGGGGGTCTGAAGCTGTTTTCTAGCCAAAAAAACCTGATTTAATCATGTGTGTGCAAATGTAAGAAATTGCACCAGGGAGCAAGTGGTTAAAGAAAAAGACAATGGTAGTTGCTTGCTACCTTGCAATTTATATTTAAGTGGAAGTTCAGTCATTAAATAACATTTAACCCAGGTCACTGTACAATAAATACAACCTTACAAATATTTGTTAAAATACCTTTTTTATTTTAAAAGATAGTCGTAACTGTTCTGATTGCGTCTTTCTTCCACTTTACTTGTATTGTCACGACACGCACTTGCATTGGGACCTCAAGTGCCACAACTCCTTGCCTCTCTGGGTGCATTGTGCACTACACTCTTGCTACTACTAATCTACTAATGTCCTTGACACACTCAAGCTAGAGCGAGAAGTTATATTATATTGATGTCAGTCATGGTTAGTAGGCATTACTAGGTGGGAAACTTCACTACTAGTAATGCCCACTTTAGGCATTGGAATTGTTGTTATGTCACCCCTGTAGACTGGAGAAGTACAGAAACTACTAAGGGTGTATATATGACATTAAAAGCAGACAGGAAATGCTGTGGAATGCATTATGTTGCTTCGCTGGAAATTCCACTGCAGGCATTGGTGTGCAAGAAATTTGAAATAATCATTGGCAGTGGATGGAATGTCAGAATCAGAGGGGAAATCAATGGTGGAAGTCTCTTTTTAACACTAAAATCCCAGGTAAGTAAAAAAAGAAAAGCTGGAGTTATACTTTAAATATTTATTTGACCTTTTCTTCTAAGGGTTTAACCCAGGGGTCTCAAAGTATGGGCCCGCGGGCCAACTCTGGCAAGTCAGCTGACAAGTCACGGACCGCGTACCTGACATGCGTGAGCAGCCACACGTCTGCATCTCTGTCGGATGCAGACCGCATCCTGTCAGCTCTGGCCGAAGCTCTGATAGTTCTGAGCTTCGGCCAAACGGATGATTAGTGAGGTCTGCACTAGACCTTACTAATCACCACTGGATCACAAGGGAAGGATGTGCCTCCTCCCTGCAAAGATGCAAGCATATGAGGGGGTTTGGAAGGAAAGGAGCGAGCGGGGAGCTTTATTAATATGTGTACTGGGGGGTTGGGAGGGAGGCGGGAAGATTATTATTTGTGCTGGGGGGAAGGGTGGCAGGGTTTTATAAGGGGGGGGGTGTATTAGTGTGGAGGGAGTTGTATTTTTCTGTGTGTGGGTGTATGTGTGTATATTAGGCGTGTATCCAGGGATAGTGATTGTTTTTGTAACTCCATGTAATCGTATCACATATAATTACATGCGGTGTGCAGCAGCTGTCACCCGATCATTAACTTGAATGGGTGACTGTTGCTGCTTGTAACATGTGCATGCAATAAAATTGGTACCGTATATAGTAGTGGCCCCCATGGGACTAAAACATGTGTCCAGTGGCCCCTGAGTAAATTGAGTTTGAGACCCCTGGTTAACCACTAGGGAAAGTTAGTGTCTTGCTCTATGTCATATGCTATAGTCGTTAACAGGATGGCTTTCACTCTTTTCACTATTCCTCGGATTTCCTTCTGGTAGCAGATATTAGCTGTTCACACGATTTTCTGGCCCAGATATGTTCCAGATCTGGAGACGCGGTGCTATGCATGCAGTGCGTTATTTACGCGTTTTTGATGTGTTTTTGATGTGTTCCAGTTTGGTTGGAGTGGGGCTGTCAGTATGTTAGCTGCAGTGCAGTGCAGTGCCTTTTCAGCGCGTTTTCCTTTCGTTTTTCACGCATTCGTGCACTTCCGGACCGTTTCCGGACCAGACAAAATGTGACATGCAGTATTTTTTCTGTCAGGACCGGAACGGACTGAGCTTGCGATAACTGTAGCCCATAAGACACATAGGGGTCTATTCACAAAGCTGCCGAAGGATCTGGCCGTAGCTTCGGCCGATCCTTCGGCTAGCTTCGGCAAGATGCATTTTGGGTGCATGAGCACACAGATCTAGTCCGGACAGAATACGGACATCGTGTGAATAAGCCCTTAAAGCAGACTCATCAGTAATTAACAGAAAAACTCCACTTTTCCTAAAACATTCTTGCTACACAGCCATTTGTAATTCAATGTAATTACAAATGTTTATTTTAATTTTCAGCCATCACAATTTTAATTTTTTTTTTTAAATCAGTGCAATATGGCAAGCTGGGGGCATTCTGTACACTGTTGCAAGCAGGTTTGAAAACTTTGGTCGATCGTGCGATTTGCGCAAGGTTAGTGGTATGTACTTATTAGTGACCATTTCAGCCTCTGAAACAACATTTTAAATTTTATTTATAGATCACAAGAACACTGCCATTAACGTTATAGAAAAGTTTTTGTCTTGACTGGAATTTTTCTTTAATGATCATTTGCATAAGAGTTACATCATTTATATTCAGTACCAAGTGCAGCACATTTGGGTAATGACAAATGAAAGAACTCATTAAGCACCTGAATTTTTCTGCAAGCAGAACCTCAATTACACAGGCACACAGCACGGATCCGCCGCTGAGCCAGTAATTGGAAAATAATGTGGCTTAACCTACCTTGAACATGTAAATATCCATGTACTTGTGTTAGTATAAGTTATGCTGTTGGATTTTGTTAGGGCAGTTGATTTCATATTAAACTGTTCACAAAAGGTATCTTGCAGTAAAAAAAGTGAGAAAAAAATGTTAATTAGATTTGTTCAATGTGAGTCAGCCAATTAGTGCTGAATTAATGGCATGTAGTAAAAACATCAAATAATTTAATAATACTGTAGATTTATCAAAACCAATACATATATATTTAAATGTAACTACCTGAATGCATCTTGATGTCAGAATACAGTCGAATTTACACTGAAAGAGGGATGGACAGAACTACAGCCAACATGTTGACAGTAGTAATGGGCTGAACACACCTAAGTTTTCTTCTAACTTGAGCTTTAGAACATGGAAAAAGTTCTAACTCAAACTTAGAACTCAATGAAAGTCTATGGGACCAGAACTCGGAAAATCAAATGCCCCCATTTTGAAGGCTTGTTTGCAAGTTATCGGCCATAAAAAAGGTACAGGGAGTTGGGTACTGCCCTGGGGGACATGCATCAATGCAAAAACGGAAAATGTATTCATACTTACCGTAATTTTCTTTTCCTGGTTATACTCCATGGAAGTGCTGACAAACGGGGTTAGCCTCCATTACCCCTAGGTGACAGGAACAAAAGGTTTAAACTTAACCCCCTTAGCCCATATAAGCCCTCCTTCTCATGAGTTTCCTCGTCTTTGTACCCAGCTAAAACTGTCCCATCGGGTGGGAGCCCAGCGCTGCCATGGAGTATAACCAGGAAAAGAAAATTACTGTAAGTATTAATACATTTTCCGTTTTCCTGGCCATATCCATGGCAGCGCTGACAAACGGGGAATACCCAAGCAGAAGAAAGTGTGGGAAATAAAAACCATAGACCAAGCACTGCATGCTAAATAAATTTATTGGTTGACCTTGTGGCGAGAAAGCAACACACTCCTGCCATATTGGTCGTTGACTGCAGCCCTAACATCCAATTTGTAATACCTAATAAAAGTAGACTTGGAAGCCCATGTTGCCGCCCTGCAAATCTGGTCTGCTGAAACACCTGCGGCTGCTGCCCATGAAGAGGACATAGCCCTTGTGGAGTGAGCCCTGATGTCGTCCGGCAGAGATGCTCCCGCTGCCCGATAGGCGTTAATGATTGTAGACACAATCCATCTGCTCAAATGTCACGTACCGCAGGGCCAAGCCCCTTGCGCCAAGTCTGGATCCCAGTAGCAGGAAGAAGGTGAGATAAACAGCCCAAATACAAAGTCCAGAGGGGTGAGACAAGCCGTAGTAACGGAGATCCGTGTTCAGGGCAGGCAGCATAGAATCAGTAGTCCAGAAAACAGTCCGAGGGTCAGGTAGCCAGGAGTCCAAAACTGGGGGTAGGAATGCAGGAACAGGGGACGAAGATGCAGGCACAAATGCTGAATCTCTGTGAGCAGGGCTTCAGAATAACCTAGGACTGAGCTAGTAGTGTTGTGAGGTTTTAAAGCCCAGGACTGGAGGCAATGCCCCTGTTCTTGTGGAAACAGAGGTGGAGTTAGGGCGGTGCTCAGTGTATTGCTGAAGGCTGTGTTCCTTGGGAGGAAGCAAGTTTTTGCTTGTTGCCAGTTTCTGTGCATGCTGGATCTCTATTGGGGCTTATAGATGTCACACCAGGATTCCCCGCATGTGACACCACCAAGGGAGAGGGCCCCGGCGCCGTGACTAGCGCAGCTCCTGAAACGCACACACGATGACACACAGAACCATACTTCCGAGGCATAGCCACAGCAGAGAAACACTGGGAACGTGTCTGTGGTCCCAGGAGATCTAGAGAGGGGTGTCTCCGCACACTGCGCTGCCAGGTGAGGGACGCCTCCGTGCGCCATGACATCAATGTAGCTTTAGTTGCTGACAGAGCTTAAGTGCTCTAGATCACAAGTGGTTTTCCTGCAGGAGACCTATTTCAATACTCTGCAGGTTCCACGTCTCCACAACAGGGACTTCCCTGAGGCGTATCACTCCTCATCTCCTTTTGCAAAATCCAAAGGGGTTAGCATCCTGCTTGCCAGAACGGTGCCATGAAATCTTATAGATCTCCGGCGTGACCTGGAAGGGAGATTTATTTTCGCCAAGGGTCGAGTGGGGGAGACTGTCCTCACCTTAGCTAATGTGTATCTGCCCAACTCGGACCAACTGGCCTGAGACATGTTGTGTCTTTACTGCTTGAATTTTCTGAGGGAACCTTGATTTTAGGGGGCGATTTCAACTTTGCACAGGATCCTTTGCTTGATGTTTCCAGGGGGGCCTCGCACTTATCATACGCATACCTTAAAAAGCTGAAAGCTGCATTGCATGTGTTGCGCTTAGTGGATGCGTGGCGGTTCCTGCATGCCGGGGACAGAGACTACACTTTTTTCTCTCAGGTACATCAGACATACTCCAGAATAGATCTCTTCTTTGTGAGTCACCAGGCCTTACCGCCCCTACGCTCGGCATCCACATATAATATATTATTATCGGACCACGCCCCCATCCATATGGTAATGGCCATGCTATCAGCCACGGTCCACAGTATCCTCCTGGTGTCTGAATGAATCCCTCATTCAGGACCCGTTGATAAAGGCAGAAGTAGATAGTGTCATCAGGGCATACTTCCTCACCAACTTTACATCGGTCCCTAGCCCTTCCATGGTGTGGGAGGCACACAAGTGCGTGGTACGGGGTGTCCTTATAAGGCATGGGGCGAGATGCAAGAGGGAAAGGGTTGAAAGGATATCCCAACTGACAGACCAAATCCATAGCCTGGAGTCCTGTCACAAGCAGTCCTTGGCGCGGTCCTCCCGAACGGCCCTCCAACAGGTGAGAGATGCTTTGAACTCCCTGCTCTACCAACGTACTAAACAACGCCTGGTGACATGTAAACGCACCTTTTACGAATTCTCCAACAAACCGTGTAGACTCTTATCGAGGGCGTTGGGAGGATCGCGGTCCAAACTGTATATCCCTCACATTACCTCCCGACAGGGCACTAAACTCTCACTATCGGATGACATAGCCTCTGCATTCGAGGACTTTTACGCTCACCTTTACAACCTAAACCAGGCTCAGCCCCATCAGGAAGCGTAGACACGTAGACTCCTCATAGAGGACTATCTTACACGGTCAGGGATGCCAACTTTGCCCCGACAGGTCGGGGACCTCCTTGAAACCCCACTATCAGTGGAGGAATGGGATCTGGCCATTAAACAGTCAAAACCGTGGAGGGCTCCGGGTTCGGACGGGTTCACCCTGTTGTATTACCGGTCTTTTGGGCACCTTCTGTCACCGCATTTTTTGGTGGCCATTAACGCCGTCACAACAGTGGGTGCCCTACTGGTAGACGCCTTACACGCACACATCACCGTGATCCCGAAACCAGGCAAGGACCCCTCCCTCTGTGGCAGTTATCGCCCAATAGCGCTGCTGAACACAGATCTTAAATTATATGCTAAGATGTTGGCAAATAGGCTCCTGCCCTTCGTGCCGGACCTTGTCCACTTCGACCAGGTGGGTTTCGTGCCGGCACGGGAGGTGTGGGATAACAACGCCAGGGTCCTGAATGTCATTCATGCAGCGTGAAGTCACCCTTGCCCCCTCATGCTCCTCTCTATCGATGCCGAAAAGGCGTTCAATCGAGTGGACTGGCAATTCCTGGAGGCCACCCTGAGTCACATCGGGCTGGGGACACATATGCAAGCGTGGATCATGGCTCTGTACTCGTCCCCATCAGCGGTCAGGGTCAATGAGACTCGCTCCAAGTATTTCCCCATCTCAAACGGCACCCGCCAGGGATGCCCTTTGTCCCCCGCTTATATTTGTCCTTACATTGGAACCCCTTCCAAGCACTATTAGGGCAGAGGATTCTATTGAGGTATTACAAGTGCCCTCTGGAACACATAAATTAGCAGCATATGCGGATGACCTGGTCTTCTTCGTTTCCCGTCCAATGACCTCACTGCCTTCCCTCCAGAGGGCCTTTGCTGCCTATGGAGGTCTCTCCAATTTGTTGGTCAACCAGGCCAAGTCGGAGGTTCTCAATATAAATTTACCCCCCGCAGAAGTGGCCAAGGTGAGAGCCTCATTCCAGTTCCGCTGGACGCAGTCATGTTTAAACCACCTGGGGGTACGCATAAGTGCGGACCCGGGTCAGTTATATGCGGAAAACTATGTGCCATTGCTCCATACCCTTTAACAAGACCTCTCCAACTGGCAAGAGCTGACATTGACGTGGTTTGGCCGTTGTGCCTCCCTAAAAATGACAGTACTTCCCAGGATTTTGTACATCCTCCAGGCAATCGCGATCCATCTACCACCTACGTTTTTCTCTCAACTGAGACGCATGTTCGTGTCCTTTGTCTGGGCGCGACAACGTCCCAGGTTGGCGTACCGCCTCCTGGTCCTTCCCAAGGACGGGGGAGGAGTGGGCCCCCCAGATATTAAACTCTATTATAAGGCGTCCACCTTGCCAGGGTGCTGGATTGGAACTGTCACACAGAGCAGAAACAATGGGTGGGGATGGAACTGTCGGAATACTGAGCACCGCTCTCGGGGTTGGCGTGGCTCTCATCCCCGTTACCTACAGAGGTCTCCTCGCACCCACTCATTGCTCCTACGCTGAGGGTAGCTAGGACATCCCTCGGTAAGTCTGACGTTTCCCCCCACCCATCGCCCATGATACCTGTGCTTGGAGATCCTGATTTCCCTACAGGCTTGGAGAGCGGTCGGGTTCGAATTGTGCTGAGTGTGGGCAAGTTCCGCCTTTTTGACTTCATCTCGGGAGGGACCTAGCTCTCTATTGACTCTATACGGAACCTGACTACACCAATGCTAGATGAGTGGAGTGCGATGCAGATTCGTGACTTTCTGGTCTCTGTGCCCGGGTTGCAGGAGCTGTCGCGCCGCCTCACAGAGTTCGAGTCCATATGTCACCAACGGACTCCAGTACGCCATGCCCTATCTATGCTCTATAAGTTACTGTGCTCGCCACCTCAGTCATTCTGTCCCCCGTTTCTCAGGAGGTGGTATTCCGAGTTGGGTGGAACCTTCACCGAACAACAACGGGATAAAGTCCTATCCCTAGCCCATAGATCGTCCTTGGCCTGTAAATTGCAGGAACAAGGATACAAGATCCTGACCTGATGGTACCGTGTCCCTTACATCCTAAACAAAATTAACGATTCACTCCCTTCGACATGTTGGCGCTGTGACCAGGCCCTGGGCACCATGATCCACATTTTCTGGCAGTGTCCTGGCCTTGCCCCTTTTTGGATGGACGTGAGGTCTACAATCAACCGGCTGGTGATTGGCGACCTTCCAGACGATCCAGCGGTCTGTTTACTTCATATGGCTCCCCATTCCACTAAAAATTACAAAAAATCCCTGACTATTCATATGATGAATGCAGCAAGATCATGTATTCCGCTGTTGTGGAGGAACACCAACCCCCCCTCGATGAGATCATGGTTCTCTACCGTGGCCGAGATTTACCGTATGGAGGATCTGACCGCCTCCATCTACAACAAGGAGGAGCGGTTCCCTACTGTTTGGACACCGTGGACCCACTTTGCATCCACCCCTGAATACCTTGCAGTGATGAATGCACACCCCGCTACTCCGTCAGCAGAGGGTTGAGGATGTGGTCATGAGCGCCATGGGCTGGGCATGAAAAGCTCAGGTCCCCTAAAGCCGGTTGCTATGCCTCTGCATCCGTTCGCACCTCTCTTCCCCACCTGCTTCTTGCTTCTCTTAACTTTCTCAGGACTTGTATTCTCTCACCAGAAGTGTGTCCTTAGCAACAAACACGGATATGTCATGTACCCAGACTGAGAGGGGTGTGTGCATCCCACGTAATGTCCAGTTGCAAAACCATTAGATAAGTCCTGCTTAACCTTATGATAATGATAAGACCTGGGGTCTTGAATACAGCACTATTAAGGAATTGGTTGAGACAAGTGATTCCTTATAAGCTAGTTTACCTGCTGAGATCTGAAGAGATGTTACTGGTCATGGGTATCCTGCCGGGGGTGAAAACTTGTGGCCAATGGGTGGGTCCCATCAGGGGTCACGGGATATAGCACAAATGTTACCTATGCTTAATAACTGATGTTTAATGTTTACCGCATATTCCTCAGATACCATGGCCTAGATTTTTCTTCTTTGCTTTTAATGAGAGACATGTATGGCTCCTTTAGATTGAAGTTATGATCACAATGTAATGCTTTGCCAATGATCTGTATTCAAATGTCTGTTTGACTATATGCTAATAAACGCATCATTTAAAAAATAAATACAAAAATCCTTACTATAAAAAGGCAAGGGTTTTGCTAAGCTAGTAAAAGACTTGAGGCACCTTGGGGCACATTGAGGAGAGCACTGATGCTGCATGTTGTGTTGTGGTCAAATTGTGCTTACAGTGGGATCGACTTATAAGGGCATTAGAATATGAGATTCTCACTGTATACATGGCATACATGTGCCACGGTCCTTATAAATACAAGCCATGCTGTAATTACTATGTCACAAGCAAGAGTCTCACAGACATACAGTAAATAGATCATAGCACATCGATATTTTTAAAAAATTAAACTTTTACATTACAGAAGCATTTCTACTATTTAGCAACTAGCAACTGTTGAGACAATACACATTTTGAGGAGTATGTAATCTACAATATAGTGTATATAGTGCAGGGTTCAAGATTATGTAACACAAAAAGTGCAGGTGTAAGTAGTATTATTTGATACAGAGTGTAGGGGTCAGATGTGTGTATAGTACAGATTGCTGGGGTCAGGGGTTTGTAATACGCAGAATGCTGGGGTCAGGGGTCAGTAACGTAGAGTGCAGGGGTCACGGGCACAGAGCACAAGCAAACCCCCTAAACCTGCATCTGGAACAAATTTCATATCAAAGATGAAATCCTTTCCAATTGCAAATGCCCCAGTACAAATCCCCCCCCCCTTCTAAACTAAAATTTCCCAACCCAATTCAAAATAACACCCAGCAAAATGTCCCCCTCCCCCTCCCTCTCCCTACCAGCCCTCAGATGCAGCAGTGCCAGCAGAGTAAGAGAAGACCTCCCAGGATTACCTTTGACTTTATCACCTGACACAACAGCACCAAGGCGGAGCCCAGTGTTGTATTTTGGTTTTGTGCTGCCCTAGGCAAGACTAAACCCGAGCACCCTGCCCCCCCCCCCTTCCCTCATCTAAATCAGTGCCACCCCTTCCTGTTTAAGACATTTTACATAACCTGTCAGTCGCGGGATTCAGTACGCACGGTGTATCTAGATTTTGACAGGTTGCACTATCAACATAGGGTGACGCTCTAGTTATACCTTTGCAATAGCCACCTTCTCCATTCCTGGCTTGATGGGTTCCCTTGTTCTGCAACTACAATAACCATTCTCTCCTGCCCTGCCTTGCTGTGCTAGTCTCTAGTTCTGCAGCTGCAACACCGATCTTCTGCCTTCACATGCTGGGCCCTCTAATTCTGCAGCTACCAACCTTCTGCCTTGGCCGCAGGGCTCTGTAGCTTGCCCCGCTCTAGAGACATAACCCGGCATAGAGCTTATAGGCTGCACTACCCCGGACTCACCACCCTGGAGGTATCGATAAACACGATGACCAACTGGATCTCAGCCCTGGGGACCTGCGGAAGCATCTCTGCTGCCTGAAGTCAGAGATTTGAGTGCCGGTTTCCCAGAGAGGTCCGGCGCATAACTGCCAGTGCATCTGGATGGAAGTCACACACACCAATACATTGCACAGCATGTTGACCAGGAAGAGGAAGGAGCAGAGCTGCAGCCGGCATATATGTAAGAGTAGGCGGCATAGGTGGACACGTTTGTCCCCCAGTCAAAGAAGCATCAGGTCCAGGCTGTACTGGCAGTAATTTATGAATAATTTATAATATAATGTATTTTTTTTTTCTCTTACCTAACTGGTTTGGGGGCAGCATTTTTTTGGTGCCCCCCTAGAAAGTGCCGCCCTAGGCAAATGCCTAGTTTGCCTTGCAGTAAATACACCCCTGGCGGAGCCTAGTGATGCTTTTCTTGGCTCTGCAACATGCCGCTGAGGTCTGACAGGTGGCATGGCATAGTGACTGGATAGTCATGGTGTTAGGACCCAGGCCAGCCTGCAGGAGATGTGGTGCACGTGTTAAAGACCAACTCTTGAGAAAACGTCTCAACCATTCATTCAAAAGAAAGAAAGCAAAGTTTAAACACCCTCTTTTACTTACCTAAGGTCATGCTCCATCTGTCAATCTTGAGGGTGGTGATCAGAGGTGACACTTCAGGCCAATAAATTGCTGTAGTTGCTGACCTTTGCATTGTAATATCACGGCATTGCTGCTGGAAAACTTCAGTGATGGACAATTTTGGCTGTCAGTTTACAGGGTCCACATCCGAAGTAAGTAATGTAGGCACTGCTAAGAGGATGCAGACTACAGACCATAATAAAGAAGCATTGGGACCTGGCATGTGATATGACTGTGGGTTTACGTAAGTAATTGTGGCTTTTAGCTAGATTTTCCTAACAAAAATTACAACTAGGGATTAATTAGATAGTTAGGGGCAGGTAGAAAGGAAAGGACTTTTTTGGGGGGGGAGGGGAGCTTTAAGAATGTATTTATCAGAAACACCACGTTAATAAGCGTGACATATAGGAGGTTATCTTACATAAATGTGAATAATGAAATACTTAGCAGAGCTGCTTGTATCAAGTAGAGCATAATAAATCTTTCGGGTATGAAGAGATAAACTCATCCTATACCGATCAGTGATGTGTGGCAGAATGAATGAAAAATACATTTTCGACAAGTTGTGCCATTTAAGGCATGCAGAACTCATTGCACCTGAAGCTGATGCACATCTAAAAGAACAAGTGATAGAAGGATTTGTTCCACTATATCACGTCTATATTTAAAAATAAAAAAATGAAGTTGTCATGATGATGAGAAAGGTTCTTGATGATTGATTTAATTGGATTGATTTATAATCTAGTTCATTACCAAATAAAAAAACAGTGAATTGATTTCATTGCTTTGGAGTTTGCCCTATAATTAATTGTATGATGATTACTCCCTGCTTGACTTGACTTTTACATTAAGGCTTAAAATTCTTCAGGATCCATACTGGGATTGTACTCCACAGAGGGAATATGACACAGAGGAGACATAAGTAATTGGCTAGCTCATTCTATGACCAGACATGGTACAATTAACCCTTTCTCTGCTGGGCCCTGCCACCCATATTTCCCCTCAGATGGATTGACCATTTTTTTTATTGTTCACTTTTTTGCTATTTTCCCGTACAGCTTTGAAAGTTGTAAAAGGCAGTAAAAGACCCGCCAAACTATATAATTTCTGAAAGCAAAGGTCTTGTAGAATTAAATGATGGTCCTACCAATTTTGTATATCCAATGATATTTTGGTGCATCCAATGATAGTTGCACACATGTGTATTGATTTTTAAATACACTGAAATCATTATTAGCACACAAAATAAAATACAAATTCCAAAATTATTATTAAATCTAAAAGATAAAACTGTAATAATGTTAATAAATAAATGATATTAGTAAATATGAAATTATGCTTTTTGAAACCAGCCTAAAATTGGTGTGTATATGGTTGTATATTTTTTTTACTTTTTTATATCATCATTAGGGGACAAATACCTTGGTGACAGTACACATGCAAAGGTGGGTCCTCTTTAATAAAATATTAGGGGTTTAAGAGATCCTTACAGGGTAATTCACAAAAGGGTGAAGAGTTTGGAGAAGGCAGGAGAAGTGAACAATCTAGGACAACATAGCTGAACTGGAAAGTGAGCTGAATTGGACATTTTGTCCAAATCAGCTATGTTGTCCTAGATTGTTCACTTCTCCTGCCTTCTCCAAACTCTTCATCCTTTTGTGAATAACCCTGTTAATGTCTCCTCTGTGTCCTCACTCTCCCTTCCCCCGGCACCGAGCATTGCACTGAATTTGAAAGTGTTCATGAATGAAAGTTTCACTCTGCAGAAGATCAGTAAACATTGGGCTGGATTCACACCTAGGTGGCATAGTTTTTGTGCATGGTCAGCGTACGGTTATTTGCCCAGGTGTGAACAGGGCCCATTGAAAATCATGGGATTTCTTGTGTTGGCCGTTAAAAATCGCTTTCCAACTGCACAAAAATGCCTAGGTGTGAACAAGGCGTTAGAGTAATATTTACCAAACTCCATCATGGAAAAAAATGTCAGCAATGAGACCGGCAAGAAGTGAGAGAATCAGTGTTATTGCAAACAAAGCCACATTGGCCAGAAAGCCACAGCAGCTCGGTGCGGAGGAGTGTAAAAACCTTTATAAATGGATGTGATTGGCAGCTTGCTAGTCACCTATCTCACTCATTCATAATTCCAGGCAGTCCTGGGCATCAGATGGCTGTAAGATTTTGATCCCTGAAGCAACAGTAAATGTATAGGCTGTGAAAATACATGGGATGCAAGGGTTACTGGGCCAGTGTTTAGAAATGTAAAACAGTGAGATGTTGCCTGTGGTAGCCAGTCACATTTCATCTTTTAATTCCATAAAAAATATAACATTTATAGATACCTTATGTCAATGCTAAAAATATATTTTCATATAAAATAGTAGTCTGCCAGAAGACAATTCCTGGAATTCATAAAGACAGATGCAGACACTGCAATCTGTTTGCATTTTTGCTAGGGCACAAGCTGGCGACCTGACCTGTGTCCCAGCAAACAATGGTGCTATGCAGCCAATAGCATGCTAGCAACCATTGTTGCTCAGCCGCACAGCGCATTTGATTTCTAGGATGCTAGCAGCTTCCCCGCACAGCTGGGCTGCCTACATCCTAGCAATCAATGACGCTCAACCACACAGCCTCATTGGTTGCTAGGATGTTGGCAGTCTTGGCAGACACTGAGCAGGGACCACATTAAGCCTAGATGAAATATGTTCTGTTAACCACCAGGTTTCTTATCTCTGAAATGGTGAAATTTGTTGCAACCTTTGTGACATCATGCAAAAGCATCGCTAAAAAGAAAAACCTGAATATGTTGCACGTGTTGGTAATAGCATTAAAAGTGTTGCACTGCTTTTATGAATTTTGACTTTCTAAGAAGGCCAAAATGAGAAAAGTGTCTCAAATGCTATTTAGAATTGCCCTCAATGTATTTGAAGGTCATCAGTATCTTGCTGAATCTGTGTGATGGGACAGAGTTGTTTTCTAATAGTTCTACCAGCAATTAAAATCCATAGCTAGTTAAAGCTGTGTAAGATGTGTTGTAACTTATCTAGCAATTTCAGTTTACCTGTATTAGCATTTAGGTCTGATACAGTAAAGATGAACCCATTAAACTTTGCAGATACTAGTCTAACTTTTCTTGTCTTAGCATGAGGCTACTATAATTTGCAACCAGCTAGCTGTAAATATAATACTGATTTTACATTTAAAGACATCCTCTTGATATCTTCATCGCATTGACAATCTAGTGGGAACAATATTTAAGGCTGTAAGAGCATGATTGCATAGCAAAGCAATGTGCGAGGCTTCCTAGTTGCTTTTTTCATGCTAATATATTTTAATGGCCTTTTCCTTAAATCTTGTAAAACTTTAACACTGGGCAGTAAATGTGTATCCCAAAGACAATTGGGGATCAGCAGGCAGAAAAAAAAAGTACCTTAGAAAGCTTTCCTACATTATGCAGAGCTTTGACAAGGCTCAGGAATCACAAATGATAGATGAGATATATTAACAGAAAAGCAGCTTGATTTAGTTTGATTTAATAGGTTACTGGCATCTTGCTTCCTGGCTACACTCAAAGTAACTGTGTCAGCCTACGCATTTAATGAAACGAGCCTTTGATTTCTTTGTAGTGGATTTTTTGCTTGCCATGCCCTGTAGTATTGTAGCTAATCTTAAACCTGCGCTGAATGATTAGTGAGAATACAAAACAAAATAAAGCAAATGATTTAGAATTAGTAAGAAGGCATCATTGGAAAAGAGATTAAACATAGCAAACATACAATTTCAACATTAACACTGCTTGTTCTGGATTTTTTTTCTTGCTCACCCAATAAATTTTAATAATTTCTAGGCAATGTTCCAAGCTTAGCATTTTATTGTAATGATATTTAAAATATGCAGAACACAACATTCTTTGGTGACAGCAGTACACAGGCACACAGACAGTGTGACAGTCTCAACACAAATTTGCATTCGCTTTGATTTTAGTGCACACCTCCTTTAAGCTATAGCTAGATCTACATCAAAGATCATATTTTTGTAACTCAATTAATGGAAAAGGTTAAACGAATACTGAAATAAACAATTCATGGTACATGTAAAACTAAGTATAGTTATAGTTTTCGTTAAAGTAGAATGTTTGAAGCCATGTTTGAAGTGATAACATTTACTGGCTAACCCCATAGACTGAAGATACAACTTTTGCTACCATCAAGAGTTAATATGGTACAATTTAGGTTTTTTCCATTTTTTTATATTTCCACATGCATTTACTTTTTTGGGGGATTCTCTGACTTCTATCCCTTTACTACATAGCACAAAGTCCCAACTGTTTAGAGCTTTCAAGATTTATACTGTCTTTTGTATAGGTGTCTGATGCAATACAGTTACACTAAGTTTCCTGGGTATTCTATTCCTCCTCCTTGAAGAGCTCCTTTGCTGTGTAACATAATCTGATAACACTGATATTGTCGTGTTCAGCACTTGAAGAGTATTTCCACTTTGTAGCCCAATTGGGATGACACTATCATGAATATTTGGGTTGGACTTTGCGTATGATTCTCCAGTGCACTAAAAGGTACACGTTCGGTATTAAAATGCGCCCAGCACAAACAATCCGGTTGCTGTTAAAAGCACGCTGCATTCAGTTATTTGTGTATAAGGGATGAAGTACTTCTTTAGCACCAGAGAGAGTCAGACACGATGCTGGTTCAAGCTGGAGTCCAAGTAGAGAAGGCTGAGCCGACCCCAACTCCTTCATTTTATTAAGGCAAAAGGATGACACCCAGTGGGAGACGGCTTTACAACATTAGCCAGTCAGCCCAGAAATACAGGTACATATCAAAAGGAAAAGGGGACTACACCAAGATGGCTGAACAGGGAAATGCACACACCTCATCCCTGTTACAAGGAAGGATGAGTCATGTCCATTGTCCCCGACCGGTCTTGTGGTTGCCCATCCCCCATCATCCTCTTTGTCATATGCTCCCCAGTGTCCCTCGATGAATCTCGATCTTCTTCTTTGGAAAAACAGTCCCTCTTGTATACGAAAAGTCCTGAATCCATAAAGGCAAAACAGACGATGGAAAATAACGTCAAGTCAATGTTTTTCACGCAAAGTCAATGTTTTTCACGCAAATCTTGACACGTAGACTTTTGGCAAAGAAAACGAATCTTGAAAGCAAATCTTGACTCGGAGGTTCTGCTCTTCGGGAGGTGACTCCGAGGGAGGTGGTGGGTCGCATCGGTCGCCGGTCGGTTTGGAATCCTCTGCATCTGGTCCATGGGTTGGTCTTCAGGGCGTCTCGTCTCGTAGTTGTCTGGTCGTGCTTCGGTAACTCTGTCGATTAGACATCAGGAACATCTCACTCCGGCGTGTAGAAGGAAATAAAACACCATAAGTACATGTACTTCCATTTCCTTCAGCCCGGATCCAATGAAAAACCAGGATCCCCCAGACCCCCCAAAGTTTTAAAAATATTCCAACCCTCACTAGCTATAGCTCTGCCTCTGCCCTGCTCCTGTCAGTATGGGCCTGAACCTTGTCACTAGTATCTGTTATCCAGGTACAACCGTCCCCCTTATGAATTCACAGAAACCCCCCTTGGACGCTCTTCTGTCATTGTTCCTCGGTGATCTCCCTCACTGCCTCAACGTTTAATCGAACATCTCATCCACTATGGACGAGAAATTGTTCAATCGCTTCATAAGTTCAATTCCCCATCCTGTCCAAGCAGGACACCATGCCCAGGCCTTATCCGAGC
The DNA here is from genome assembly GCF_000935625.1 of Nanorana parkeri. Classification (NCBI taxonomy): domain Eukaryota; kingdom Metazoa; phylum Chordata; class Amphibia; order Anura; family Dicroglossidae; genus Nanorana; species Nanorana parkeri. The sequence continues at coordinate 1,502,055 of NW_017306558.1, forward strand.
CAGAAAACTCCCTTCCAACTCTCCCTGCCCTTCCTACCCTCCTCTGCACCATCAGTTCCTCCTGATCGGCTGCAACGTAAGATGCAGGGACAAGCTTCACCAGGACACATGAACCTCTCGACTTAGGGGGAATTGCCTTATAAGCGGCTAACCCGCATAGGGAATTGTATGGACCCGTCAACACCGCACAAGAAAACATAATTGACAGTCACGGGCCTCCAGTAGTAACTGAATAGACTGGGGGGGATCGCTCCCTCGTCATGGCGTCACACCCTTCTTTCCAGCAGATATCATCTGGTCTATGGGTGTCATTAAAGAGATCGGGGGTTTCATTAGTAAGGTTAACCGTTGTACCTCCCTCACAAATGGAGGATCCCACAAACCTATCCCCTTTACAGGAAACGGATGCTGTAACACATCTGCGGGCCGCCTAACTGCCCGGACACCCATACAGGATTAGCAAGCGAGGAGCCAGAGCTAATATTAAACTATAGCTGATATTACCCTCTAGGAATGTATGTTACCCTCTAGGAATGTATGTTACCCTCTAGGAATGTGTCTTTAAGTTCTTACAACAAATGGCTCCCTGCTAGTTTGAGGTGCACTTCCCTCGCTAAAATAAACTAAACTAAACAAATAAACAAAACTGATACTCTTCATCCTTTGACGTAGTTGAGCAACTTTCTTGCAGTGACTGGCGTGGACCCAGTTGTCTCGTCCCTCGAACTTCAGAGAGGTTGGAGTCGTCAGCGGCACCTGGAATGGCCCAAGATATCTCGGCTCTAGTCCCGTCCTTGGATGTTTCTTTAGCATGTCACAATCACCTGCTTGACTAGAATGAACACTGGTTATTGAGTCTGGGTCCGCGAGAGACTCCCGAACCCGGTGGTGGACGTAGGGTGATAACCCGTGGGGCTGCCTAGGGGCACCCCTGATGGAATAAAGGGCTACAGCGAGACATTCAGGCCATGATCTTAGATGTTTGCAAAAATCTGACCCAATTTCCGTCAAAGAAAAGGCAGTCGTGGTGGTTCTCAACGTGATTCCCTACTAGGTTGGAAAATTGATAGGTTAGAAAGATTAGTAAAAGTTGGAAAATTGTAATTTTTCACACCATTATCTCCCCCCTTCTCTTCCTCCTCAAAAACAGGAAGAAGAGAAGCTGGATTCAACATGGTGCATCATCTCTAGGTTAGGTTACACTCTTAGGTGGAAAGAGAGAGAGAGATGAGAGAGAGAGAGAGAGAGAGAGAGAGAGAGAGAAGAGGATTAATTGCATTGGTGACGACAGAGACATCTGAGAAACTACAACAGATCCAGTGTTGGTAGATCCAGCCTGCTTCAGCAGAGTCAGCCCAGAAAGAGCCTCTTCCGCTTTGGACACTGGATCACCGATCGCGGCTATCCCCCTCGGACTAAGTGTACATAATGCGGTTCTTCCGGACTGGAACCGCCTTCTGTATGCCCTGCCGATTTACCATTACAGACTTCTGAAGCCATACCTGAGCTACATAGCTACATCTAAAGTCCCTGATGCCTGCGGCCTGGGTCTAACTTGGTTTCTCCCATTTCCAGGCATCAAAAGTCCTTCCAGAGGGATACCCCACGCGGTGCCCTCGGACTATCTTATACCATTCTTTAAGAGGTTTCATGGCCTAAACCTCAAAAACTAGACTTCATGTACTTGTGCTGCCGTCTGACTGTGGGAAGCCTCACTTTCCTTCCCTTGCATGGACGGCCCATTGCCCATGGCGATTAATCGATTCTAGTCTTATCACTGCGTTCAGGAAAACCCATGCACCAATTTAGTAGAGCACCGCCCGGTGTCTTTTTCTGCGGTGGATTGGCGGACTACAACCACTATACCACTATAGTCCCCCAACTAGAAACCCTAATCGATGTGATGTGTAACTCTATGGCTTGTTGTAGTAAGCAACCACAGATCACCCCCCGAATTATGTCTCTACCCCTCACAGTGTATGCATACGCAACCATATCCGCTGTATGACCCCTACACTGCGTCGCCAGACTAAACTGCACAGCACATTTACGCCCGCTTTCTCTACAAAGCAATGTGGCTTCTCTCACTACAGTTGTTAATGGGGATAGCCTTCTGCTGTCTATTTACTGGTTGTACGATGTCTCAGTAGTCACACGATAAAACTCCTGATAAAATTGACTATTCGCTGCGCAACGCAACTCTAAACAAAAAAACGTGTTACTCTCGCTTGCGCAATCCGCCTCAGGAAAGTAAATATAAAAAGTTTAAAACCAAATTCTTTTCTACCGCAAAACCAGCAGTAATGCGATACTGTAGCTCATGCTGTAAAACCCAAAACAATGGGGGAGGGGGCATGAGTTGCCCTCTGAGAAACTCAAAGAAAACGCCAAAACAATGAAAATAAAACACCACTAAAAGTACAAAAAACTCTCACAGTTAGTCTATCTATTGGAATTCAGTACAAAATAAAGATTTCACTTAAAACGGAAATTCAATACAAAAACCGCAAAAATACATAACTAAATAGCTAAACCCGAAAAGATTGAACTCACTTAAAAAGAAAGCAAGATGGTGGCTAGGAAAAAATTGATGATACAAGCCGCATTGCAGAAACAAGATGGTGGCTGAAACCAAGATGGTGGCTGCACCATGTGCAATAACAAAATGGTGTCTTAAAAAATCCAACAATAGACAAACCATTTAAACAAAACCAAAATTCTGTCTCTACAAACCAAAAATCACATCTTTAACACAAAGCGGACTTAACACAGAACAAATTGTACTACTTAGCTCACACTAGACGTTAGACGCACTGTAATATCCAAACACTATACAAAGTAATTTCACACGGTGACCAGCACTATGAAATAACTCAGCCACACAATGTTATGTCATTCAATCTCTGCTGCACGTTTAAAACAACAGCTAGCACACTCCATGCATACAACTAGCACACTCCATGCATACGTGACGTTGTACTACAGGAATGGTTTTACATTTAACATCAACCCCGTACAAAATCCCTCTAGGCTGTATTGACCAGGGGCCTACAGAGGACAGTACTCTATCCCCAGCCAATACACCTATCCCTCCCTGTACAAATATTAATCCCCCGTCCTTATACACAAAGAGTGAAAAAGCAAAAAGAAGGTTCTTTCGCTGAGCGCAGCTTCCCGCAACAGCTTGCAGAGAGACCAGATGCCGGCGCTAGGACAACAGAAATTTCAAAAACTGAAAAAAATCTTACCACTTAGCAGGCTTTTTCTGCTTATCCAGAACCGAGAACCCAATCTCCCTCCCTTGGCAAGCTGTTCTGGAAACTGCGTCGGCTCCTAAAGACAAGGCTCGCCAGATATCATGGATATTTTGGTTGGACTTTGCGCAGGAATCTCCGGTGCACTAAAAGGTACACGTTCAGTATTAAAATGCGCCCAGCACAAACAATCCGGTTGCTGTTAAAAGCACGCTGCATTCAGTTCTTTCTATATAAGGGATGAAGTACTTCTTTAGCACCAGAGAGAGTCAGACACGATGCTGGTTCAAGCTGGAGTCCAAGTAGAAAAGGCTGTTACAAGGAAGGATGAGTCTTGTCCATTGTCCCCGACCGGCCATGTGGTTGCCCATCCCCCATCATCGTCAGCATGGACCCTACTCAATACTGCTCAGAGTGACCAGGATCTAGTACAATCATTCTACTTGTTGTTATAGGTTTGAGACTATCTGAAGAGACATTGCTGATGCGGTTATCTATATACAGTACCAGTATACGGACAAGGCAGATTATGTCTTCTTATAAAAACAGATATGTATCCAAAAGGGATAGCGCAGTCCGCAATAGAGGTATAATACGCATCTCGTTATACAGACTTTGCTTCACTAATGTGTACAGAAGTTTGAAGGCAAGGAGCCCAGCGCATTGCACGTAGTACTCACAAACCGGCAAACGCCTCCACACACCGCGAACACGTCTCCAAGCCCATGAGAAGGTTTTCATACTGACGGTTTTACCGCTGGTCCCGATTTAACCCAAGTACCCTCTGCTAGAGCGTTCCTCGGTTAAATCCGACACAGGGAGACAGATGACAACCTATAAAACACACACATCCTAGAATAAAATGTCCACCTAATTCCGTATAATAAAATTTCCACAACAACACCTACTTCATACTGTATATGTTACATGTTCCCTGTGCTGGCTTATTTTATTATAAGTTGTAAACTAGATTTGAACACGGGCTGTCCTAAGAAAGGATTAAAGACTTAAGGTGCCCATATACCTGCCGATTATCGTACGATAATCGCGGGTGATCCGCGATCCTACGATAATCGGCAGGTGTATGGAAGGCATGCAACCGTTTCTACTGTACGGTCGCACGTCTTTTGTCTTCCCTAGCATGCTGGAAAACCTGGCGAAAATCATAAGATTTTCGGCGGGTTAGGGGCGTGCACGGAAGACAAATGCCGAACGGGCCGGTGTGCAAGCGCACACTGCCCGCTCAGCATTGCAGTAATCGGAAGCCCTACCCTCAGCGGGGTGGGCTTGCATTGATCGCAAGTACGATCTGCCTGTCCAAGATGAGCAGATCGTACAAGCTTTTAATTACCTTACAACCATCGCACAATGAAAGTCGTGCGATGGTTGTAAGGTGTATGGTCAGCTTTAGAAGCATTGTATGTTAATGAGACGAAGATCAGTCTGCCCCTCAGTTTGTCCCTCTCCTGCAGGGGTGGACAAACCCCTGCCCTCCAGCTGTGGTGAAATTACAAATACCATCATTCATCTACCCCTGGGAGTCATAACTGTGGCTGTCAGGGTCTTGCATTGCCTCATGGGATTTGTAGTTGCACCACAACTGGAGGATTGGAGTTTGCCCACCCCTGCTCTACTGTCACTTTCAAACCTTAGCATTATTCTAAATACATTTATTTTCAATAGAATGCCAATGCACCACAACATAGCCACAAACAGACCTGATGGGCCTATAATGTTCACCCTAAAGTAATTTTTGATGTTACTTACAGTTTTACAGGCTCTTTTATATTTTTTTGCCCCATTAAATGTAGAGATTTTTCATTAGAGATAGGGTAAATTAGCTTCTACAATGATACTGTCTAATTGTTTAAAGAAGAACTCCTGGTAGAATAAAATTTACCTTTGCAATGGGGCTACCCCCACACTGTAAGGGTTAACTGCTCGTTTTTCTCTAGGTGTTTCTCTGGTATGGATTTTGAGGGTGACCCTAAACTATTTTTTAAAGGGATAGTACACTTTTCTAAAACAATATATACTTTACCTTTAAGGGGAAAAAAGCATGGTGTCCCCTTCAAAGTCCATACCAAAATGCATACCAGTCCCTAATCCAAATGGACATTCTGGGGACAACTCCAAAATTTTGATTTTCCCTACACTTTCGGTTTCAGTGACAATGGTCACCAGTACAGAGTGGTGAATCTACCCAGTGGCAACTCAAACAGCAATAAACACTTGACACAGCAGTCGATTTACACTCTATTAATTCCCACTCTATCAAATCAATTCCCCACTCTGTCCAAAATTAAAAAAAGGTTTTGCCGAGAGACACACTTCAGTTCTACACATAACATCTCTATATTTGGTTTAAGCAAATTTGTACATACTGTATGAGTGCAGTCTTAAAGTCCATTTCCACAGTTGCAGAGGTATTTAAAAAAAAATATATGCCAGCAATGTACAAGATAATGATCAAACATGCCTTGACTGATGTTTGTGCATGCAAATGCAAACATGCACACACATGGGCGTACACTGTGGCTCATGCACATAGGAATTAGCTTCAGTGCAAGCGTGCACAGGGGTACATGCATACACACGCAGAGGTGTGCTCATTGGTTTTAGTCTGCCTATTTAAACTCACATGGACTCTTGAGCTCATCGCTGACTGGTCTTCAGCTTGTTCCTGTACTCCATTGACCCAACCTGTTTCCTGAAAGGCACTCTTGGCTTGTAAACCTGGCTCCGCCTCTGCTTACTGATTTGGTACCTTGCTTCTGCTTCTCTGTGCTTGACCTTAGCTTGTGACCTCAACTCTGATCTCATCTAATGATTTGGCACTGCTTCGTCCATTGGCCTGTGTTCCAGACTCTATATGTTCTGCCTGTTCCGCTACTCTGCTACATTCAGTGGACCAGCCAGATTCTGCAGCTGCCATAACCTGATGCAAGGGTAGTCTTCCCCTGCTCAACTCAGTCTCCACCGAGGTACGTGACATCTTGTGTATGTGTGTATTTGAGGGCTGGGGGGTTGTAAGGTTGTAAGGATATACTCCACAGTTGTGCTAGAGATATATATAAGAAGTGTTTTAGCGGATATTTAATTAGAAAAACATATCTGAAGAGTTAGATTTGATCAGCATTCATCACATATATGAAAAATGAATACATGCAGTTAAGAATCCCTGAATACCTGCATTATTCCTGAAAGAATATTTTAATTATTGTACAAGCTGCAGCATATAATTTATGTAAGGTATTTTCTCATTAAATTAGGGCATAACTAGAGTCTTAAGTAAAGCTGAATTTGCAAAATAGACTCCTTACGGGGCCTGTTGCAGAAATATGGTTTCCTTTAAGCACACCCTAGTGAAAAGCACACAGTACAGATTTTTGAAAAACTGGGACATGCAGGTTGCTTAAAGTGAACTTGTCATTGAAAGTATTGTGATAACTAGTGCCATCATCTCCCGTGATGCACATAAGTTCAAGCAATGTCCTAAGTAAAATGTACTAATTATAAAGAAAAAGAATATACAGGTGAAACTCGAATAATTAGAATATCGTGCAAAAGTAATTGCAGTAAGTGCTGCAAAAGGGGCCCAAACCAAGTACTGAGTACATATGCATGCGAGGTCCGATATTGTTCTGTGTACAATCCTTGTTTTATTGAATGCATGTAATAATCTACTTTTTTGAGGTTGTGGATTTGGGGTTCTTGGGGTTTTCATGAGCTGTAAGCCATAATCATCATAATTATGACAAATCACGGCTTCAATTATCTTGCTTTGCATGTAATGAGTCTATCTCATATATTAGTTTCACCTTTTAAGTTGCATTAGTGAAATAAATGAACTTTGCACAATATTCTAATTATTCGAGTTTCACCTGTACATATGCAATAGGGCTGGGGGAAATTAACGATTAATTCCTCGATTAATCGTTAAACTTTTTGATCGATTTAAAATTCTTTTGATCGAAAATGAAAAGACTCACCTCTCCACCGGCTTCTGGGAGTCCCGTCGGTGACGTCGATGTCCGTGACGTCACCAGACTCCTCCCCCCTTCCCTTAATTAGCCGACGGAACCACTTGGGGCGGTGAGTTTGCCCAAGAAGCACCACGCTTCTGTCTTATCTTAAACTTATATATAT
>NW_017306558.1:1509499-1531008 GCF_000935625.1 Nanorana parkeri
TGTGGCTCTCCATTAACCCCCCCCCCACCCCCCCATCTCGCTCCCAGAAATGTGCCCATTGAAATTTACTGATATTATGTTGCAATCAGGTCCTTGCATGAAATGAAATGAACATGTGCTGCTACTTCAAATATTAAGCTAATACTTAAGTTTAAATCACCCTTAGGGCATTGCTGTTTTACTATACTATGTAAATACATTTGTAATCCAGCACGTTATTATTCTGAGTTCCCCCACTCAAGCGGCGGCCATATTGAGTGGGGCACGTGAGATTAATAACATGCTGGATTAGTGTGATCCTAGTTGATTTTATTACTTAATTGCTGTGCTGTATGTGTATAGGCCAATGTAGTTGGATCTGTATGTGCGTTATAATTAATCTAAATTAATCGATTAAAAAAATGTCGATTAATCGAACACGAAAATTGTAATCATTACCAGCTCTAATATGCAATAAAGAATAACATGATGTAATATATTGGAGAACCCTGGCTATACAAGCTTACAGTCTAGAAAAGTGAGAACTAACTAGCCACCAGCACAGAACTGAACTAGGTCTTAAAGGACTCATTGTAATACATACCACATTTACTAGCAAGCAGTTCTCTATCCCCGAGCTGCACTAGACTGTTGGAATGCTTGATAGGTATTAAAATGTGTTCCATTTCCTGCTTCTTTGTCACATCAGATATATCAGCATAATCAAAAATCTGAGAAGGATTTACGTTGGTGTCTGAATGGATAGGTGCTCTAAATCTCAGTGAATACATAATAATGTGTGGCCCATCAATCTCCTATTACATGTAATCCTTCTCTGTCCTTTTATATAAGAACATATACTGCACATTGCTACAGAAATAAGCAAGTGGCTGTTAATAACAATGATCTTATATTATACATGATCTACTCTTGACACAATTCCAGGTGTAAACCTTTGCTAAATTAAAATAGGGATGAGTGAATTGGCCTGGGTTATATTTGCAGGCTGTTTGTCAAACTTACTGTAGATTCTGGGAATTGAGAACATTAATCCGAATCCAACTCAAGTCATTAGAGGGCAAATCTGGAAAATCAATTCTGGCTATTTTTAAGGCTAGTAGGCAAGGGATTGTCAAGCAATGCTTAAGAGATAGCTTTCGATGTATGTTACAAAACAGACCATTCTCAAGGACAGTGTCAGCATGCTGGCATCACATAAATTTAATGCGTTATATATTTTTTTGCTATTATATTATTGTTTGGCTTTAATATAGCAGCAGCATCCCAATCTGAAGCACTATTATAACTAGGAAAAAAATAGCTTTTTTAGGTAGTTGTGGATGTGACACCAAATAGAGTGCACCAAAACACTCCCAAACCACAACCCCACATTCCCCAAAATAAACTCTTTGCCACATCTCATGATGGTGGCTGGATCCACCATGCTTTCGGCATAGGTGAAAGGGCAAAATATAATGGGAAAAGGATGGCCGCCCTCCCACAAGGTTAACTTGGTTTTACACTTGTTGCTGAAAAAGTCAAAGCAGCTCTTTATGTGTGCCACATCATCACACATTCTGTGCAACAGAAGTGTGCTCCAAAACATCCTCTCTTTCACCCCCCACATTTGCCATAGCTGCCATTACATGTGTTAAATGTGGTTTCTGGCTCCACTGCACTGGAGCCATAGCTGCAGGGGAAAAACCATAGTGCATAGACTGGCCAACCGCACACAATTGTGCTTTGGTTGTGCCACTTGTTCCTTTTTTATTACCCTATTTTTAAAATTGCAAGGCCATCCCTCCCCAGTTGAAGCAAACATGGACAGGGATGGCATCGTACTACTTTAAAAAAGGTTTTAGACCTAAATACCACATTGTCCTTATGTAAAAAAAAAAGGGGTTCCTTGCAAGATTAGGCTGCCAGTTCAGACACTTGCTTCAAAGAGGTAATGGCTTAAAGGAATCCTTGTAGGTTAGAGTAGAAATAGGAATGTCTGTAAGGCAGGAAAGCATCTAACTGTCCATGGAAACTGCTATACCAACGTACAATGCACTGTTGTTGTGCCTGTGGCTCTTTGTAAAAATAGGTAGATGGTTTCATCTATCAGCACCAGACTCTATCTCTCCCTAGAAACACTTTGAAATCTCTCCCTGATCTCATATAGCATTGTACAACACACTGTTACAGTGTCTGGGACTCAATGTAATTATGGATGTTTTCTGCAATGGTCACTAGTATCTAACTCTTCCGTCTCTGACTGCTATACTAATGTACAACACACTGTTAGTGTGTCTCTGAGTCCATGATAGACAGACGATTACAGGTATCAACACCAGCATTAGCACCTACCTTTCCCTGGTACAGTATGCTAGCTTTCCCTATATCTCCTCCTACATACTGAACAAAGGCTTCTGGGAATTCTGACTTTTGTGGGGGAGGGCACAAAAGAAAACCCCCATGATTGTCTCTTCATAATCAACTGACCACAGTTCAGAGTACAGGTAGTGCATTGTTGGTAGATGGTTTGGGTACAAATGGCTGCATTTTCTCGAATTGCAAACAACTTGTAATGAAATAAGCAGTGTGCCAGAAACTCCTTGCTATTTTCTATTCAAATAATGAAAGTGATCGGTATAACTTAAATTCTGGTATATCAAATTAAATTGACTTTAAGGGGTACTCCACCCAACAGGGACATCAAATACAGGTGATGTCTATAAATCTAAACCACTAACTGGTTTCTTATGTCTTTTGAGGATTCTAGTAGCAATGTCTCCCTGTCATTTATTTTATTAGACATGAACTCCAGGCAAACATAACAAAATAAAAATGAATAGTTTATTAAAAGATAAAATAACAGAGATTTACTCCCTATTTTTTTGCCACTAGTCTGATGGCCAGTATCATTGAACCCACTTCTTCTGAACCCAGGTTTTCTGGACACTCCCCACCTTGTAAATACATGACAGGGTAAGGCACAGCCGTCCTATGACCCAACCACCCACTGCTGACTAACCCTCACCCTTGGACGCACCTTCACGCCCGTAGTGCCCTCTGGATGCCATCCTGCAAGTTGGACGGTCCACGGACCGAGCCAAGCGCCAGGAGGTCCGAGCCACTCCACTATGTCGGACCAAATAACCAAGGTGTCGGGAAATAAAGAACGCAAGTAGCCGCTCCAATCCAGAAGGAATGTGAAGAAAAAAGGTTAGGCTCCCATCCAGTCCCCTTCAAACAGGTACGGAAGACGGAATTGAATTGAAATTGGGAAAGGGCAGTAACATCAGAATGAATCAAGAATCACTCATTTCCAAGCGGACCGCTTGGAAATGAGTGACCGTCGAGACAGGGCAAGAAGCCGAACTAGGAATAGTATGGAGGACCACCCACTTACCTTTTCCAAATTGATCTGTTTTAGTGCGTCTCAGTAGAATCCGAACGGACCCCGAAACTAACAATACATCCTGACTTAAAATCCCCCCGTGGACGGCCTTTGACGGACTCACCAATTCCCCGATCCGAAACACAAAGACATATAAAAAATCGTCTAAGTAGTGGATAAGAGAGTTTGCCGCAGACACCTCCCTGACAACCCATTCCAAAAAAGAGCTAAACTACCTGCCCACCCTGTCATGCCGTCCTTTCGCCTATTCTTTTGCCTTTTGCTCCAGGACTTTCTCAGTGAAAGGAAAAGCAGCAAAGTGATGAACTCACTATGCTTTCTCTTCCTTTGAGCATACGTCTTTTCAGCAGGGACTGTGAGAGGCTGATGCCAGGTCAAATTCACATACTTATGCTACTTGCATGTAAAGTATACTTCTAATTAGGGATGCACTGATACCAAGTACCGTACTCGGTACAAGTACAAGTACAGATACTTTTCCAGCTCCAAGACTAGACTAGAGAAAAATTTAAAAGTTAGGAGGCAGCTGTCAATTGTAAGGAGCACATGGAGCTCCTGGGTTTTGTACATCTCTGGTTTATTGTATGATTTTGTTTTTATAAATATTAGGGATGCACAGATACTTTTCGAGTACCAGTGCAGATACTTGGCATTATATCATGAATGTTCTCATGAAAAGTATCGGCACTGGTACTCGAAAAATATCGGTGCATCCCTACTTCTAATGATATTTTTATGATTACAAAGTTGCAGTAATATATTTTTTATCTCTGCCTAGAGTTCATCTTAGTTGTCAATAATTCAATGTCTTCAGTTGTTGCCATGATTCAACACTAGATTTTCATCCATCTTGGAGCTTTGGTTGTTCCTAGGGTTACCACCTCATCCCTTTAAAACCAGACATATTTGAATTACACATTTTCTGTGGTAACCCGAGTGTTCTATGGTTCAATTTCATGCATTTTCAATCTTTTCAAACTATTTTTCATAGAATCAAACTTATTAAAAGTATTAAAGCAGAGCGTAAACCACTCGTAATTGATGTAGCAAGGCCAAGGAAATCAAGTTCAAAGATCCCACCAATGAAGACAAGAAAAACATAATACGATGTTGAACTTGCAAAAGTGGGTTCTGCCAAACTCAGGTCTTGCCTCACCTTCCAAACATCAGAAAGGAAGACTGCCTTTTACTTTCATGACTCTATTGTTCCGAATAGTTAATTACGCCCCACCAAGCTCCTCTTCTATGATGCCAAAAATATAGGACTTAGTTGTGAAGAGATGATTAAGCCCTTATTTTTGTAACATAAGAAACTGTTAGTTAACTTTCCAGTATGTACCAAAAACTTAAGTTTCATATTGGAGTGATCTTGCTATTGAAAGCATAGTTTTGATAGCAGTATATAATCCTTTATCAGACATACATGAGGCGGATTCTTTATTTAACACCAGAGCAGAAGGTATTGTGTATATGAACTTGGCCAAGTGGACACCTTGTAGGACATAAGAGTGTTGTGCATGTGTGTTGTTCAAGTCCAAACAATGAAATGCTTCATGTATCTTGGCAGTGGTTCACAGTATGTTGGTCTTCTGTTGCTAATACTTGGCGTGTGGCTTTAGGTGCAAGAACAAATTAAAATTAAAGCATGGGCAACAATGTTTTTGACTTTAAACCTATTCTGAGCTCTTAACCATGGACCAGTTTCTGCTGAGGGAAGTCAGACCTGCCACATCAGCAGCAGAGCTTAGTAATACTATAACAGTTAAATGTGTGGAGCAGTTTTGGTCTGCCATCCATGAATCATCTGCTGGGCAATTAAATGTACTGTCAAATGTCCCAAGTTATATGCCTACTAGTTTGGGACTGTAGTATGATAACAAGCACCAGAACAGCTGTGTCTGTCATTTTGCAATAGTCTTGTGTTAGGTAGCTGTGTATGTTCAGTCTGCCTGTGCATTATCCAGTCATTGTTATCCCTGTCAAAAGGCATTCAGTAGTAAAGCTTCATACTGACATGTTTGTGTCTACAAAACATTCCTGGAGAAAAGGGAGATCCAATTAAATCCACTCCAGCTGACAGCAGGTGTGTGTCCAGTTACACAGATGGTTCCTAGTCATTTCATGCATACTGAGACAGGTGGAAAATAATGCTTTAAACATACCTAGAACAGAAACAAGACAGCGATTCACCAGAGAGCTTCCTGTCATAGCAAGCCATCTAAAGTAAATGGTCATTAAAATGTACATTCAGCTGAAAAAAATTTGATGATTGATGAGACTAAATATTAGAGGTGTTGCTAGATGCCGACACCCAGGGCGTGTGCCCAGCATGTTCTAAAGAGTGCCCTTAGTGACCATTGCAGTGCACATTGCTGTCATTCCAAATAAGATAAATATTTTTTACTCTTGTACTTTATTTTTACACCACTTCTGGTAAATGCATATTTTTCTCACAGTTCTTTAGAATTAGGTTGGGTAGATCATATAGCAAATATAGAGAATCATTTTTTTTTTAAATTAATCAACTTGGTTTCTCATTTTTATTATGTTATAGATTACAGAATAAGTGCAATGCTAGTGATGTTACCTTTATATCGAAGCTTACCCTATGGATTTTTAAGCAATGACAATATTATGGTTTTTATTAGGGATGCACCGGAATTTTGGGCGGCAAAGCAAATCGGCCCAAAAAATGCTGAAAGTACAATTTTTTTCGGACGAAGTTGCAGTGCATCCATAGTTTCTCTCCTCCCCGCTAGTGATGGGCCGAACAGGCCCGAGTTCGGTTCGAATTCGAACTTTAGAACATCTAAAAAGTTCGAATTCGAACTCGAACTCAATGCAACTCTATGGGGGTAGAACTTTCAAAAAACAATTGTCCCCTTTAAGATGGCTTGTATGCAAGTTATTGGCCATGAAAAGCGTATGTGGATTTGGGTACTGCCCTGGGGGACAGGAATCAATAAAAAAAAAAACTTTTAACATTTTCCGTTTTTAAAGGAGCAGTGATTTCAACATCACTTAAAGGGTAACAATAAGAATAAAAAATTCCTTTACATATCGTGCCTGGGGGTAACCTTAACCTGCCTGTAAAGTGGCACATGTGTACAATGTATAGAACCTGCTGCAGCAAAACTGACATTTCTAAAGAAAAAAAATTACATTCTCTTTTTAAAGCGTGCAGTTCCCCCTCCCAAACAATACCCGACCCTTTGGGTCTGAAAGAAATGTTGGGAGGGATCCCATTAAAAAATAAAAGCGTGGGGTTCCCCCCAAAAGTCATACCAGACCCTTAAGGCCTGGTAGGAATTTTAGGAGGGACACTATGTAAAAAAAATAAAAAAGTGTGTAGGGTTCACCCTTAAAGTCATGCCATGCACTTAAGGTCTGTTAGGAATTTAAAGAAGGAACCCCACCCCCAAAAATGGGGGGGGACGGGGACCGTGGGCCCCCCCTAAAATTCAATACCAGACCCTTGATCCGAGCGCAGGCCTGGCAGGGCAGGAAAGGGGGGGGGGGAAGGGAGCGCCCTCAGCACTGGGAGGGTGCTTTTCCAGGGTCGCCTCTGGAAAAGCACCTTGTCCCTGTGCCGATGGGGACAAGGGCCTCTTCCCCACAAGCCCTGGGGTGTTGGTTGTTGGGGTGCGGGCAGAAGGCTTATTAACATCAGGGTACCCCTTTAATAAAGGGGCAGCGAGATGCGGCTGCCTCCCTTGTGAATGAGTAAGTGGTACTTGTACCCCTAACCATTTACTATAGGGTTAAATCAAATTTAAATAAAAAGTCTAGACTTTTTAAAAAAAAAACACAACAAAGAATTTTTGACAACACACGAACATTGAGCCCAACCCTACTCCCCGCTGAGTGCTGCTTTGTGTCCCGATCTAACACAGATTTATTTATCACAGGTATTTTTATAGCACTGATAACTTACCTAGCACTTTACATATTGTACATGCACATCAGTCCCTGGCCTCAAGTAGCATATACTCTAAGGTCCCTATTTCACATGTATACATACAAACTATGGCCAATTTTAGAGAGGATCCAATTTAAATTTTGGAGTGTGATAGGAAACTGGAGTACCTGGTGGAAACCCGTTCAAGCACAGGGAGAATATGCACACTCAATGCAGATATAATATATAGTATAATATATATTATATAGTCTATTTAAAAATGTTACATTCGCTTTGAGTTAAGAAAAAAAAAATGTATCCATGGAAAACTCGTACAAAGTCTTAAGGTGCCCATACACTGCTCGATTCTCGTATGAGAATCGCAGGAAATCCCGCGATCGTACGAGAATCGAGCAGTGTGAACGAAGACGTGCAACCGTTTCTACTGTACGGTCGCACGTCTTTTGTCTAAGGAGCACGCTAGAAAACCAGCCGAAAATCGTACGATTTTCGGCTGGTTTGAACGGAGCTCGGGAGACAAATGCCGAACGGGCCGGTGTGCACTGCCCGTTCAGCATTGCGGTCATCGGAAGCCCGCCCCTCAGGGGGGTGGGCTTGCGATGATCGAGAGTACGATCTGCCTGTCCAAGATGGGCAGATCGTACGTTTTTTTAATTACTTTACAACCATCGCAAGACTAAGGTCTTGCGATGGTTGTAAAGTGTATGGCCACCTTTACTTAGATGGTTCTACACTCCAGCACGTTTGCATAAAATGTTCCCGTCCTATTCCCCTCTGTGTTTTAGAGGCTGCGATACTCTGGGGACATGTCACATATCTGGTGGAACTCTATTAAAGTTAAACGACTATGGACCCAGGTATATGCTTTGATTAACTCTATATTGGGCTGTAATATAAAGAATAAACACATTCCAGGTATACTTAAACAACAGCAAAATTTTATCTCCCACATTTTTATGTCCACAAAACAAACCATTGCCAGTTCCTGGAAATCCCCCATGCTTAGTTTCCTAGAGGTTATTAACCACATTACTAACACAATGATTAATGAACAGTTAAACGCAATCTTGTCTGATTCTTATGCCAAATTTGAGGAAATTTGGGAGGAATGGATCTCCTATGCAAGCCAACGTCATTTTGACCCTACCCATTTGGAAATTTAATTATCTACCTTTTCCTTCCCTTCAATTGGTACCACAACCATTTTCCCACACTTACACAAGGGATACTTTCCACTAAAGACGTGTTCATCATGAGAAGTTTACTAAATCTCTACCCCCATTAGTCTTTCTTATTCCCTATACCATTAAATGTCTGATTAAGTTATTTATCCTATATATTTTATTGTCTTGAATGTATTCGTTGTTCATATATATCGTTCAAACATGTTTTTGATGTTCCTATATGACTGCCGTGTAAACTGCATTTTATGTGATATTACTCTGTTACACTGTATGTATTATAAACTCAGTTACTGCTTCCTATCTAAAAAATACTCAATAAAATGTTATGAAAGAAAAAAAAAAACTTGCTTCCATAGTATCCTAAAACCATAGTTGTTCCAGAGAAAAAGTAGGTTGGAAACAAATGTCCTCAAATCGGTATCCTCAAAGTGCTGTTGAGCAATGGTACCATCATATTCTAGGCTTGTTAGCAATGCCACTGACCCAGGACACGGTTTGGCAATGGAGGATTCACAGGCAACTTACCTGCCCTCACCTTGCTGCTAGCCAGGTATCCATATTGTTGCAAAAGTGATACAAGAATTTACACAAAGTCGTGGCTTGAGGTAGACCATGGTGGTGACCAGTGGGCTTTGTCTGCACTTGGGGTCTGATGTTCATATGACAAGTGTGCTCAGGGGCTAGGGGTTGGTTTAGTGTAGTTTTGATGAAAATTTAGTTATCCTGATTTAAACAACAGGCTCTCCCTCTTCCCCATTTACCAATTTATTATGATGTCTTCTTTGCTTTGTCCATCCAGTGCTGGGTCCTAATCTTTA
The DNA here is from genome assembly GCF_000935625.1 of Nanorana parkeri. Classification (NCBI taxonomy): domain Eukaryota; kingdom Metazoa; phylum Chordata; class Amphibia; order Anura; family Dicroglossidae; genus Nanorana; species Nanorana parkeri. The sequence continues at coordinate 1,518,806 of NW_017306558.1, forward strand.
TGAAATAACTCAATCTAGAGTTAATTTTCTACAGAATGGCGATTAAGCTTCTGTTAAATAATTCACTGTTGTTTTCACCAGCACTACTGTGGACTACCACAATTCACATTGGTGAATAGTGAGCAAAACGACTAAAAAAAAGGTCAATTTGCCCATTGTAAATGTTTGATCCTCCAGCACATAGGCATTGAGAATTGTCCAATCTACACAGAGTCATAAAATACAGAAAGCATAATGCCTATTTTGACAAATCCACATGCAAGTATTCAGGAGAATCAAAAGCTGATTATTTGTAATTTCACTTTTTTTGTGGATCACTTTTACTGAATTATTCAGTAGTAACTTATCAACGTAACAACTGGCAGTGTCACTCCCATAAAGTAAACCTGCAGATAGTTATTTGATTAAATGAAGACTAAGCACAGAAAATCTTAAAAAGAACTCCCTATACAGTATAATTTTGTTTTTATTAATCTGATCTCAATGAGCATTTGTTTTGAATAACACATCATGTGAAGCAATGCCTAACGCTAAAATACATGTCAACTGATATAAGTATAGTGGGTTAGGTGAAATCTAATATTACAATCAGGTATTAATTTATAATTATAGCATTGACATATTAGAAATCCCTTACCAGAACACCTAGAAGTCTTGTATCACTTCCATTACAGTTTGCAATATAATACTGTAACACACAAAACCAGGGACATTTATTTTTTCTTGAGTCACACTATATATCATCACAGTGCAGGAAAGTGAACATTATCATGCATAGTCCTTGATGTGGTGAAACAGGGTAATTTTCATCTATATACTCTATGACAGTCTATGTGATCCCTAGTAGGCATTCATTTAGGCTTTATACAAAAAAACAAATAACAACACACAGGAGCACCACAGCCTAATGTAATAGAGTCAGAGAGAGTGACAATATACCACTGTTTATCATTTAAAAATGGCAACAATTTGTGTCAAACTGCAAGGAAGGGTTGTGTCTGATGGGAAGATCAATGGTGGTGTGTATGTGGGTAGTAAAGACACTACCAACGTGGCGTGAAAGTAAATTGCCAAAAATGACAAATGAACCTGGAAGCGCACATACATGAAGGAGTCTATACACACACACAAATGTATATATGTGTATGTAAATATATAGATTACAAATTAATAGTTAAAAATTAATGATTGATGAATTGAACAGTTCAATTGGATGGAATTAAAATTGAAATTAAAATGAATAAATTGACTTCCGGTTCTGGCGCCCATGTGAAGAGCAGCGGGGAGACGGCGCTCCCCCTCGCCCCGGCTAACTTAATAAAAAAACGACCCGGACGCCCCCCCCCATCCCCTCCGCTACTCACGGGAGTTGCGCGGCGGGGTATGGATCGCTTCCTTGCACCAAAAATGCAGCGATCCCGCTCACGATCCCGCTCACAGGACACGGCTCGTGCAGCCTGTGCAGCCAAGATGGCGGACACTGCTGACAGGCAGAGCCGCCGCAGCCCTTCATCCGCCTCCTCACTGGAGCATATGGATGAGGACCCTACTCATGCCCGCATCGCTGCAGCGGTGGCCAAACTAGTGAAGCCCACCATAAAGGCTGTGGTGGAAGCGGCGATTAAGAATGGGCTCTCTCAGATGAGAAAAAATATATCTGCCCAGGCCAGATCTATTTCTGCGGCGGAGCAGTACATCTCCTTCCTGGAAGATGATCTACTTGAAGCACAAGCGAAGCTTTTTCTCTACGATCAGGCGCAACAATCCATGCAAATCAAAATCGAAGATCTGGAGAACGGCTTCAGAAGAAATAACCTCAGGATTGTGGGCCTGCCTGAAACGTACAAGCCGACGGTACTGGGTAAGCTTTGTGCATCAGATCTACCAGAAGCACTGGGGATACGAGCGCCATGTCTAGTGGAACGGGCGCACTGCCTTGGTCCCCCCAGGGAGGAAGGTGCCACCCCTCGTCCTGTGATTGTGTGATATCTCAATTTACGCGGACAGAGTGGAGGTGCTGCAGAAATTTCGGGTGAACAAATCGTTGGAGGTGGATGGACATCGCTTACTGCTATTTGCGGAATACTCGGCGGACTTAGCCAAGAAAAGGAATACTGTCCTGTAACAGCTAACATGAATCTCAGCAAACCTTATTCTGGGAAACGGCAAAGGCTTACATGAGGGGGAAAATAATGGCCTATGTAGCAGCTTACAAAAAGCGAACGTTGCAAGGATATAAAACAGCGTGCATAGCGCTGCGCGAGGCGAGACGGGTGCTAGTATCTAATGCTTCTGCCCAAAATCGAACGACATGGACAAATGCCAAGAGCCAATTCGATTTATGGGCACACAGGCAGGAACTTTCCAGCTCCTCCCGTTACGCTCTACAGCTACACAAATACGGCAATAAAGCGGGCAAACTCTTAGCCAGATTAGCGAAAGGCCGCTTCCGCCCCACCCACATTTCTAGCCACCAACAGCCTACGGGTACCTTAACACAGGATCCGCTACAAATGAATAAAACACTGGAAAACGTTTACAGATCCCTTTATTCTGCATATTCATTCGATAGTGAGGCGGCAGATCATTTCCTGGTATCAGTGAATCTACCATGCTTAACTCAAGATCAACTGCATTACCTCAATGCAGACATATCCCAGGAGGAAATAACCTCAGTCATTAAAAACCTAGGCACGAGTAAAGCCCCAGGGCCTGATGGTTATACAGCGCAGTTCTTTAAAATCTTACAGCCAGATATTGGGGAACCTCTACACTCCATGTATTCCTCAGTGTGGGGGGCCTCCCCGTTTCCGGCAACAAGAAAAGAGGCATATATTAAACTATTGCCCAAGGACGGGAGGGACCCTACGAATCCCAGCTCATACAGACCAATCTCGCTCCTAAACGTAGACGCCAAAATCCTCTCTAAAATAGTAGCGAATAGGCTAGCGGATATTCTGCCGACCCTGATTCAGCCATCACAGGTGGGTTTTGTCAAGGGCCACTCGGACATGACAAACATACGGAAAGTCTTGGTGGCACTGGAGTAGGCTCGCCTTAACCCCTTGCTAGACTCCGCCATCATCACTCTTGACGCCGAGAAAGCGTTCGACAATGTAAATCTGAGATGGCGGTTCAGGGTACTGACGGAATTTGGCTTTCAGGGAAGAGTTTTCTCTTTCTTTTAACAAATGTATGCCTCCCCGATTGCCAGGATACTGACCCAGGCGGCACTCTCAAAGCCTTTTATCTTGGAAAAGGGAACGAGACAGAGGTGCCCTCTGTCCCCTCAGCTGTTCAATATGTCCCTAGAATCGCTAGCAGCTCACATATCACACGCATTTGGAATCTTTTCATGGTATTAAGGTGAGCAAAACGGAGCTTCGCCTGACAATGTTTGCAGACGATGTCCTCTTGTTCACCTCCCGCCCAAGTTAAGACGTCTTGCTCATTCGCAATATTATAGATCACTTCACAACGTTCTCGGGACTCCGGATTAACTTCCTGAAAAGCAAAATCCTCCCTCTGTCAGGGACTATAGGGGTGGATGAGTACGGAGTCATGAGGGTGGCACAGCAGCACATAACCTACTTAGGTATAAAGGTGGGGAAGACTCCCTCCTCTCTCTACCATCTCAACTATCCCCCTCTAATACAAAAAAATATGTAAAGAATTAGATATGTGGAGGGATCTTCCCTTATCACTCTTTGGGAGAATTCACCTCATTAAAATGATAAGTTTTGCAAAGCTGCATTACCCATTGCAAACTCTCCCCTTACTGTTGAAAACGACTGATATCACTTGTTTAAATAGAGGCATGTCAACGTTCATCTGGCAAGCGTAACGGCCGAGAATTTCTCTCAAGAAACTCTGGCTCCCGAAGGGTAAGAGGGGAACTAATCTCCCGAACATTAAACTATACAACATGGCTTGTTTGCTCCGCCATACCCCAGACTGGCTATCCGAGAGCTCAGTTTATTCCAATACCCAATTGGAGGCGGAGTTAATCAACCCATGGGATCTTAAAGCTGTCCTCCACTGCAGGCTCTCCTCCTTACCCCACAGCATTCGACACATCTCTTTGATTAGGTACACGATTGCTGTATGGTGAGAAGTTAGGAAATCTTTGAAACTTTCCTTATATATGTCCCCCCAGTGTCCCATAATGGGCCACCCCTCATTCGTTCAAGGCTTAGACTACTCGGCATTCCACAAATGGAAGGAGAAGGGTTTCCATAACTGGAAACAAGGATTTAATCCTCAAACTTTCGCCCCACACTCCTTCAAGGACCTGATACAACAATATTGTATACCCCCCAGAACTTTCTACACTTTCTACAGCTGAAAGCCGCATGGCACAGTTTTCTGGGAACGCCAAGGTCCATTTTCTTAACGTCATTCCTAGAGGTGCTCATGGCGAGCAAGGCTTATTCCATATCAACAATATACCCAAAACTACAAGCTTTATTCCTTCCGCCCCTCTCAAAGTCAAATATAAAAGGATGGTCAAGGGACTTTGATGACCCAGATTTACTACCTAAACTCCTCACAGGATACACCAAAACGAGATCAGTAATAACTAATGAGACTTGGAGGGAGACCCAATTTAAAATCTTACATCGAGCCTATGTACCTTACTTTATTCCAGCAACGACATCCACTACACCACATCAATCAATCTCAATTTGTCCTAAATGTGGACTGCAACGCCCGACCTTACACCACTGCTTCTGGGGGTGTCCAGAGATATCGAACTTTTGAAATCAAGTTCTAGTATATATCAATACCATTGTTTCATGGAAACCTGACCTCGATTACTCCTTGTGTCTCTTTGGTTATCTAGACAATTCTAGCGAACAACGTGGTCAAACCAAATATAAAGGAATGGACTGGGTGCACATCTGTCTCCTGGTAGCTAGGAGATGTCTCATGAGACACTGGAACGCCCCAACAGTCCCCAAGATACAGGAACTCATCAATGACTTGTCGGCTTTAGTGGCTAAGGAAAGACAAATGCCGAACTTCACAAAGATAACCATACCTCATCCTTTTTCAAGAGATGGAAACATTTTATTGTGAAAACCCTCACGGCAATGGAGATCACAAACCTGGTTCGGCCCTTCAGGTACACTAAGTGGTATTTGGAGGCCGATGTGTCGAATGCATGGGGAGTCTGCGATTAGCTCAGGATTAGTTTACTTTACCCCTGCCAGATATTCGGCCTAGACCTAGCCTCTAACCGACCCGTAATCTTACAATATCTGTCCCTGCTATACAATTGATCGTTTAGAGAGATGACAGCACTTCTAACTTGACACACCTTACATATATGATGTTTACTTTATTGGGGATATGCACTCTTTTTATGTAACCTGCTGATAATATCTTTGTTTTCTTTTCTTTTTGTTTTATATTGAAAAAAAATAAAAAATAAAATCTGTTTAAAAAAATAAATAATAAATCGAAATGAAGGGAATGTAGACAACTACCTACTACTGTAGAGAGGCATGGTGGAGCCCCCCATTGTGAATTGGATGGAGATGGGCCCTGTAGGTATATGCATATATATCCATATGAGGGCATGTGTGGGCTACTTTATACTTTTTTACTTTTTATTCATTTAGGCTTTGTCTGTACCATGGGATTGCAGTGAATCAATTGGATTTTTGATGTCTCAAATTGCAAACTTTTTGCTGAAAACTTTAATGGTTCACCACCAAAAAAAGGGACCTGTAATGCAATGCATACAATTTTGTGTAGTGAGCAATGTGTTTGTTTACAAAAGCTTTCTTATTAGCCCTGCAAATGCTTAAATGTGGTTCTCTGCAAAATTCATGAACTTCAAGCAAGATTCGTGAAACTGCAAACTAAATCCAGACAGATTCAGTCATCATTCATTCAACTAGTTCATAGTGTGATAAGATAATTCAGTAAGAAATATTTATAAATTTGAATCCTTATCATGCTCAATGTATGATGTATGGTTGTTAACTAGGGATAAGCAGCAACATTTTGCCTCCAATTGCCTTCAATTAACTCCAATCCATTGTCCTGAGAGAAAACGCTCATCCCTGGTGTGAGCAAAACTTTAGATATTTCCTTCATTGAAATTTGGATGAACTGCTTTGGAGTGAGTCAGAGTCGGGCAGCAATGATTCATGAATTGAATACATCTCTACTGACTGGACAGATAGTTATGGATACATTTAAATAGCTCAAACAGAGGTTTGCTGATTCACCTGACTTAAATTCATATGATTCACTCATCTCCACTAATTGCTAATATTACAAAAGAACTCTTCCAAATGCCAACTCTCCTTAAAATGTCTGTGTTTACCGGTACAGGTAATGTGCAGAGCAGAGTTCTAAGTATCCTCTATGTTCAGATCAATATCTACTTGTGGTTTTTATTGTCTGGGCAATAAAAGTAGGAACTGATTCAATGTTTGAGTTCAACTAGTACAGACGAATATTGATGTCAGTATGGAACTTGTTTCTGAACTCTCTTTGTTAGTAAAGACAACAAACAATAGCAGAAGCAGAGATAACTGTGACAGTATAAAAAAAATATTTGTCAGCACTAAAATACTTCTTTTTTATAGATGCTAACGTGCCTGTGGTCCCCACAACTAGTAGATTCCTGCCAGTACCTATTACAATTAATGTCTATAAACAGTGGCGGAACCACCAGGGTCGCAGAGGTCACGGCCGCGACCGGGCCCTGGAGTTCCGCCACTTGGAGGGGGCCCAGGACAGGAGGAAGGGGCCCCTGGTAACCGCTGATTACCAGGATATTTATTATCCCGGTAACCGCTAATGTCAGTCCCGGGACCTCTTCCTCCTGTCCTGGGCCCTACATGATTCATGCTACTCCCCTCACCTGGTTCCAGGCGCAGCCAATGAGTATCATCCAGCTGGGCAGCAGCCATGACAGCAATGACAGCTAGCTCCGCCCAACAGTTTTCTATTGTCCTGCGGTTCTGCTGCGGCCAAAAAAAAGAAAGAAAGAAAAAAACCTCTCCCGGATGCTCTGGGAGTCTCCCGCTCCCAGCCGCCCATGAGAGAAACACTGCTTTTTTTTTCTTTATTCTGACACGGAGCCGTGTCAGAATAGAAAAAAAAAATGTTTGCCCATAGGAATGCATTGCTAGATTCCTATTGGCTATTTTAATTTGCAATAGCCAATAGTAAACTAGCATTGTACCCGCCCTCTGCTGATGGACCTGATGGAGAACTGCAGCAAAGGGCGGGTACAATGCTCGTTTACTATTGGCTATTGCAAATTGAAATAGCCAATAGGAATCTAGCAATGCATTCCTATGGGCAATTTTTTATTTTTTCTGACACGACTCTGTGTCAGAATAAGAAAATAAAGAAAAAGCAGTGTTTCTCTCCTGGGCGGCCGGGAGCGGGAGACTCCCGGAGCGCCCCGGGAGAGTTTGCTGTCTGGAGATCAGTGTCCCTGGTTAGCTGGTAACCAGGGGCGCTGATCTCTCTGCAAGTGGCCGGAGCCAGCTGTAAGATCACGGCTGGCTCCTCCCAGCTGTCAGAAGCAGTCTGTCGGCCGGCCAATGGCCGGCTGCTCAGCCAGCTTCGGCTTTCAGCGCGGCTCATCCGAGCCGAGGCATATGCCTTCGGCTCGACTGAGCAGCTCGGCTAAGTTCGGGAGCTGTAGGGGCTATTGTGAATAGCCCGTCCTGGGGCCGAAGCTAGCCGAAGGATCGGCTGAAGCTACGGCTAGATCCTTCGGCTGCTTCGTGAATAGACCCCTATGTAGCTTCACCCCTCAAAGAAGAACTGGATTCTGGAAACTGTTCCTAAAAAAGGAAAGCAAAGGACAAAGGACTAGTCACTAGCTTTGCTCCCTGATCTTTACCCATTAACGACTTACCATCCCTTATTCTGAACTGTATGTCTAGGTGGAGGTGGCCATCTTGCCAGAGGCAGAGTTTTTCTTCATCATTTCAGAGGCTTAAGCAAGAACAGTGATCAGCACAGTAGTGACCTCAACAAATCACATGCCAAATCTCCTGAGAATAACAGTCAGAGGCTGCAGAGCCTTAGATCTAACACTGCAGATATACAGCCATAAAGCTGTATGTCTAGGCATGCCTAGGCACCCCCTCATACCAAGAAGTGCACTGTTAGGTTTCAGGGGGAATGTTAGACAAAAAGTACATTTTTCAGGGTAGTTCTTAGGCACAATTAACATTTCTAGATGCTCGGAAATGTAACATAGCACATATGCATTTCTTTAGTTCTGTGTCACTTTAAGTGTATGTCCGGTAAAATTTATTTTTGATAGCGTGGGGCAGGATTAGACCCCCTGTCAAGTTTTACTTCTCATTTTTACTTAGAGAGAATTTCCCTCACTTAACAGTAACAAAGGTTTCAACACACAGGAAGTGAGGAAAAATCTGCAACACAGACCAAAAAGCAATTAAACAAATGTTAGTGGTTCTAGCCATCTGCCTTTACTGCTGTTGGAGATTTTCCCTCACTTCCTATTAGGTGAAACCCTTGTGACTGTGACAGTTAGTGAGTGAAATGATCTCTAAGTGAGCCTCGATAGCAGTAAAACCCATCAAGAATACTAATCCCGCCCCCCCACTGTCTACAAACTAAAATAACAAGTTTTGACTGGGCTTACACTATGGGGTTGCTTTACTAAAGGCATATAGGCTGTTTACTTTGCAAGGCACTTTTCACTTTGCAGGGTAAATTTTTCTTCAGCTTAGTGAATGTGGAAAAAAATAACTTTGCAAAGAATACCCAATCATTGCTTACGTATTATTGGATGATGTAAGCCAGCAGAGCTTCACCCCATTCACTAAGCTAAGGAGAAATTCCCTTGCAAATGAATCGCTTACATTTCTTTACTAAATCATATTATAAATTTTAATTCTTATTTAAGTGTAAAGACTAATTATAATTTTCAGTTTTTGCTGTAGAAAAATGTGTTAAAGTTTGACTTCACTGCTTTCTGCTTTGAAGTCAAAGTTATGGTGTTTAAAAAAAAAAAAAAAAAGTAACCATCTGGTGGTTTGCAGACAAAACTAATTCTGACATATTTCTCATTAGAAATACATTAACTTCTCATTAGAATACATTTGTTTTTAGTTTACATTATATGTGCAGTCTGCTGCAGTACTGTACATCCTGCTTAATATGGACAGTGATGAAAGTAGAATCATAGCAGACCAAGCAAATTAAGGTCAAAGAGCAGGTAAGTATGCTTAAGCGTTCTGATGGTGTTACATGCTGCTAATTAGTGCCTAGCAGAAGATCGGTAAGCAGACAAATTCTCAGCACTCTGTTCTTCCAGCTTGCAAAGAAGGATTATTTTAAAACTGCTTCCGGAATTGTTATAAAAGGAGGGAGATATCTCAAAAGCATGCCACGTGGCACTATCAAACTGCCTCTGCTAGAATAATTATTGAAATAGGACAGAACTCACCTGGATGTTACCATACCCTTTGCAACTTTTCATGAAGGCATCAGCACTCAGCAGTCAGCAGTGTACTTTATTAGCGCATTGAGGCTGAATGACTACTGTACATGGCCACATAAAGCTCAAACAGTAACTCATAACTGCCCACATCAAACTAGAAAAATTGCATTCCGAGGGACATCCTGTTGTAGCAGAAATTTTAATCAGACTGGTTTTAATGCTGAACTCCAGGCAAACAGCTGAATGCTCAGGTAAAATACATATAATGGATTTGTTTTACCTGCCAAAGGGTTTGTATTTTTGTCCATCTGTTCTTAAGATTTACAAAGCCTCTGTAACAGTTGTAGATCTCCAGCATGTGATTAGACAGTGAAGGAGAACTAGACTGATGAGGTAATTCCCCTGCTCATTCCTCCTATCATCTTAATCTTTGTTAGCATATTTCCATGACGCACACCTCATTGGCTCCCATTCCTGTTTTTCTCTCTCCCTGTAAGTGTGCTTCTATACATGAGATTGCCAGAGGCTAATATCAGGTTAAATTCAAGTACTTACAATAGCTGCATTGAACAATACAATAAGATTAATGTAAAAAAAGACTACTAACAAGCAAGGTCCCCTCAATGAATTGGGGCTCCCTCCCTCATTAAAAGTGCACAATTGTTTTTTAATATCTTTTTAATTTTATGTTACAGCATATACAACAAAATGTAGTAAAACTTTGGATGCAGCAGAATTCTACAACTTTTCATAACTAATACACAATAATGTTCCTGTGTATATATCTTCATTACTTACCTTCTCCTAAAAACATTTTCCCTCATTTATACCACCCCCCCATCTTCCCTACCCAAGGAAAATCCCAATCACATCCCCCCCAAAAAAACAAACAAACAGGAGGTTGGATGGCCACGGAAAACACCTTTTATTATACTTGCTTATTTATATTTTTTTATATATATTCTGGGCTTAGATGTAAATTTTTGAATCTTGCATATAACACTATTCCAGCTACAAATAGTCTTGTATCCCAGGTGATCTTAAGAAATCAGTTCAGGGTCTCCACTTCTCTTCAAACACACTATATCTTTTATATGAACAGAAAATAAGCTCCTCTATACACATTGTGTTATTTAATTAATTAACCCATTCCAGGAATCTGAGGAAGATTCGATGACCTCCAATACCGAGAGATTACAGCCCTCTCTGCTTCCAATATGGGACAAACTAGCCCCTCTTTCATTCCTGTCACCGAGCCAGGGAGCAGTACGAAAGGTGCCACCTCTGGGGTTCCCCGTTAGGTGACTGCCAACCTCAAGAACTGTTCTCCAATAGGTTCTCAAAAACTGACAGGACCACCATATACAGGTGAAACTCGAATAATTAGAATATTGTGCAAAGTTCATTTATTTCACTAATGCAACTTAAAAGGTGAAACTAATATATGAGATAGACTCATTACATGCAAAGCAAGATAATTCAAGCCGTGATTTGTCATAATTGTGATGATTATGGCTTACAGCTCATGAAAACCCCAAGAACCCCAAATCCACAACCTCAAAAAAGTAGATTATTACATGCAATCAATAAAACAAGGATTGTACATAGAACAATATCGGACCTCTGAAAAGTACAAGCATGCATATGTACTCAGTACTTGGTTGGTTGCAGCACTTACTGCAATTACTTTTGCACCATATTCTAATTATTCGAGTTTCACCTGTATGCTACATTTTACCCTCTTCTGCACCACACCTCCAGCACATCCTAGATACTTGGGGGTTTATTTTGTTCAGTAATGTTGGACATCTGTACCATCTTGTTAATATTTTATAGTTTCTATCCTGTATTTTGACTGCCATGCTCAATTTGAAGGTTAGATGGTAGACCTTATTCCAATCCTCTTCTGCTATCTGGTACCCCAGTTCCCGTTCCCATTCCCTAATATAATTAGGGGTGGACGGGTACATCTGTGATATTAATATGTCATATACTTTAGAAACCAGATGTCTACTCCCCGCTTTGTTCATGCAAAGATCTTCCAGTGGTGTCAGGTCCCTTAAGACAATTTATAGTATAGAAAAAAAATCTTCAGATAAAAAGTTAGTAAGTATACTTTTCTTTCAGAGAGATCTTGGGCAACATACATGCATTTGCAACTAGTGTACATACCTGTACATATACTTGTCTTGAATACATCAGGACTCAGACTGGAAGAGGGAGCGCCAACATTAGGAACCATACAGGCTCTGCTACAGTGCTCATCAGTGACATGAGAAAAGAGTCCGCAGAGTCTTTGACCAAGCTTAACTGCTACTGGTATTAGTGGATGTCAAGGATCTGGCTGTGCAGTCTGTCTGGGGTGCAACACTAGCTAGACAGAACTACTAAAAATTGCAGGTAAAGCTGTCCATATATCTATCTATATATTTGCAGTATATATAACGGAAAATTGTATACTTACCTATCAGTAATTTTCCTTTCCTGATGCCAGTACATGGCAGCATACAATGGGTATGGCTCCGCCCCCAGCCCAATCACAGGACCAGTTATACTATAAATTGAAACGCCCGCCTTCCAAGGCCACCATTCTCGTAACAAGTACTCAATGCGAAAGCCATGGGAGGGTGCTGTATGCTGCCATGTACTGGCATCAGGAAAGGAAAATTACTGATAGGTAAGTATACAATTTTCTGTTTTCCTGATACCGTATGTTAGGATCGTGGTGTGAGCCCGAAGTGACGAGGAGGAC
>NW_017306559.1:0-12954 GCF_000935625.1 Nanorana parkeri
GGTTGCAGCGGTTGCAGCTGGGACCGGACTCTGGCGCTCCATCACTGTCCTGAAATCATTACTCTGTATTGTTTTAGAAAAAAAAGACTGAAACTGACAATAAACAAAAATGTATCAGTACTTGTATCTGTGAGTACTTTGGCAAGTATCGGTACTTGTACTTGAAAAAATGGTATCGGTGCATCACTTATATACAGTGGGGCAAAAAAGTATTTAGTCAGCCACCAATTGTGCAAGTTCTCCCACTTAAAAAGATGATAGAGGCCTGTAATTGGCATCATATGTAGACCTCAACTATGAGAGACAAAATGAGAAAACAAATCCAGACAAATCACATTGGCTGATTTGGAACCAATTTATTTGCAAATTATGGTGGAAAATAAGTATTTGGTCAATATCAAAAGGTCATCTCAATACTTTGTTATATATCCTTTGTTGGCAATGACAGAGGTCAAACGTGTCCTGTACGTCTTCACAAGGTTGGCACACACTGTTGCTGGTATGTTGGCCCATTCCTCCATGCAGATCTCCTCTAGAGCAGTGATGTTTTGGGGCTGTCGCTGGGCAACACGGACTTTCAACTCCCTCCAAAGGTTTTCTATGGGGTTGAGATCTGGAGACTGGCTAGGCCACTCCAGGACCTTGAAATGCTTCTTACGAAGCCACTCCTTCGTTGCCCGGGCGGTATGTTTGGGATCATTGTCATGTTGAAAGACCCAGCCACGTTTCATCTTCAATGCCCTTGCTGATGGAAGGAGGTTTGCACTCAAAATCTCACGATACATGGCCCCATTCATTCTGTCCTGTACACGGATCAGTCGTCCTGGTCCCTTTGCAGAGAAACAGCCCCAAAGCATGATGTTGCCACCCCCATGCTTCACAGTAGGTATGGTGTTCTTTGGATGCAACTTAGCATTCTCTCTCCTCCAAACACGACGAGTTGCGTTTCTACCAAATAGTTCTATTTTGGTTTCATCTGACCATATGACATTCTCCCAATCCTCTTCTGGATCATCCAAATGCTCTCTAGCAAACTTCAGACGGGCCCGGACATTTCCTGGCTTAAGCAGGGGGACACGTCTGGCACTGCAGGATCTGAGTCCCTAGCGGCGTAGTGTGTTACTGATGGTAGCCTTTGTTACGTTGGTCCCAGCTCTCTGCAGGTCATTCACTAGGTCCCCCCGTGTGGTCCTGGGATTTTTGCTCATCGTTCTTGTGATCATTTTGACCCCACGGGGTGAGATCTTGCGTGGAGCCCCAGATCGAGGGAGATTATCAGTGGTCTTGTATGTCTTCCATTTTCTAATTATTGCTCCCACAGTTGATTTGTTCACACCAAGCTGCTTGCCTATTGCAGATTCAGTCTTCCCAGCCCGGTGCAGGTCTATAATTTTGTTTCTGGTGTCCTTCGACAGCTCTTTGGTCTTCACCATAGTGGAGTTTGGAGTGTGACTGTTTGAGGTTGGGGACAGGTGTCTTTTATACTGATAACAAGTTCAAACAGGTGCCATTGATACAGGTAATGAGTGCAGGACAGAGGAGCCTCTTAAAGAAGAAGGTACAGGTCTGTGAGAGCCAGAACTCTTGCTTGTTTGTAGGTGACCAAATACTTATTTTCCACCATAATTTGCAAATAAATTTGTTCCAAATCAGCCGATGTGATTTGTCTGGATTTGTTTTCTCATTTTGTCTCTCATAGTTGAGGTCTACCTATGATGCCAATTACAGGTCTCTCACTCTCATCTTTTTAAGTGGGAGAACTTGCACAATTGGTGGCTGACTAAATACTTTTTTGCCCCACTGTATATATATTTATAAAAACAAAATCGTACATTAAAACAGAGATGTACAAATCCCGGGAGCTCCGTGTGCTCCTTACTAATGACAGCGGCCTCCTAACTTGTGAATCTTTCTCTAGTGTAGTTTTGGAGCTCAAAGTATCTGTACTTGTACTTGTACTGAGTACAGTACTTGGTATCGGTGCATCCCTATATGTAATGTATGCCGCCTTATGCATGAGCTTTGGGGTTTCTTTCATTCATTTCTAATGGACCGTCATTGTGCATTTCCTCAGTAATCAATGCATCTGAATATACATGTGTGTTGGAATAATAAAAAAAAAAAGGTCAGGTATGTTTTTAGCTGTGTTAGGAACCCATAGGCAGTGTATAGGCATACACCCTTTAAACAGTCATCGCATCAAACAGCTCATGCAGATAGGTGCTGCCCAAGTTCAGATCCTGTAAGCCTTGATGCCAGGTGTGATACAGGGTCCGGAGCAGTGGCATTCCCCAACACGTCCCGCCCCCAGCATGTCCCGCCCTGCTCCAGGCACGTCCCGACAGCCAAAGCCCCACCCCCTGTTGGGGAAGCCACGCCCACAGCCAGATGAAGCCCCAACCAGTCCCTAAGCTAGTGGAAGGGAGGAGCCTCCCTGTCCCTCACTTGCTCCTCACTGCTGAGGCGCTCCGTCCATGACGGGTTACACAGCGGGGATGATTTCCCTGCTGTGTAACCTGTTAAATGCCGATCTGAATGGAGAAAAAGCTGTCAGCTTCAGACAGCAGTTTAAAGGAAAAAGGGAATTTTGGAATCAATTTAGCCATGTATTATTATTATTATAATACTGTGATTTAATTTAATATATGTCTTGTGCGAAGGCTGATACAATGCTGCAGCTGGAAGGACAACGTATTAGCCTCGCTCAGATCCACAAAGCCCAGCTGGAGCTCAGCAGCGAAAACTTCCAGAGTGAAAAGAAGAGCGAGCTGTGCAACTTCAGAGAGACACTTCTCAGAGACCAGGAAGAGAAAATAGGAAAACTACAGGACCAGCACCAGAGGGAGCTAGAGAGACTACATCTGCAAAACACAGGTAGCACCTGCGCGAGAGTACCGGTGTACTATAGGCTTGGTTTGTATATTGATATTAATGAAAGGGTCAGTATACCTCAAACTGATTTAATAATCTGCTGGCTTCATGTATCTTTCTGAATACATTGCACCTGGTTTCTTCTCACCTGACGCAGCCGTTAGACAGGTCTACAGACATGAAATGATAAAACATATACCTTCCTCTTCATTACCTTCTGTAACGAATGTGTGGACTTGAATGTTCCTGTTAAAGTCAATGTAAACCCCAAAACAGAAATGTAATATAGCTTCCCAGTCCTATGATGTAGTTGCTGCATTGGTTTTCTTTTTTTCCTTCAGGCTTT
Organism: Nanorana parkeri; assembly: GCF_000935625.1. NCBI lineage: Eukaryota > Metazoa > Chordata > Amphibia > Anura > Dicroglossidae > Nanorana > Nanorana parkeri. Next base: position 3,218 of record NW_017306559.1, read on the forward strand.
TTTTTCTTCTTTATTTTGACCTGGCGATACTCACTCCCTGTCCCAGGGTGACCATGCTCATTCACTGCACTGAATTAATAGAAAAACAGCGTTGTCACCCTTGGACTACAGAACACCCTACTGATCTCTACATCCTATAAGGGAGGTGTTCTGAAGTTTTACCACATGTGAGATAACACTGCTTGATGTAACACTGCAGAGTGCACAAGACGCAGGCCAGCAGTGTATATCTGGCAGAATCTAGAGGTATTATTTGCATTTGTTGAACATGTATAACAATTTATATAAACATATGAATTTATATTTAAAGCTGAACTCGGGGCACAAGACATTTAATTGAGATAAATTAGTCAATGATCACAAAGGATATATATCCACTTTGTGTGCACCAAATGCTTTTACAAATCCAATTATTTTCTTTTGACGGCATCGCTGTGCTCGGGTGACGGCATCGCTGTGCTCGGGTGACGGCATCGCTGTGCTCGGGTGACGGCATCGCTGTGGTCGGGTGACGGCATCGCTGTGCGCGGGTGACGGCATCGCTGTGCGCGGGTGACGGCATCGCTGTGCGCGGGTGACGGCATCGCTGTGCGCGGGTGACGGCATCGCTGTGCCCGGGTGACGGCCTCGCTATCCCTGTGTATGAGTTGTGGGAGGAACCCAGTAGGCCCCACCCACTACAGGCTCCAATAGTTGACAACTATTCTCATTATCGATTAGTTGGTTGCAGCCCTAATATTTCCGAGAGTCAGTAACTTCTTAGCAGTATTTAAATGATACAGATAGCTGCTGCCTCTTCATAATAATTATTCTTGAACTGGCAGACAACATTGTTCTAAATAGCTTTTCATAAAAAGAGATTCAACAGCCGCATACAATGCGATCTGACAGATCCTGCTTGAATTTCCTTTCATATGTGATAAAATGACGAGTGTCTCCTCCAGTTTCTAGAGCTCACCTCCCCTGTGTCTTGATTGCTCTGCTTACAATCTGCATTTATCATTCGTGTTTCTGCAGGGTGTGAGGAAGCTTCTTGTCTGTATCTAACACAAAGGCTGATGAAGAAAATCTGCGATGAGTGCGCTGATATTATTCAGGTTTGTTATTATGCTAAACAGCCATTATCTAGTCTGTGAAATGTGTCCCTTTCAAATCACTATTGGGGCTGGGGTAGAGTATGATAAATGTTTTTTTTAATTTTTTAGTATAGTAGATCTAAACCCTAACTGGATGACTTTCCATTTGCTAAAACAATGAGAGTCGAAAATAATAGCATTTTTGTCATCCTTTTATCCATCTCAGTTCTGCCAATCTCCTCCATTGTTTGTTTTTCACCCACTTGTCCACATGCAGGCACTTCATTGTTTACTGCACATCATTGCTGTGGACCAGACTTTAGGATGGTAACAGCAGCAGACCGTACCTGTGCAATGTACAGCACAAGCTTTGCTCTTCCATTCTTTGACCCGGTGATCCTGCCAGTTTCGCCCTATTGTAGTATGAATTCTGGGACTGTCTCCAGTAAAGATTTGCAGAAATCTCAGTTTTTAAAATGTATCCAGTTTGGCCAAATTTTGTAGTATGTTTCGTAGTTTACCTTTTTGAAGAATAGTAATCTCTTCCATCAGGTCAACTCTCAATATTGATTCTGCTTCCCTCTATAGTCTTGCAGTGGGTTGATATTTCCAAAGCAGGCTTTTGACTGCATTTAGGAGATGCAGTGGCAATGTTTTCATATACCTAGGAAGAAGGCAGAGATGTCTTGTGGAATAAGAAAGGGTTGTGTGAGAGGGTCTCAGTGGTGGTTTTTGCTTGTCTGTGTGTCCCACCTACTTGGGCACACCGGGTCGCCTACTTGGGCACACCGGGTCGCTTACTTGGGCACACCGGGTCGCCTACTTGGGCACACCGGGTCGCCTACTTGGGCACACTGGGTCTCTGTAGCAGCAAGCTAGAAGGTTGAAATGTCTCCCTGATATATTAGTATTGATGGAAGGGGCATGCATTAGAAGAAGAATTTTGGAGGTATCTCGCTGTTTTAATTGACTCCATTAAAGATGTTAGTTGACCCTACAATTCCCTGCTACTGTAAATGCATATCACTGTCCAACACTGCTACTATGGATTTGCCACATACATGAAATATTATATTGCATTATAGAAAAATGAAGGTTTATCTGTTTGTTTTTTTTCTTTTGGTTCCATCAGGCTGTGCTTGTTGAAGAGACAAAGAAGGAGAACAAGTCACAGCAAGAGAGAAGAGAAGATGAGATGACTTGCAGCACATCCTTATCGCTGCACAAGACCACAGTGCAAAGTAAAGACCTCTGTTATCTTTCTATCAAATAAAAATAACTGATAAAGTTTTACTGCTTGTATTAAAATTATTAGGGCTGGGAAAACTAATATGAATAGAGTTACATTGACCAAGTAGGAGATCACATTGTATCTGGCTACAGGGACAGACCAGCAGGGAGTTTGTGTGATCAGCAAGGCACTACTTTATGAAGCACTACTGAACAGGAAACTGTGCCTCTATGTGTAATAGGGAATTATGGCTGCCTTTATGATCATACAGTATATAATAAATTCTTAGGGAATAGGTTTCTCTTACCGCTCATTGGAGGAAACGGCACACCTCTGGGGTATAAGGTTATATAGAAGAACTTGTTACACTCCTTAATAGAAATTCCAATGATAGGGATGGGTGCTGAAATTACTGTGGATGGCGCCGCTATCACATAAGCATGGTAGGGAAGAATATCGCCAGCACACCAAAATTCCTTTTAGGATAATCATTTGTTCATTTTATTGAAGAGATTGTCAGTTGAAAAACAAGTGCTTTCGGGACCTCATCAATGTTGAGCCTGATGAAGGGACCCTGCGAGGTTCCTAAAGCGCTTGTTTTTCAACTGACAAACTGTTGAATAAAAGGAATTTTGGTGTGCTGATGACATTCTTCTCTACCATACTCTGGGGTATAAGCCCTGCCCTTAGGACAATAGATGCCAATTTTAAGATTCTCCTCCTCTTGGTCTGTAACTCTAAAACAGGAAGATATAATCTGTGTTTCAGCCTAGGATGTTGGACACCGTAGACCCATTGTAGATTTCTAAAAGAATGATGATATTTAGAAGACCAGGCTTCTGACACCTTAGTACATGATTGATAATGTTATTTATAAAAGGCTGATCTTTTTTCATGTGTTTATATAAAAAACATGAAAGCAATCCTGTCATTAAATTTAAACCAAACAGCCATACCTGTAAAAGAAGACTGTCAGTACTTACCCTTGCCTGTCCTGCCAGAATGCAATACTTCCAGAAGTGTCTATCTCTGGGTCCCCCGCAGTGCTCTGTGATTCTTCTGCTGACCGTCATGTGACTACTGTGTCCTATAATACATGGAGGTCAGCAGGAGGTACCAGTGAGATGTACACTCTTAGAAGTGTCGACTTCTTGTGAATGGAGCAATGTTCTGGTGGAGTGAGCAGCTGGATATGTAAATATTTACAGCCTTCTTTTACAGGTATGGCAGTTTGAGGAAGGGGGTTTAGATTGATTAAAATGGTGGCTGTAAAGCCAACCTCGTGCTTCCCCCAATTTAGGGCAGGGTAACATGTTCTCTTTACTTCCCCTTCTCCATCAGCAGCACATACCTTTCCTTCACTCCCCCACTGCTCCATTCAGCAGCTAGGAACGATGAACATACCCAGTACTTCCAGCTATGGAGGAGTATGGAATGCATCTCCTCCATGCACTTGCAGTGCTTCTGCTTGCACATTGGCCCAGTGCTGTCACATGGGGCCCGAGAGAGAGAATCATCAGCCCTGTGTAAGCTCTGGGATAGGATCTGACCGAAGTTTACCTTGGGCTCTTTGTCGGCACTAATTGGCAGTGATGGAGCAAAGGGTAAAGTAAGGATTAGATGCTGTGGGGGGTCTGCTTTAACTTGGACTGCTGCTTGGCCCTGCATGGACAAAACACAGGTTTACTCTGAGGACAAATTCCTGCAGATAAGGCAATATTAGATAAATGGAGATGGAATAAAGTATGGATTAAGGATAAAGTGTAAGCTCATAAGAAAATTACAGAGCAGAATGAGGTAACTCAACCTTCTTGTATCAAAAAGATGTCCAACCATCTGCTGGATAAAAAAACAATTCAGAGCAGAATAAATTTAGTTTGCAGAAAACAAAAACCCTTTATTGGCCAGTACCCAGTATTGTCATGCCTTGCATGTTCCTGTCCTGACCAGTGCTGTCACATTGGGGTGGGAGAGTTCTCGGCCCTGTGTAAGCTCTGAATAGAGAGACCCAGTGCTTGGGAAAGTATGGGGGGGGTGACATTTAAGCTGAGCCTGTTGCCTAATCATGCAATGTGCATGTTCACTTTAAAGACCCTATAGATCCCCTCTACAGCCTCTCAGAGACTGCCGATATGTGCAGCTGGGACAGTAAAAGTGCGGCTCAGGCTAATTTAAGTGGACAAATTGACTTAAAGGAGAATTATGGGGTGGTTGAAAAACACTCATCCCCATAATTTAAGCCGACTTGCGACACTGAACCAGTCACAGGTCGGCTCTATGGATTGGGAAGTTAGCGAACACATACCGCCGATCGCTAACTTCTCCAGCTGTCAATCAACCATCTGGGTGAATCTTTACGGTATAGTTGGGATTCTCAGCATTTAGCAGGCAATAGCCCACTATATACTGAGTTTTGAGACCTTTTAGTATATGTCTTCCTGTGACCCTGAAGAGAACTATGGCCACAAAGGGTTAGGCCATAGTTCTTCTCTAAGCACAGTTGCATCATTTCCTCCTTAATAAAATTAGGGGTTCACTCATTGTGATTATTCTCTGCCTAAAGTTGCTTTTTAAAGTTGAAGTTTAATCTGCTTATATTTTGCTTCCCCCTTTTTTCCTCCTGTCCTTCCCTCATTAAATGCTAATTCATTTTCTAAATCAAAAACATTTTTTTCATTACATACCTTATTTTAAAGTCATAACTGGGTCTCTGTGCTTCCCTGTGCAATGCAAGCAAATCCTAGCTGGTGGTAGGGGCCAACAGGGTGCTGTATATAGCTTCCTAAAAACATCAGCACCCAAGAGCCCTCAACCCGGATTCAAGCAATGAGCTGATCCTTGGGAGGAGTTATGCAAATATCAAAATTCCTTAATGGGTGGGGGGTGGGCATCCCTAGTTAGACTGCCCTAAATAACACCCACCTGTGACGCTGAGCCTCCATAATTGAATAAATGAATGGGACGGACCAGGGACAGCCAGGCTAGGGAGGATTGAGCTAGATGATGCTGGATGGTCCTTGAAATAGGAAATGAGGCGGGCTCTATCTTGCTGCAGCTTCTAATGCGCATTGTGAGAAGCTCACAGCTAATGGGAGTGCTGAGCTCTCTGCTGAGTCCTAATAGAACTCTAGCTGGGAAAGGACAGCATGGAGGTAAGCGCAGTTGACACATTACACTTTCTTTGCACCGTCCATTCCATGGAGATTTCCCGGAGTTCTTCTTTAACATTCAGATTGTACATGACGCAGGAAATTCCCAAGGCTTTTCTCAGTTGTTATTTTGCTTTATTGCAGCTCTGCAGAGCAATCTGAGCACACTGCTGGAGAGGTTTATAGAAGAATACAAACAGATGGCAGATGTATCCGCATATATAAGAAAGGTAAATGCCGTGATCATGTGTTCGGTTAGTATCAGCAGGCCGTGTTGGGCCAATGGATTTCGGCAGATGGCTCATATCATTGAATTCTTTCTTTAACAATTATTACTGTAATTCCACAATCAATATTAGTGTAACAGCCCGATTTCTGTCGTGATAATTCTATTAATCAGCCAAAATAATCATAAGAATTAAGAATATAGGGGTGGGGTCAGGTTAAAGAGTAAGAAAAAAGAAAAGGCTAGTTGCACTCCTTACCGGTATGACCCCGTGATCGGGGAGGGGTGCTCGGAGTGACTGCGGATGGCGCCGCCAAATACAGAAAATTGCAGAAACGTCACCAGCACACCAAATCCTTATAGGATCAAAGTTCGTAGATTTTATTGCAAACTCATGTCAGTTACACAAGCGCTTTCGGGGCCACACAGGGTCCCTTCATCAGGCATAGCAATGGAATGCCTGATGAAGTAACTGACATGAGTTTGCAATAAAATCTACGAACTTTGATCCTATAAGGATTTGGTGTGCTGGTGACGTTTCTGCAATTTTCTAGGTTAAAGAGTAATTCCACTTTCCTAGGTGAATTTGGGAACATGGAATTACCCCCTCCAATTTTTCCCCCCAAAAACCCGCAACCCCAGCCTTTGCTATACTAACCTTTAGGCGAATGCTCCTTCCCCTCCGCCAATGTCGGTGTACTGCCATGTAGTGCAGCCCTGCGCTCTGTATTTTGAATTTCTGCACTCTTAGCAAGAAGCACTTCTCATTGGTCAGCGCGGTCAGAAGTGCTTCTCATTGGTCAGCGCGGTCAGAAGTGCTTCTCATTGGTCAGCGCGGTCAGAAGTGCTTCTCATTGGTCAGCGCGGTCAGAAGTGCTTCTCATTGGTCAGCGCGGTCAGAAGTGCTTCTCATTGGTCAGCGCGGTCAGTTGACCGCACTGATCAATAAGTGCTTGCCATTTGCGAGTGAAATTCAAAATACAGAGCACAGGCCTGCGCTACAGACAGTACACCAGCAGAGGGAAAGTAGTCACCGCTCCAAGCTCTCATAATGGACTACAGCCTCAGGTTTTGTCTACTAATTTGTATTGAGATTGTAGTCCATCACAGGAGTGAGCTTGGAGCTGTGACTACTTTACAACACACACAGGGACCATGGGGAACAAAAGTAGCCCCCCTCCAGAAGGAAGCAGAGTGCCAGCACCAATTCAGAGATGATTTGAGGATCTACAGCCGAGTGATACACAAATAAGATACATTTTGGTTAATAGTTGAATACATTTATAAGATTAGATTAGTGTCACTTTCAAACCAAGCATCAGTTATGCATTTCACCCTAGACGGGCCTCATACCTGCCTGCTTGTAAGGCACACATTCTTACAATACACAACCCACCTGAGAGGGGTGGGCAGTTATCATAATGAACATGCTGAAACCATTACAATGTTGCACAAAACAATTCAGTAAAGAAGCAGCACAAAGTCAGACCGCAACAAATATAACCATAGACATAATTACATTTTAACTAATATAATAAATATGTAAAATCTTTTGCTTAATATGAAAATTAGAGTCTGAAAATCCATAAGACGTCTTCACCTTCGTAACATCTACAAAATACGCCCCTTCCTCACCAATAAAACCGCAAAATTACTCATCCACTCACTTGTTATCTCTCGTCTTGACTATTGCAACTCCCTCCTCATTGGCCGACCTGTACACAGGATATCCCCCCTTCAGTCTATCATGAATGCAGCTGCCAGACTCATCCACCTAACCAACCGCTCAGTGTCTGCATCCCCCCTCTGCCAATCTCTGCACTGGCTTCCACTCACCCAGAGGATAAAATTCAAAATATTAACAATCACTTACAAAGCCATCCACAACTCTGCCCCCGGCTATATCTCCAACCTGGTCTCTAAGTATCACCCTAACCGTCCCCTCCGCTCATCCCAAGATCTCCTGCTTTCCAGCTCCCTCATCAACTCCTCCCATTCTCGCCTCCAGGACTTCTCCACAGTCTCTCCCATCCTCTGGAACTCTTTACCCCAACTTGTCTGTCTATCTCCCACCTTGACTGCCTTTAGGCGTTCCCTAAAGACTTATCTCTTTAGGGAAGCCTATCCCACCTCAACCTAAGCACTCAACTATCACGTTCTCAAACAATTCATCCCCACACAGCTACCTCCTCATGTATCCCTTTCATACTGTAAGCCCTCAGGGGCAGGGCCCATCTCTTATCATTGTATTGTGATTGTAATGTCTTCCTTACATTGTAAAGCGCTGCGCAAACTGTTGGCGCTATATAAATCCTATGTAATAATATGTCTTTCTCCAGAAGTCTATGATGTAATTCCAGCAAAATCTTTATATAGTATGAAAGGAAAGGAGGACGTATCACATCCATGTTCCTTACAAAAAACTAGAACATTAAAAAAAGGCAGATATAGACAACAAAATAATGTATCTGTGTATTCATTAATGCATCCATATATTTATTTTTTAAATGCAAGAAGTGCGAATACCTGGATTTGACTCAGCCTCTTGCATTCCCTGTACAGCAGAGCTCAGGCTGGGAGAGTGAGAAACAGAAGGAGCAAATGTGTTGTGCTGCAGTGCTCATGTGCCAACAAAAATCATGCTGATAGGAGGAAAGAGCAAAGTGATAGAGAGATGAGTTCATCAGCCTTCTGCTTTTCCTTTTATAGTCTAATCACAGGTTGGCAGAGGGACAAAACCTGTAAGGGTTACTTCAGTACAGCAGGGAAACAATCAGGTATCCTGCCCTGCTAGATAGGGCTGTACTTTGTTGCAAAGCTGTGTAAATGTCAGAGCTGGATGGACAGAAATTGAAATCCTTTGGCAGGTAGAACAGCTCCAATACATGTGTATTTGGCTGCTTGCATTAAGTTCGGAAATGTGGCCGCCATAATCCCGATACTTAAAGAACTATGAGATGAGTGATTTCCACTCACCTCATAGTTCTAGCCGACCTGTGACAATAAGACTGTCACAGGTCGGCTCAGTAGATCGGGAGGTGAGCGAACACATAGCGGCGTTCGCTCACCTTCCGATCCTGTCACGGCTCTCTGCCGTGACAGGGGGAGGGGCTGGATTCCCCTCTCCCCGCTCCGATCTGCCAGCGCTGACTGGCGGAACGGACGGGGGAGGGGGCGGGTACAGCTGGCTCTGCCTCTAGATAGGCAGAGCCAGCTGTCACTCACGCAGCTGGGCGGATCCCGTCATCTACGTCGGGATCCGCTCCGGCTGCAGCGCCTCAGTATACCGCTAGATGTAGCTCGCGGTATACTGAGCTTAGGGTAACGGGAGGACGCTAGTTTGTGTAAGGAGAACTATGGGGAAAAACACTGACCCCATAGTTCTCTAAGTATGAATATTTGGTTGTACACATCCTCTGTGCTGCAATTACAGATCACTTTAAAATCATATCAGGATGATGAAGGTTCATATGCAAAACTGTCTGTTGTCCCTTGCTCTTATTAATTATTTACTGTAATAAAAGGAAGGAGAAATTCAAATTCTATTGACACAGTCCTCACCGAGTGTTCTTTGTAGGACAGACTTCCTGTTGGAACAGATAATGGAGTGTGTGAGATAAACCCGTATTGATGATGTCAGGCTTCTATCTGAGTGTGTTTTATCTGCTGCTTATTTCAGGCGGAAGATCTCGCAGAGAACAGAGAACAGCCCGGCATCCCTCAGGTGAAGCAGATTGTGATTGTTTCCCAGGATTCAGCTCCGAACCCATCAGGTAATACAAAGTCCCCGGAATTGCTATGCATTGCAATGTTCTAGGTCAGGGACGCCCACAATTTTTCGTCTGGCAATCTACTTTTCAAATGACGAGCTCAATGAGATCTACCAATGAAAAAACACCTTTATTTAGAAAACAAGCAGATTAAAATCGTTACTGGGACTACTGCATCTCTGCCGTCTCTCCTCTCTCCCTGCCGTCTCTCCTCTCTCTCTGCCGTCTCTCCTCTCTCTCTGCCGTCTCTCCTCTCTCTCCCCCCTCTCTCCTCTCTCTCTGTCT
>NW_017306559.1:13575-23003 GCF_000935625.1 Nanorana parkeri
CTCTCTCTGCCGTCTCTCTTCTCTCTCTGCCGTCTCTCTTCTCTCTCTGCCGTCTCTCTTCTCTCTCTGCCGTCTCTCTTCTCTCTCTGCCGTCTCTCTTCTCTCTCTGCCGTCTCTCTTCTCTCTCTGCCGTCTCTCTTCTCTCTCTGCCGTCTCTCTTCTCTCTCTGCCGTCTCTCTTCTCTCTCTGCCGTCTCTCTTCTCTCTCGGCCGTCTCTCTTCTCTCTCGGCCGTCTCTCTTCTCTCTCGGCCGTCTCTCTTCTCTCTCGGCCGTCTCTCCTCTCTCTTCTCTCGGCCGTCTCTCTTCTCTCGGCCGTCTCTCCTCTCTCTTCTCTCGGCCGTCTCTCTTCTCTCGGCCGTCTCTCCTCTCTCTTCTCTCGGCCGTCTCTCTTCTCTCGGCCGTCTCTCCTCTCTCTTCTCTCGGCCGTCTCTCTTCTCTCGGCCGTCTCTCCTCTCTCTTCTCTCGGCCGTCTCTCCTCTCTCTTCTCTTGGCCGTCTCTTCTCTCGGCCGTCTCTTCTCTCGGCCGTCTCTTCTCTCGGCCGTCTCTCTGCCGTCTCTCTCTCTCTGCTCTCTTTTCTTACCTGCACTGCAGCAGCATCCCGGGTCTCCGCTCAGGTGCAGTGTTCTGTCATCCCGTGTGGCCGAATGTGCAGACTGGTAGAGGTGATCCGCCCCTTCCCGTCTGCAGCGTCTGATGAATTCAGCCGCACGAGCACCACGGGAGGACAGGACACAGGTCAGTGAGCCAATCACGATCTACCAGGGTTTGCTTTGCGATCGACCTGATGGGCACCCCTGTTCTAGATGGTAACAAGGACAATATGGCAGCGTAGCAATCTGCAGTGTGGTCGTGCAGAATTGGAGTCCTTGGTTAAATTTCATCTAGGACCCTTTTTTTTTTTTCCACTAAACCTGATATTGTCTTTTTTTCTTGAGTCTGTTAGATAGAATTTAATTTTTCCAATAACTACATATGCCTTGGTAACCAATTACCAAGCTTCAGCGATGTCAGGAGGAAACCCACAGTAGTGACATCACCAAATTAATTATCTCGTGAGAATATCTGTCATTGGAGGCTCAGTCACTTTTTAATGCTGTCTGTGTCTCGGTGGGGAGATCTTCCTCACTTTCTGTCCATGAGACAACAGGAAGTGAGCAGGAATCCTTTCTAACGGCCTCCGTATATGGCTACAATTTTGGTATATTGCTACTGAATCGGTCGAGATTCGAGCCATGGTTATCCTCGAAAGTACCACCTGGCCCAACAAAATTCATTAAAATTTGGCCCAAACAGTGACTGCATCCTATCGCATGTAGTCACTACTCAACAGTGCAGGTGCTGCGGCCTGCTGGCTGAACACAATAGTCAGCAGTGGATATTACCCAATCAATGCTATTTAGCTTGGATGGGGGAATCTATTAAGCTGTGTATGGTGTCCAGTCCAGTTGCCTGATTGGTAGATTTCTCTTCCCTTTCTGTTCCGTTCACTTGCTGCCTCAGTCACAATAATCACCAAAACAAATGGAGAGGGTCATTTTTTTTCTAACTCTCATTGTATAGTCATGTGTAAGGTTACCCGTATTCCTGCTTTAACTTGTCCATAGACATTAGTTGATAATCTTCCCATTGGTCCCTGTCCATATCCTGAACACAAACGTTTACATGACAGACGGTGTAGATGTCTAAAGCTGTGTACACATGGTCCGAGTTTCAGCCAATTTAGCTGATTAACCCCTTCATGACTGAGGCCCTTTTTTCATTTTTTGCACCCATGTTATATTCCACATTTTAGGCCTGAATTTTGTCAAAGGGACAAGCTAGAAGGTTGTCATCCGAAGAGTGCCTGCAGGCAATCCACTGCAAGCACTGTCCCGGTACTCTGACAGCGGCAGACACTGGGATCATGTCCGCCCATTCATATACCCATTAAGTCCCTGTAAAGTCTATGGTGGTCATTACTTTTTTACACAGCGGTCAGGTGGTCTGAGTACCTGAAGGATATGCTTCACAGTGAATCTGTTTGTTTGCTTTCCTCAGATGTTCAGGAAGGGTTGACCCTGCCAGCATTGGAGGAGGCCGAGAAGCTTAAAGCCGAGTTCAGCCAGCAGAGAGCACAGCTGGAAGAGAAGCACTCCCAGGAAATTGAGCATCTGCGATCATATTTCCAGCAGCAGCTAAAGGAGAATGAAGAACGTTTCTGCAAAGAGATAATTCATCTGCAGGAGCAGCCCCAGGATGTCAGCGTCAGCCCTCTGCCGCTCAGGTAGGCTCATGATGAGACTAAGGAAGTATTTGTCACAAATCACAGTTTGTCTGCTTGTCTGTTTTAAAGGAGAAGTATTGGGAGAGTAAAATATATTTTCCCAGTACTTAGAGCCATTGTGGGGCACTGCCAAGGGATCATGTGACTGGTGGTTGCTCAGCTCACGGTCTTCTCCCTGCAGAGAGCAGTGACTGTCAGTCACCGTTCCCTGCAGGGATTCCCACCTCCCTTCTCTGTTCCTCAAACACTCATTGGGGGTGGGCACATTGTACATTGACATCAGTTCTTGCCCTCAAGGAGCTTGCACTTTAAGTTCCCTAGCTCACATACATGCACACAAATATTGGGTCAGTTAACTTACCAGCATGTCTTTGACGTATGGGGGGTAACCCATGCAAGCACTGGGAGAAAATGCACACTAGGACGGGCGCTACCGCGCTGATCTCACAAGGGAGGCTTTGGGATTTTGTTATTGTGTTTCAGCGCTAAAACGCAATTAAAAACACCCAAAACCGCAGTGATTAGCGCGATTCCATTGAAACCTGTATGGAAACCGCACTGATCAGTGCTGCAAAAATAGTACAGGGAGCAGTTTTGGCGGGGCGGTTCGGATCGCCCGGACCCGCACGGTTGCATAAACGGTCCCCACAGCAATGTATGGGATTGTTCATGTCGGCGAATCCGTGCAGCCGAACCGCCCCGGTGTGAACGGGGTCTAACTGAGGACTCCGCTTCTGCAAAGCTGAAGTGCTAATCACGATGGACATGAAAACACATGGACATGCACAGTCTGCCATGCTGCCCTCTGCTGTAATGATCTTCGCATTCAGATTAGTAACCACATAAGCATGCACCTTCATTATAGGTAGTAGAGTTCCCCAATTGTATATCGAGTAGGCAAACTCGACATCATGGGACTTGTAGCTCCACAAAAGCTGAGTACCGAGGTTGCCTACCTCTGTATATTTTATGGTACAGAGAGCCATTGCTGATGATGTATTGTACTGTCAATGCTTTCTATCTCTTTTTAATATTTGATTTCTTTCAGGGATCTGCATGAGAATGAAACTGGGTCTGATCTTGGGTTACAAGAAGCGACCATATTCCAGAGTGTTTATGCTCCATTTGCTGATATGCTGAAGGTAAACAATGTATAATAAGTGCAGTCTATTAATCTTTGTTTGTGTAGCGCCATCTATGCACACACCCCAGTACTGTGTTGGTTGGTAACACACCTAGCAGTGGATGCAGGAAGCAGACGCTCACATTGCAGTGACAGTGAAGGTCCTCTCTCTATGAGGCTACTATTTTGTTTCTGGATTTTGAACCCTGAAATTTTAATTGCAACAGCCATGTTCTTCTGATCTGTGGTAAAGCACAGGGCACATTCACTGGTGGTAGGTGATAACATATTTATTATGTAATGATTTTGTTTGGCTTTTTTTTCGTATGTGTTTTATCTGATCTCACCTTGGAAACAAATCCTTTGCTGTTCTGCAGCTTCATACAGTACATACGATTCATCCCCGATCATAGGAAACACAAGGCTGTTTGGGCTCTGCTCACACTTTTTACACTTACAATTATAACTTTTCACTGGATGGAAACTGAAGCACAGGGGGAGATCTTTCCTCTCTGTAGATGTAATTCATCTCGCTTCACTCCAGCAAAGATTTTTTTTAAAGACCAATTGAACTTTCAATTTAAATCAGCTAAATTTATTGCAGGTGCATCAAAGCAGAAAAACAGCCACAGCCTAAGTAGAGAAGCCTGTCCCCTGCCAGCTTGCTGTAGAAACGCCTGTCCCCTGCCAGCTTGCTGTAGAAACGCCTGTCCCCTACCAGCTTGCTGTAGAAACGCCTGTCCCCTACCAGCTTGCTGTAGAAACGCCTGTCCCCTACCAGCTTGCTGTAGAAACGCCTGTCCCCTACCAGCTTGCTGTAGAAACGCCTGTCCCCTACCAGCTTGCTGTAGAAACGCCTGTCCCCTACCAGCTTGCTGTAGAAACGCCTGTCCCCTACCAGCTTGCTGTAGAAACGCCTGTCCCCTACCAGCTTGCTGTAGAAACGCCTGTCCCCTACCAGCTTGCTGTAGAAACGCCTGTCCCCTACCAGCTTGCTGTAGAAACGCCTGTCCCCTACCAGCATGCTGTAGAAACGCCTGTCCCCTACCAGCTTGCTGTAGAAAAGCCTGTCCCCTACCAGCATGCTGTAGAAAAGCCTGTCCCCTGCCAGCTTGCTGTAGAAAAGCCTGTCCCCTACCAGTATGCTGTAGAAAAGCCTGTCCCCTACCAGTATGCTGTAGAAACGCCTGTCCCCTACCAGCATGCTGTAGAAACGCCTGTCCGCTACCAGCTTGCTGTAGAAACGCCTGTCCCCTACCGGCTTGCTGTAGAAACGCCTGTCCCCTGCCAGCTTGCTGTAGAAACGCCTGTCCCCTGCCGGCATGCTGTGCGGTGACTACTTTACAACACACACAGGGACCATGAGGAACAAAAGTAGCCCCCCTCCAGAAGTAAGGACAGTGTCAGCACCAATTCAGAGATTATTTGAGGATCTACAGCCAAGTGATACACAAATAAGATACATTTATGTTAATAGTAAAGGTGCTTGAATATATTTTTAAGGTTTAACTCCTTAGATTAGTGTCACTTTAAGTGCTCGATTCGGTTCAGGGGCGAAAATAAAGAAGAAATACCCTATCCTCAGTCTTGTGGCAGTGAACGCTCATCTCTCTCCCCCTCCATTACTGCTGCGGTATGTCTCTCAGCATCCTCTTGTCTAATGGACCTGCATTTGGACATGATGATGTCACAGGTCCTGAGTGCGTCAGAGCCTGTGAAGAAGAGGCTGTGGGGACCAGTCTATAACAGCAAGGCAGGACTAAGGATCAGGTGAGTATTTCTTCTTTAATTTCACCCCCTCGATAAAACAAGCACTTAACCCTTGAAGGGCAGGAATAGCCCCAAGGGTAAATTTTTTTTAAATCCTGGAGTTCTTCTTTAAACATTTGGAGGCCAACAGACATGCCCGAATTTGATCATATTTGGTGCAAGTATTGCATTAGTTGCGCAACATTTCCTCTAAGGTGGTATTGGTGTGGTAGAGTAATGCTGTATTGTATGTGCCCTTTATAGTGATATTGAGCAGAATTAAAACATATGTACTGTAGACTTCCAGAACTTGATCCATATGATCTGTACTTACACAACTGTACTCTATTTTTGAGCAGTATAAGTATCACAGGGACACTGCAGTGGATGAGCATAGCTCCTCTGTACTTACAATGCTGGCCCTATGACGTCTGTACCTACAGATCAGAATGCTGACCCTGTTCACCAGCCAGCGCACATTCATGTAATGTGTTATTGCAAGCCCGCCACAAAATGGAAACCAAAGGGTTGAATCGGTCAGTGCAGAATATAGAAAATGTGCATTTGTACTGCATAGATTAATAAAATAAGCAAAATGTGTATTTTTATTCTTCTCCCGAGCAGATAGACGAAACCGCTCAAATGGAAGACTCCATTGGGTCCATTTATCTGCACCTGCAAAGCCTAAGGCAGACCTTGTTTTCCAAATATGTGGACGAAGTTTGCACTTTAAAAAAGCAGCACAAGGCAGAATTGGATCAGCTTAGGACCGAGCTGGCGGAGAAGTCCGAAGCGGAGAAGGCAACTCTGAGACAGGAAATCATCCAGCTGACAAGCGCCAAGCAAATGACTGTAAATGGCAGTTTCCAGCCCACTTTGTGTCCAATTTCAGAGGAAAAGAGCGATGCTGACCTCAATCAGTTGCTGGAGGAGCGCTACCAGGAGAAGATTGAGCAAGAAATTGCACGAGTGAGTTTAGTTCTTGCATTTTTAAGGCCTTTAGGGCCCGTTCACACCGGGTCCATGTGTTAATAGCATGATTCTGTGTGAATATTGCACATTACGATGCAACACAGGGCCGGTACGATGCAACACAGGGCCGGTTCCTACACAGGCGAAGGTGCATTTTTGTTTACAGACGGCTGCTTCAAAAACAATTTTTTAAAAGGTTAGGAAAAAAAACATTTTTGATATCGGTTTTGGCCTGACATTTTACATTTCATTTCAGTTATGAAACTTCCTTTTTCCCGAATCATCTTCCAGGACAGCAACCTGAGAGATGATTGGTTCCACCTTCTACAGGAAACACAATTAGCAAATGCACCTCTAATTTTTTTGCTTTTATCACTGTTATTTTTTTTTCTTTTTTTTACTTTATTAAATATGTATTTATCTGATTTATCTTTTTATATTTTTTTATCTTATTTTTTGTATTTGTCATTTTTTTTCTTATTGCTTGTTTTTTAATCTTACTATCTTTTACTTTTTATAATTTTTATTATTATGTTTTACTTATTTTTTTTCATAATTGTTATTTATTTTCTAATGTTTTTATCAACTTTTTTTTAATTCATTTTTTTCATTACCCCTTTCAGTTAAGGCCCATTCAACCAGGTCATTGTCCACTTCATGGGCAGAAAGAGCTGGGGCATCAGTGGAGCAGATCTGCAGGGCAGCTATCTGGTCAAAGCAGGACACTTTCATCAAACACTACCGAATTGAAGTCCTGTCCCAGCAAGATCTGGCCTTTGGCAGAAAGGTGCTTCAAGCAATTGTCCCGCCCTAGAGAGGTAGGCTTGTATTTTGTGTACTTGTTTATCCTCTCAGGTTGCTGTCCTGGAAGATGATTGGGGAAATGTTCCGTTAGACTTACCGGTAACGGTATTTCTAGGAATCTTCCAGGACAGCAAGCCTACTTCCCACCCGGAATGATGTATGGTATGTTATTTATTGTTGGGTTGTCCCCTCGTTTACTGGGGTGGTAGTCTACTTTTATCACAACTGAGGTACGAGGGGAAGGGGAGGGGCTTTTAACTGTTTTGCTAATTGTGTTTCCTGTAGAAGGTGGAACCAATCATCTCTCAGGTTGCTGTCCTGGAAGATTCCTAGAAATACCGTTACCGGTAAGTCTAACGGAACATTTGGTGCACCTCTAATTTTTTTGCTTTTATCACTGTTATTTTTTTTTCTTTTTTTTACTTTATTAAATATGTATTTATCTGATTTATCTTTTTATATTTTTTTATCTTATTTTTTGTATTTGTCATTTTTTTTCTTATTGCTTGTTTTTTAATCTTACTATCTTTTACTTTTTATAATTTTTATTATTATGTTTTACTTATTTTTTTTCATAATTGTTATTTATTTTCTAATGTTTTTATCAACTTTTTTTTAATTCATTTTTTTCCACTTAACTTTATTGCTATCACACAGGAGCTAACAGTCCCCTGTGTGATGGCATATGGAGGTGACAGGTTCTCTTTATTGACCCTGTCACCTCCACTACAGGAGTTCCAGCATAACACTGTGCCAGAACTCCTGTGACACCTGAGAGGAAGGGCTGTGAGTGCAGCTCTCCTCTCACTGTCTACCTGGCCGCTCTGAAGCTGCAGCGACCGGGAGAAGAGAGAGAGGGAGCGCAGAGAGATATCATCGCCGCCGCAACCGTCTTAAAGGGGCGACCTCCCAGTGGCATCTTTCCGCCCCCCACAGCGGCAACTTCAGACAGATGCTTGACCTGCCTATATGGTAGCGCTGGCCAATCAGAAAGCAGGGCTTTGCGTCATTACACGGCGCCTGGCTTCCTGATTGGACGGCTCCGGCTGGGTACCTGAGGAAGGCCGCGTTCTGGCTGGAGAGGCCACGGGGGTGACAGGCTGGACAGACTTTCTTGTTAATCGGGAAGCGGGGTGGCGAGTCTTTACACACTGCCCGGTTTCCCGGCTAATCAGGAAGCCACGTGGCGAGTCATTACACGCCACCTGGCTTCCTGAATGGGACTTCCGTTACTCGGTAATTGGTATCGACAAGTACCGAAAAAAAATGATCGGTATCAGTGCATCCCTACTTTTCAGTTTTGCAAAGTTCTTTTATATATTCAGGAGCTGTGCTTCCAGGTAAGTAACCCACTGACACCTAGTGCAGCATATGGACTGCTGTTGTAGAGTGTGTACAAAGTGCATTATGTAAGATAGACATTATCAATCATGGAACAGATGAGTAAAAAAAAAAAATGCATTTATCAAATGTTTATCTCTTAATTCTAAAGACTAATACTGGCCTTGGCGTCCTGGTGCATCGCCTAAATGCACGTGCATTGATGCGTGTTTTTTTTCACCTATTAATGTGTGTTGTGTTAAGGCATCGCTTTAAAATGAATGGCATACAATTTTTAAATGTGCTAGTGGCCAAAAAAGCACACGAAGGAGCCATGCCTTAGAAGAGTTTCCTTTATTTTATACATACTTGGTGTGATCATCATTTTTAAGTTTGCTCAAGCTGCCATCTTTTCTCCCAACTACCTGCCTATACGTCATACAATGTTTCTTCTTTCTCCACAAGGTTATTGTTGAGATGTCGATTGCATTCGCCCAACAAACTGAGCTCGCTCGACTGTCCTCTTTGGAGGTCGCTGAACAACAGAACCTTTCCCAGGATCAGACTGAGACCCCTGAACAGGATACAGAGGGTCTGACTAATGAGCAGACACGGGATGTGCAGGTGATGGGCCTGGAACAACAGGAGAGCGCCCAGTTAGAAGAACTTCCAGTCACTGATACTAGTGATGTATATTTAGTTGATCAGAAGCATGAAGGCCTGACCCTTGGCCAACAAGATACCAAAGCTGAAACAGAGACCCAGCCCAAAGAAAGACCCATGGTTCTCAAAGAGGAGGTAAGAGCACATTCCTTGTTATTTAAAGGTGGCTACAAACCAAGATGAAAAGCACATATAGAAGTGCTGGAACAGCGTGTGATCCACCAATGCTTTCTCATGCAGCTGCTTGGCATAAGGAGGTTAAAGGAGAACTATGAGATGAGTGATTTCCACTCACCTCATAGTTCTAGCCGACCTGTGACAATGAGACTGTCACAGGTCGGCTCAGTAGATCGGGAGGTGAGCGAACGCATATCGGGTTCGCTCGCCTCTCAATCCTGTCACGGCTCTCTGCTGGATTCCCCGCTCCGATCTGCCAGCGCTGACTGGCGGAACGGACGGGGGAGGGGGCGGGTACAGCTGGCTCTGCCTCTAGATAGGCAGAGCCAGCTGTCACTCACGCAGCTGGGCGGATC
>NW_017306559.1:23264-28147 GCF_000935625.1 Nanorana parkeri
ACAGCGGGCTCTGCCTCTAGAGAGGCAGGGCCAGCTGTCACTCACGCAGCTGGGCGGATCACGTCATCTAAGTCGGGATCCACTCCGGCTGCGGCGTCTCAGTATACCGCGAGCTGCAGCTCGCGGTATACTGAGCCTAGGGTAACGGGAGGACGCTAGTTTGTGTCCTCCCGTTACCCTAAGGAGAACTATGGGGAAAAACACTGACCCCATAGTTCTCCTTTAACAACACTTGTTAGTATCTGCAGCTCTGTGACACTACCTCACCTCCAGACT
Source organism: Nanorana parkeri (assembly GCF_000935625.1). NCBI lineage: Eukaryota > Metazoa > Chordata > Amphibia > Anura > Dicroglossidae > Nanorana > Nanorana parkeri. Next base: position 23,541 of record NW_017306559.1, read on the forward strand.
GTTGTCATGTCTGTAGTTCTGCTTTTAAATAAAACTAATCTCCGGAGTTACATTTTAAAAATACATTCTTCTACCGTATCTATTAACAAAAATGTATCTTATTTGTGTATCACTCGGCTGTAGATCCTCCAATCATCTCTGAATTGGTGCTGACACCGTCCTTCCTTCTGGAGGAGGGCTACTTTTGTTCCCCATGGTCCCTGTGTGTGTTGTAAAGTAGTCACTGCTCCAAGCTCACTCCTGTGATGGACTACAATCTCATGTTTAGTTTACTCATTTGTATTGAGATTGTAGTCCATCACACTCGATCAGGGACCATGGGGAACAAAAATAGCCCCCTCCAGAAGGAAGGACAGTGTCAGCACCAATTCAGAGATGATTTGAGGATCTACAGCCGAGTGATACACAAATAAGATACATTCTACTACCGTAACTAACAAAAATCTATTTTTAAAATGTAAGTGAGTTTAGTGTCACTTCAACATTACATTGCACTCTATATATGAAGCAAAGAATGTGACTGTCCTCCAGGTTTCTCTTCTCTACTCACATTCATCCCTATAATCGGTATTCTAGAAAATCTACATGTTATTTCCTTGCACACAGTTTTAAGGTGCCCACACACCTTACGATAATAGCGGGAAATCCCGCGATCGTAAGGTGTGTGGAAGCCGTGCGACCTCTACTACTGTAAGGTCGCACGACTTTTAACTTACGGACATGTTTGAAAACCCGCCGAGCATCGTACGATGTTCGGCGGGTGTGTAGCATGTTCGTAAGATAAAAGCCGGACGGGCCGGTGTGCAAGCGCACACTGCTTGTTCAGCATTGCGGTCATCGGAAGCCCGCCCCACAGGGGGGGCACGGCTTGCGATCATCGCAAGTATGATCTGCCTGTCCAAGATGGGCAGATCGTACATTTTTTTAATTACCTTACAACCATCGCAAGACAAAAGTCTTGCGATGGTTGTTAGGTGTGTACCCAGCCTTAGAGGGGAATTTATCAAAACTGGGGCAGACCAAATCTGGAACAGCTGTGCATGGCGTCAGCTTCTGTCTTTCACTTCCAAAGCCAAACTGGAGAGAGAAGCTGATTGGTTATTGTGGGCTACTGATACAGATTCTGTCTGCTCCAGGTTTAATAAATTCCCCCTGTAGTGCTCAATGACCGTTTTGCCTCCAATTATCAAACAATGGGTTCTGCCTTTGATTCTGGGAGAAAAGGGCTGATTTTGTGTAGGAAATTATGTTGTTGGTTTAAGAAAGACCAATATTTGTACAGGTAGTGTGAGGAGCCGTGAGTACGGATGTTGTAGAGCAGAGAGTGAAGTGTCCGCCAGATATTCCAGGTTGCTGTAAGTATTGCTGGTGCCATCAGCCAAGAAATGCATCGGACTTTATCTGCTCTGATTTGATTTGTGGGTGCAGGTGATCATTCACAGTCATCGGATTTGTATGTAATATGTCGGGTTTGACAATCCTGTGAATTTTCAGCTCCTTCCAGCCAGTGGTTGGACATCTAGGTGGTTGAGGTACCTTGTACTGCTCTGTCATTCTGTCATGGGGTTACCCTTCATTCTTTATTCATCTGATATTGCCTCATCTGCTAGAAGTTGTCCTGAAAGTGAACCTGTGTTTTATGCAAAGCATCAGATTTCAATATTTATTATTAAGAATTTCACACATAAACATTTTATGCAGACTACAAAGAGAAAAAAATATTTTTTCTCTTTGTATTGTTCTTTGTTGTCTGTATAAAATGTTTATGTGTGCAATACTTAATAAAAAATATTGAAATCTGCAAAACATCAGTTGATCTGAAAGTGTATCTAAGCCAAAGAATAAACTTTAATATATGGCCGCTTATTAGTCCCTAGGTGTGGGTACCTTTTACTTTTACCTGGCGATCCTGCAAATAACACATTTCCTGTGCTAGGGCGTCAACGCTTACTCAGTGTACTGTATGTGTAGAGAAACAACGTTGTCACACATGAAAAGGGCCATGGAAGTCCTCCCCCTCTTCATAGCGTAGAGGGAATGAGTTCTGTAGTCCTGAGAGTCTTCTCTACTCTCTCGATCCCTTTCTTGATCTCTTTCTCTCTCTCTCGATAATGAGAATAGTTGCCAACTATTCTCATAATCGATTAGTTGTTGCATCCCTAGAACAATGCAACTGATAACAGTGCAGCACAGGAAGTTATCAGCCAAAAAGATTTCTTACAGGATCAAGGGGTATATTTTGCTCTTATCCAGCAGACATAACAGAACAAAAGGGAGCAAATAAGAGAAGTTAATTATTAGGGTTTATATAACCCTACCATGTATGACATTGTGCTTTCATGTTCAGAGTGAAGCAGTGGTTCATATTACACTTACCACCCCCCAGCATCCAATACTTGTCCTCCCTTTTCACCCCCGGTGCTCTATTCAACACTATAAGCATCGTCACCACATAACAGGAAGCGCCTGAGCATAAACTTTGATCGCTGGATCACCAGGGATTATTTTAATGAAAGCTGTGGTCTAGAAATGATTGAAAAAATACTTTTTAAGTTTTATTAACATATTAAAACATATACAATTTGTAATGATTGGGTTTACATATACTCTGAATCAGATGCACGTAAAGGAATGCATTAAGGGCACGTGCTGCTCATTCTAACTGCAAATGAAGCCATGCTGCACTTCTTGAGCTACCTACCCACTATCATGCTCTAAAATAGGGGAGGGGCCTAATTCGATTGAGTGATCACATGAAACCTAAATCCTGAAACAATTAGATAGTTTGGTCGCCCCGTTTAATGCCATCTTTCTTGCAGGAACATAACCAGATCGCTGCAATGGGCGCCGAGGCTGCCAAGTTTAAGCAAATGTACGAGGAGCGGGTAGAGGAAATGAGACAAGAACTGGTGAGACAGGAACAGGAATACCAGCAGGCCGCTGAGGCTCTGAGACTGGCTCACACCGCACAGCTAGAGAGACAAATGTACGACCAGGAGCAGCTGCTATCTGAGGTGCACCGGCTGAGGGCACAGCTGGCAGAGGTAAGGACTTATATCAGATATCTAACCATGTATCCCATGTCCAGAATCATTCTCCAACATGTGTGAGTTCTCACCATTCAGGGCACAGTGACAGGTTCTCTTGAAGCCCACCCCTAACCCCTTCAACTCTTTCCATGATCCAGATCTTCACCATTCTGCCTGTCCATCAGAGCCCTGGGAAATACCTGATGCTTCCACGTGTAGGGGTGCATGTGACCTCTTCTTCTTCCCTGGAGGAAGTGACCTTTTCTTCTTCCCTGGAGGAAGTGACCTTTTCTTCTTCCCTGGAGGAAGTGACCTCTTCTTCTTCCCTGGAGGAAGTGACCTCTTCTTCTTCCATGGAGGAAGTGACCTCTTCTTCTTCCATGGAGGAAGTGACCTCTTCTTCTTCCATGGAGGAAGTGACCTCTTCTTCTTCCCTGGAGGAAGTGCTCGGCCCCTAGCCGCTCTTTGCCAGGCTTGAACACTGTCATACAAGGGACGGTCATATGCCCTGACAGAGCTTAGACAGGGTTTAATCTTAACAGCTCCAACAAAAGGATGGAGTAGCAGGGAAGTGCAACAGTGACAAGTATTAATGGGTAGGGAGTGTTCTCTAAAGAGAACCTGTCTCTGCTCTTAATAGGAATGACCGATTCCCTTTTAAAGGGATGTCTGGCCTTTTTGTTTTACGCTATGTAGCTGGGATCTGCCTGCATTGCATAGAAAAGCACAGAAACCCAGTGATTTATTAGTATGGTGATGAAGGGGGAAAGGGGGAACTAGGGAAGGCAAAATAAAAGCACATTAAGTTTCAACATTAAACTACACTTTGTAGAGGGCGTGCACTGTATGTGGGTATTCCTTTGCCTCTGAATCATTAGGGTATTGTTTGCAAAATTGAAACTGGAAGCGACAACGTTTACATCAGTTCCAGTTTCGGCCTGTGACTCGCCAGCTGCTGTGGCCAGGGATGAAGCTAAATGAGCACGATCTAACCCCTAATGTCACTACCATTGTGCTATAACGAAGCTGACTTATCAGGCTCCATCTGATAGCAATAAAGTTAAGTGACAAAGGGTTAAAAAAAAAGATTTAACAACATGCTTTTTCTTTCTTCCTTTCTGTATTTTCTTCCTTCCTTCCTTTTCTAGAGCTGTTCTTTTTCTTTCTAGCGCTGTTCTTTTTCTTTCTATCGCTGTCTTTTTCTTTCTATCGCTGTCTTTTTCTTTCTATCGCTGTCTTTTTCTTTCTATCGCTGTCTTTTTCTTTCTATCGCTGTCTTTTTCTTTCTATCGCTGTCTTTTTCTTTCTATCGCTGTCTTCCATCCTTTCTTCCTTCCTCTCTTTCGTTCACTCTTTCCCGCTTTTTCTCTCTCTCTCTCTTTTCTTCCTTCATTTTGTCTTCCTTCCTCTCCTTCCTTCCTTTCCTTCCTTCCCTCTTGCTCTCACTCTCTCTCTCTCGCTCTCTTCCCTGTAAAACTTGAACTCAATGTTAGAAGAAAATGGCTGGTATGTTGACCTTTGCCCTCTGGCTCTGTCATTTTTTTTAACCTACAAACTAGACATAGCCTCTAGCCCTCC
>NW_017306559.1:28159-39597 GCF_000935625.1 Nanorana parkeri
AGAGGATATTTCAGTGTTAACTTTCCATGATATGAATTATTTATCAGCGAAGTGAAATGAGTTTAATTTGTTCAGAACGCCTCGGCGATCAGCGAAAACCAGGCCACGGAGAGGGAGAAGATTCTACGGGAAGAACTGGATTCCATGAAGCAGCGGTGTGCTGAAGTCACGGAGAGGACCCGGGATTGTATCCTGCAGGATAGCAGCTCGCAGACACAGGTATAGTCATGTCAGGGTGCCGTGTGCCGAGAAATGTAATGCAACCCTGCCTGGGCACTGTTGACTTTTCCTTTGAGTATCAAATGATAGCTGCTGATAGCAGTAGGAGGGGGCGGGTTTTCCTTGTTGATAGGACAGATTGGCTCCTGTCTATGGTTACTGTAGTGTTGTCAGGAGTTGTCTGTCTCAGCTTAGCTATAGCAAAGTCACTCCAAGCTAATGACATATTGTTTTGTGTTTACATGAAGCCAGATCTGCCGTCACTTTCTTGTCCTTGTCTCATTTTTTTTATCCTTTATGAACAAATAGCATAAGGCGGTGTTGTGTGCATCACCGCCTCTCTCTATTATTAGAGGAAGGGGAAAGATTGCACTTTATTTTTATGTGGGCACCGGAATGACAGGATTCTTGTCTCTGTTGTCCTATTTACCTTTGCAAAAACTCACGCAGGATGAAGCAGTCGCTGAGCCGGAGAAAAGAGAACAAGGGTCAGAATGCTTACAAGGAGAGAAGGGATTGGAGGAGAGCAAGAGTGTCACGGAGGACCCCAGCGGAGAGAGGTGCGTGGCATTCATTCCATCCACCAGTAGAATGATTCCTTCTATATGTGGCTTTGTTGTGGTCAGTGTATCAATGTCACTTTTGTGAAATAGTTTTGTGTGTAAAGCAGAGATATCCTTCCTTTGAAATCTAAGTATTTGGAAAACAAGTGCTGACATATGTATAATATAACGTGTGTGGAGTTTACATACACCTCTTGGGTACCTTTTGGAATAGTTTTCAGGAGTAATATTAGTCTGTCGTAAAATATGACATAAGCTGGAACCAGACTTTTTCATTTTTGGCAGATGTGTTATTCTCTAGGTCTAGTTCACACCAGCCCCGGTGCGTTCCTGCCAGATTCGGCCTGCGTTCTGGGGCTGGAAGTCAATGGCACTGGAGCCACATGCCCCCCTACCGCAGTGTGATCGTCTGCACCCGAACGCGTTAAACATTAATGCTTGCGTTCCAGTCTGGTGCAGTCGGAAAAAATGGTGCATGCACTATTTTTTCTAAGCGGACTGGAACGCAGGCATTGATATGCCACATGCTCGGGTGCGTGCGCACTGCGGCCGGGGTGTGTGGGGCTGTGGTGCTGTTGATTTCAATGCACCGCCATGCCCCCTCCCACCCTAGAACACAGGGATCCGGCCGGGATGCGATCCAGTGCGTACCAGCACCAAATCGGGCCAGAACGCACTGGGGCTGGTGTGAACTAGCCCTTAAATGAATGAGCAGTGACATGTACTTAGCATTTCACGTTAATGCACATTCTAGCACATGCCTGAATGTTGACGTGTTTTCATTAAGCAGCCACAGCCTGAGTAGAGAAGCCTGTCTCCTGCCAGCATGCTGCAGAGAAGGACACTTGCTCTCTGTGTGCAAGCATTAATCTCTCTGCAGAGGTCTGCCACTCCCCCTACTGAGTCAGACCTATAGCTGTGCAATCAGGAAAGCTCATGCTCCATGCCGATTAGAAATCTTACTCAGCAGGGGTCATGACCATCTTTACAAAGACACCGCTGCATCCGCATAGAGAGTAAGCGGCACTGCAGCATGCTGGCAGGGGACAGGCTTTTCTCTTCAGACTGTGGCTGCAATGTAGCCTTGCAATCAGGAAAGCTCATGCGCCATGCTGATTAGAAATCTTACTCAGCAGGGGGCATGACCATCTCTACAAGGAGACTACTGCGTCCATGTAGAGAGCAAGGGGCTCTGCAGCATGCTGGCAGGGGACAGGCTTTTCTACTCAGACTGTGGCTGATTTTTAAGGAAAATAACCTGTATCACTTTGCACACCTTTTGTGTACATGCCCTTCAAATGTATTAGCTGGTTTAAATTGAGGGTTCAATTGGGCTTTATTTGAGGAGTAATAATGCCACTCAGGTAAAATATAACTGAAATGTAACTTTATATATGTAGCGCGAGATCCATCTATACTAGTAATGTTACACCTTTTATTCCTCTCTTTATTTATAAAGTAGTGATGTCACGGTTGTAAGAATAGACCACCTTTAGAAAGTCGTAAATTCATATATGGCTGTTCATAGTAACGGCAGCATGGTTTGAGTCACGTGGCTCATTTGGAAAGTGAAAGGGGACATCAGATTGGTTGCAGTGGAGTATTAATAAGCCGTAGGATATAATCTGGCCATTCTGATGGTAAAAGCCGAGACCTGTGCAGTTATTTTGTAAGAACTAACAGCTGCCTGCCTGGCTGTTCTGTTCCTTTACCTGTTGACAGACTGTGTCTGTCATGTCTGTCCCACGTGTGCGCTGTGTGTACAGTTTCAACAATTGTCCTTCCTCTTGTTTCCTGGAAAAACCTGAAATGTGATCTCTTCTTGTTGTCTGGCAGCGTTTATAATTTAAATGTCTTCACTTGAAGTAAACTGAAAATGCGAGGCCAACATAAGTCTCTAAGAACGAGTGGAAAAGGTTTCCGGCATGTGTTTAGTCCTGCCCCGAGCAATAGTAAAGAAGTTACTATATATGTATATATATGTATATATGTGTATGTATGTATGTATATATATATATATACACACACGCTTCCCTTTTAAAATAGAAAAAGAGATTGAGGACACAGAACCCTAAATATCTTTTTCTGCAGCCCCTGTTATGAATGAACAGGAAACCTCTATACTGAGTGCTCCTGTTCACAAACTGGATATAGTAACAGTTACTTCGTCCACAATCCATAAATGAACAGGAAGTGATGTAGAGCACTTCCTGTTCATTCATAACTGGGGACATAGTAATGATTTACTTATCTATGGTAAGCTTACTATGTCCTCAGTTATTTACAAACACTCAGAAGTGTTTATGCTCCACTCTCCATCCTGTCTGCTCCGCCTGTCAGGCATTTATTGCTCCACTCTCCATCCCTGACTTCTCCACTCTCCATCCCTGACTTCTCCACTCTCCATCCTGTCTGCTCCCCTCTCCATCCTGTCTGCTCCGCCTGTCAGGCATTTATTGCTCCACTGTCCATCCCTGTCTGCTCCACTCTCCATCCTGTCTGCTCCGCCTGTCAGGCATTTAGTGCTCCACTGCCCATCCTGACTGCTCCATTGCCCATCCTGACTGCTCCACTGCCCATCCTGACTGCTTCACTGCCCATCCTGACTGCTCCACTGCCCATCCTGACTGCTCCACTGCCCATCCTGACTGCTTCACTTCATTTCTGCCATGGTCTTATGTGAATTTGTAGGTTCCTATTTGTATTCATATTGTCTCTCCTCTACTTTTTTGTTTCTAGGAAGAGCCTAAAGAGGGTGAATAAACGTCTTCTGAAGATTCTGCTGGAAGTAGTGAAGACCACAGGGGCGGTAGAGGAGACTATAGGGAGACATGTTGTCGGGCTGCTGGATAAATCAGGCCGGAGACAGTCCACGTCCAAGGTTCTTGTCTGGAGCCTGGAGCAGGGAGAGCTGCAGGCCGCATCTGCTGGGACGGTCACCGGTAAGCCTCATAGACTACATTTGTAACTGTGGAAACACGCTTACATACTCACAGAAACATACTGAAACATGTGGCTTATAAGGCAGAGAATAGCCGCTTCCATCAGAATGTAATTACATCGATTTTTTTGGGAGAGGCACAAAAACCTCAACAGCCAAGGTGACTCAAAGCCGATATATCAGTTATGTTTGGATGCTGGTGGTGTTCTTAAAGGGGACCCTCATGTTAAAATGACAACAATGTCACCTTTAGGGCCTGTTCACATGATATCAGGTCCTGATCAGGTGCGGATCTGCAGACTGATGCAGTGCGTTTTGGCCGTGTTTTTGATGCGTTCCAGTAAAAAAAAAATATATATATTTTTTTTGTTTTTGCTGGAGTGGAGCTGTCAGTATGTTAGCTGCAGTGCAGTGCGTTTTTGACGTGCTTTTGACGCGATTCCTGAGCATACAAAATGTGACATGCAGTATTTTTCTGTCTTAACCGCTGCGCACGTGAGAACTGTAGCCCATAAAACACATAGGGATACATTGGGATGCATTTTTAGTGCAGGAGCGTACGGATCAGGTCAGCACAGAAAACGGACGTTGTGTGAACAGGCCCTTAGAAATGTTTAGTAATGAAAGTCTACAAACACATACTTCTAGATAATTGCCGGCTTTGTACTCTTTGCAGACATTATTTCTCTTTCGTTCATTGGAGGACACAGTAGAGATCTTGAATTTCTTACCGTCTGGTTTTTAGCGCCACCTTTAGGAGTAGGACACTGGGCACAAAACAAAAGCTCAGCCTAGCGGCGGCTCCTAACAGTGGAGAGCTAGACGGTGGAGAGATAGACCTGACGGTGGAGACAGCTAGAAAGAGCTCAGTGGCATTCTCCCCATTCTTCTCACAGTGGCCATTTTTACTAAGGGCAGATTATTCCATCTCCCTTTACTTCCTGGATTTCTGGCACATGTGACTAGGACATGTGACCATGCACATCATCTCAGGGGAGGAAAATTCCTTTCAAATGAGATTTCCCAGCAATGCTCTACTGATGTAACCTTCCCAGAATGCTTTAGTGAGGCCAGAATTGCATCACTCATACCTAAGAGGACCAGGAAGTATAAAATAATAATTGTAAGTAAAAGCAAAATATGTTGTGTTTTTTTGTTTGTTTTGTTTAACTCAGTGGTTCTCAACCCTTCTAGGGCCGGGACCCCTTGGTAGCATTTGCCAAGCTGTGGTGACCCCAACGGTAACATTTAGGGATGACGCGGCTGCTGCAGCGACATCTGGCGGCGTGGCGGGAGAACTGACACTGCTGCGCTAGGAGAGGGCTGAGGAGGACTCTCACCTAGCACAGCAGAAATCACAGAGCGACCCCACAGGTTGAGAACCACTAGCAGCTAAAATGGCAAACCATATAACGCAAGCCGAGGGTGTCCGCTTTTATTATTAATAATAATGATGATAATCACTAGATGGGGACCTGATGGAGAACTGCAGGTCCCCCTCTGCTGATTGACAGCAGCAGTGGGCGGGTGCAATAGCTAGTTTGCTATTGCAAAGTGAAATAGCCAATAGGAATCTAGCTATGCATTCCAATGCTGATTTTTTTTCTGACTTACGGCTGCCGGGGCTTCGATGTCCGAAATAAAAAATAAAAAAAACGATCGCAGAGAAAGTTTACTCTGCTCGATCGAGCAGATTAAACCCTTCCGGGAGAAAGTTTTTCTCTCCCGGGCGGCCGGGAGCCGCTATCTAATAGCGGGTGACTCCTGGCGACCCCTGGCAAATTGTCATTCGACCCCCGAAGGTGTCCCGACCCACAGGTTGAGAACCGCTGGTTTAACTAATGAATGTAAGAGGATTTCATATCGGAGCTGATTGCTGATGTGATTTTCAGCGAAAGAGGTTAAAGGCCAAGATTGAGACTACAGCAATGGGAGTCCTCGGCTCTGTCTGAAGCCATAACTACTTTAAAGTCGGGGGTGACCGTTTCACGCCCCCTGCTTCACTCTCCTTAAAGTGGAACTTCACACTAGGTTTTTTTTTTGCACATGGCTTACATCCCTTGTTGGGATTTTATTTCCTTTCCTCGTTGGGGACATGTCTGCCACTTCCTGTACTGAAGACACAACCTTTGACACAGGGGCGCCCGAGGCCGGGTGTCACCTGGAGAGGTTACTGAATGACACCCCGTTGTGACGTCATCGCGCATGCGCAGCAATCTTTTGATACCTGCCGGCGGCCATCATGGTGATGGACGCCGGCAGAGAGAGGAGGGGACAGTCACCCGGCTGGATAAGGTCTACTGCCGCGTCCCCTCCTCTTTCTCGAAACTGTCGGGCTCTCAGTCCATGACAGAGTGCCTGACTTTTCAGAGGGGGTGACACTAAAATGACTGTCAGTCATTTTGGTGGCACCCGGGTGCGTGTCGCACCCCCCTTGTGACACCACTACTTTGACATTTGTTCCACAAAAACATAATTGGGAGGTTATCCCATCACCTTCTGTTCTAGTGACAATTTAGATTTTCTCATCTACAGGACATGGAGAAAAATCTCTCCAACAGTGACATGAAGAGCAATAAAAAACTGCAGACAAAAGAATAAAATGTTATACTTACTTTGTCTACACTAAGCTAAACGTACGCATTAATATTAAACGGTGCCAGTCCCATAGGACACATAGGCGTCCATTTATAAATATATCGCACATCCATTCTCCCTGCAAATCTCTGTGAATGTGTGATTGGATGCAACAACTGAACGTTCTTGTTATATTTTATTCTTTACAAATGTCAGCTTGTTATCCCACATAATGGCCACTAGATGGAGATAAGGAGCATGGGAAATAAGTATCTAATTCCTTGGTTCTCAACTGGTGGGTCGTGACCCAAAAGTGGGTCGCGACCCCATATTCAGTGGGTCGCCGTCTGCCTTCCACTTTTCTAGGTGAGTGGCTCCTCAGCCTTCCCCGTTGCAGCACTGTCAGTTCTTGCGCCAAACAGCCATTTAAAATATGCTGCCCGGTGCAGAGTATGAACTTGAAGTGGGACAGGCTGGGGCCATGGCCATGAGGGAGCTACATCTATACGTACAGCTCCCTCATGTGTCCTGTAAAGGTGCCTGGACCGGAGTGATGTCACATTCTGGCTCCCGGCACCTTTACAGGGCACACAAAGGGAGCTGTACAAGCAATGCACATATGGATGGAGCTCTGTCACAGCACAGCAGCCCACACTGGACACCAGGCTGAGTATCAACCCCAGTTCTTGTAAGGTATGGAGACCAGGTGGATCTTTTGAATAGCACCCCAAACGCATCTCCCACCCACAGTTCGATCGCCCGCACCGGAACGTGCAGTACTGCAATGCTGTGCGTTCCATTGCAATGCGACTTGGGTCGCGATTTAATGACCAAGGAAAAATGTGGGTCCTGATGTTACACAGGTTGAGAACCACTGATCTAATTAGTCCAGATTTCCAGTAAAAGCGGCTGTTTTATATGATTAAATTATGAACAATAACATATTGGACTTTTATCTTGGGCTCCTTTCTATATTTCTATGGCATGGGAATAACAGCCAGACCTTGCCAGAGTGGCCCTCGCATGTAGACACGTGCCTAATTTAAATTCCGGTACTGGTCTCTACCAGTGGTCATATACATACATGTAATGGGGACTGCAGGGCCTTGCAAAAGTATTCACCCCCTTTGGTGTTTTTCCTCTTTTATTGCATTGCAACCTGGAATTAAAATTGATTTTTTGGGGGGTGGGTTTGTACCCTGTGATGTATTTATGGTACATCACAGGGTACACATGGTATTGTTTCTACATGCAAAACAATAAGAACCAAAAAAAACAGAAATCTTTAGTGTGCATACGCATTCACCTCCCCAAAAAAAGTAAATACTTTTGTAGAACCTCCATTTGCTGCAGTTACAGCCACAGTCTCCATTAGCTTAGCACATCTATCCACTGGGATTTTTGCCCACTCTTCAAGGGGCGGTGCCTTTTTGCAAGGCACTGTACTTAAGATAGCAGCCATTCCTTTTGTAGGTTGCGGCAGGAAACTAAAGACGCTACATTGGGAATCGACATAAGAGGCTAGGGCTACAGTACGGGAACATGTGTCCACAATGTTTAATGTAAACAATACAAAGTCAGAAACTGAAAGCCATTGTTAATGTGGATGATTGGTCCAGTGTGGGCGATGCTGCCAAGATTTAGAAGAGCTCTTCTCATTAGAAGTATTTACACTCTCGGACCGGCCAACACTCAATATGTGTACTGAATTTGCCAGCAAGACCCGGCACGTTTTATTTCTTTGGCAAGCACAGACTTGTTTGAATCATAAATATGTCCTGGAAGCGAGCTCCATAGCTGTAGGGGAAAGGTGCTTGAAGTGTGCTCATTGAGAGGATGGATGGAATCCTGGTTTGGAGCATGCTTCCGGCACACAGCATTTTCTTCTCGGAAGGTTCCATTTCTCTTTTCTGTAATTCCCAGATGAGCATAAAAAGGAAAATATTCTCAGAGGTCCTCCTGACACTATTGTATATGCATGTTAACCCCTGAAGGACAAAGGCCTTTTTTTCATTTTTTGAATCCAAACATTTTATATTTTCTGAAAGCCAAGACCCTATAGAATAAAATGGTGGCAGTTGCAAATTTTTATGCGTCACGGCATTAGCACAACTTATTATCAAAAAAAAAAAAGTTGGTGAAAAACGTACTTAAGTTAGATTTAGTGCCCCAAAACACTATGTTAAAGGAGAACTATGAGGTGAGTGCTTTTGCCTCACCTCATAGTTCTAGCCGACCTGTGACAATGAGACTGTCACAGGTCGGCTCAGTAGATCGGGAGGTGAGCGAACGCATACCGGGTTCGCTCGCCTCTCGATCCTGTCACGGCTCTCTGCCGTGACAGGGGGAGGGGCTGGATTCCCCGCTCCGATCTGCCAGCGCTGACTGGCGGAACGGACGGGGGAGGGGGCGGGTACAGCTGGCTCTGCCTGTAGATAGGCAGAGCCAGCTGTCACTCACGCAGCTGGGCGGATCCCGTCATCTACGTCGGGATCCGCTCCGGCGTCTAAGTATACCGCGAGCTGCAGCTCGCGGTATACTGAGCTCAGGGTAATGGGAGGACGCTAGTTTGTATCCTCCCGTTACCCTAAGGAGAACTATGGGGAAAAACACTGACCCCATAGTTCTCCTTTAAACCATTTGTTTTCTAAAATATAAAACATGAGGTTACAACGAGTAAATAGATAACCAACATGGCCAGGTTCAAAATTGTCTGCGTCCGCGAAGCTGCAACAGAATTCAGTACCCCAAAAAGTCCAAAGACGACCATTTAAAAGCCCCCAAAGGTCATCAGTTTAGAGATGCGCGTAAATATTGGCCCTAGAATTATTGCTGTCACTCAGACATGTTCGGCGGTACCCAACATTTGTAGCGTGATCGTCGTTTTCGTGCCTAGGCGCACCACACATGTTTTTACGTGACGACGCGCGGGGGACTTTCAAAATGTTTTCATATTTTTACATTTAATTATTACAGGATTTCCCTTTTCTTTCAGTGATGCATTGTACCCATAGTGGACATGACCAGTGAGCAGACATTCTCTATACTGGAAACGTAAACTGGAAACAGTCATGTGATCTGTCAGTTTTATGGGAGCTGAGCTGGGAAAACATCTTCTGGTGTATTCCTGGCAGTGTGCACGGCGTGGCCCTGTTCAGACTAAGATACATCAATGTGAATGTGCTCTGTAATTCCATTCTAGATCCATGTAGATCTTCAGCCTGCAGAAGAAACATTGAAACACAAAGCCAATCAAATCGTGCACGATTCCACGCAGATTGCCATGCGCTCAGGAGTCGCCAAGGTGCGAACCGATAGTGCTGTGGGGACTATTATTTTCTAATGGCACCCCAGTTGCGCCGGGCGGATCGCACGGTTTCCATCCGCGATTCCGCCCGTGCTTCCGAACACTATTGCGGCTAAAACAGCTAACCGATCTGCCCTGGAACAGCTGATCGGTCCTGAAATGTCACTTCTATCCGACTTTGTGAAATGTGAGATCCTATTTCAGGATGGATCGGCTGTTTCAGGGCAGATCGGTTCTCCTGCACATGCCATCTGCGATGCCGATCTGCCCTGGAACCGCTGAGAAAGCTTTAGAATTCTTCACCTTGTGTCGGTCACATATTCCACTGCCAACAAAATGGGCGGGATTAGGTTAAAATGTGTGACCACGTCACTGGCCACACATTCTGAAAAGAAATAGACACCGGCACTCCAATAGTAAATCGATTACGTCTATTTATTGACGTACATCAAAAGCAAAATGACACACTTAGTGCGACGTTTTCGGGGACACACAGGAACCCCTTCATCAGGCAAAACAAGTGTTAGTGCGAAACGTCGCACTAAGTGTGTTATTTTGCTTTTGATGTACGTCAATAAATAGACTTAATCGATTTACTATATGAGTGCCGGTGTCTATTTCTTTTCTGCATTACTTTGACGGTGGCCATCCGTCGACTACTGAGCACCCAGGATACTTTGTTGGACGTGCGGTCAGGAGTGCAATGGGTACATGGACTGTAATCTGGTCACGCATTCTAACAGTCACAAATTTTGATAGAACATGGTCCTAAAACCAGAACACAAAAGGCTCAGATAAGACAGGTGACAGCCTCAGCTGCGAGCTGCAACAACATGCAAATACTTTGCTCCATACACATGGAGAGCACATGTAAAGGAAATAGAGCAGCGCTCACTTCATACTCGTCAAATCCGAAGCGGACCCCCATCAGAACACAGACGCAGGCGCAGGCGCACACAGACACACACACACAAGGAAAGCACAGACGGCTTCCTGGCATCGGCTGCCATATGTCACAAAGTATCTACAGCTGCTGCCTGTCAGTCTTGTGTGAAGCGTCGTCCTAACCAGATCCGCAGCGATGGACTTCTACAGCGAATGAGAATTCTGCTGCTTCCTCTTATGTGACTTCATCAGGTTGTTTCAGCAGTGAGACGTCCAGACATAATTTTTTTTATTGGCACAGTTTCTGTTAAATGACTGTAGCATCCAGTTCCTGCATAATGATTAAGAAGAACTTCACTTCCCCCCCCATTTTTTTTTTAACCCCTCTTAAGCTGGCCATACATTGCTCCAAACCCAGGGGCTGAAGGAAAAACAAATCGAGCAGATTCCTCCATCCACGCCACGAGCACGGTGATCGAGGAATCTTTTGTATCAGAATACCTGAACAGAGCCCGCAGCTCATTTGCCGACCGGCTCCTTCAGTCAGCTGATCAAGGGATGCCTGCCGAAAAGGGCGCCAACAGCGGCACCCACTGTGCGAATTTCAGCCGGTTCCTCATGCTCCGTTCACACTGGTGCGGGTGTCCGTTCATATCTGGCTGTACTAATACGCGTGGAGCCTCTCCAAACAGAAAAAACAATGCACTTTAATATGCATCGTTCAGACTATTGTGGAGACTATTGCCCCCCAAAATAGTACAAGCGCGATAATCGGGCGGATTCCATGCGTTCGCAGCTGTTTAATAGCCGCATACGAGCTGCATCAGTGCGGATTAAAAATGTTAGCGTTTTCGTTGCGCATGGAAAACCTTGCGGGAAACACTATATGTGAATGGAGCCTGATGAAGAGGCCGAAACCTTTTAGACTCCGTTCACATGGGGGGGG
>NW_017306559.1:39877-65175 GCF_000935625.1 Nanorana parkeri
AAAAGTGGGGGGGAAATGACAGTGCGTCTTATGGAGCGAATATTCCCTCCACACACACGGCTCCCGCAGGGTGAAGCGTGAGCTGCTGAGGCGGCGGCACTGAACGCCGGCGTCTTGGGGGGGGGGGGGGGGGGAATTCTGGGATGTTTGTGGCAAGAAACTGCAGATTTTTGCGGCAGGAATGACGGGTGTCCTGTTCAGATGCGGCCGCTGAATGACAGGGTGACATCTGTCAGCTGCAGTCCACATGTAATCGTACATGGTATAATTCCATGTGGTTTAAGATCCTGCATTGTCCTGCTGCGATCTGCTGTTACGGCGGCAAAGCCCGGTCCCGTGCCGCCATTTAAATTATATGATTATATTATATGAAAAGAACACGTATCTAGCATCCCCTTCGGCATGCCTCCTTCTCCCTGCTGGCCATCGGGTGCTGCAGACTTTACCTGTACATGATGATGATGATGATGATGATTGAAGTTGTTCAGACAGGAACTACATTCAGTCTCAATATATCTTCTTCAGCTTCAAGGGGTTATATTGTGGTGATGGAAATTTGCCGGGAATTGTGTGTAATCCGTAAAACACTGAGACTTGCTACACGGGTGGGAAATAAAAGGTAGGGCTTTGGTTCTGCCAATAACAAAATAAGTTAATGTGTCACTTGCGGTGCCATTAATTTCAAATTGCAATCCGCGCAGTGATGTAATTGCAGGCCGCAACAAAACGCAAAAAGCCTTTTTTTTCCATAGTTGCTGTGCGGATATGACCCCATTGAAATCAATGTGGCGGTGCGGCAACCATGGCACACTATCGCCCGGTCCCGGGCCGCCCATATGTGAACCAGGCCTGAAAGTAGGTGATACAGTACACTGAGTAAGCGTTGTCACCTTTGCACAGGAAGTGTGTTACTGACAGAATCACCAGGTTACAAAAGTATACAAATCCTGTATAAAGAAAACGAATGCAGCCACCACATCTAAGGACTTGTAAGCCGTATTATATTACAGTTTTGGTCTTGAGTTTACACTTTAATCACTGTAATTTGGTTATCCGGCCACTGGGTGGCAGTGTTCTATTGTTTTCTGACACTAAAGGCGCAGAACGCCAAACCCTGTTTAGATCAATATACCTTTTGGCCTAAAACCGAACAAAGTAAAAAGGTTTGCTGCCAGAACCAGACAGATATTTTTATTGCTATATGCACAACTTCTACTTGTACAGCTTTTGTATGATACCCAAAAGATACTAATGAAGTTGCCCAATAATAAGCATTTGGTGCCTCTATTGGAGTTGTGGGTCTGTTGCATAAAGTAGATGGAGCTGAGAGCCTAACCTAACTATTCTGAATGTCAACAGTGAACTTGAAAAGTTCAGATCTTCCTGCCATAGTGTCTGACAGTGTTTAGTTTTTGCTGCTCCCTCCCTATCTATTGCATTGTCCAAAAATCAAAGAGAGCAGGACCCCCTCATAATAGCTACAGCAGATATGCAGACCAGGAGTTTACCACCAGAGTGCCTGAAAAGTATAGGACACTGTTAGGAGATTTAACTTTCCATATACTACCAATACCTGACATACCTCTGTGTGCTGATATTCATTTGTATTCTCTCCCTGTCAGAGCAGAAATGTCAGCCCAGTATCTGACTCTAAGACCCCTGTAGAGGCTGGCTAGTCTCCTGCCTGGACTGATAACTAAGACACTCCTTAGGCTGCTGGATGAGGTAAAACTGTCAGTGAAGACAGCACATTTTATATATAACAGGACCTTTTAAGTGTTTATCAGCAATGAGCTCAGGCAGGAGATAGGATAACCTTACAGCCTGACACTTTTGATATAACACCTGGAGAATACAAGTAAATATTCAAGTGAGAGCGAGGTAGTAGAATAACTGGTGAAGATTGGAGAATCTGATTATTGTAAATGTGCATTGGTGGCTGGTTCTCTTATAAGCCATCGCAGTCCATCTCTGAGTGTGCTGGTGTTCTCTCTTTAGATGCTGATGGTGCAGAGGCCTGTAGCGGGGTGAAGGACGCGGTCCTTTGGCCAGAAGCCACTGATGAAGATCTGGATGCCCCCCTAGACCTGACGGAAGCAGATTTTCCCGGGACAGGTATCGGCCCAGAAGAGGAAGCTCAGGTGCTGAATATCAGCGGGCGACTCCAGTGTGCTGTAGAGAAACTCCTCGAGGCCATCAATGAGACCAGCAATCAGGTACAAAAATGTCAAATCTTCATTCATACATTTCTCCTGCAGCTGTATTATGCTGTTTCCTGCTCCGGGGCCTGTTTATGCTTCTGCGCTTTCAGTTTGTTCTCCATCTCATGTCTGTGGGGGGTTTTGTATTGCCTTGTAGTACATTTTAATGTATTGCGGGTACATTTCAACCAGCATTTTCCATGGAGGAAGATAGTTCTCCTTGTTTTCTTTAAAGTTGTGTGTTACAATGCACGTAGATGGATTATAATATTCATTTCTATGGACAGCGTGCTTGCAGGGTCTTTTTAAAAGTTAAAACCTTTAAAGCAAAAGTGTGCTCGGCCCATGCAGAGCAAAATGACAGGTTCACTTTAATGGCAGCCCTTGCAGCAACCTATACATATTGATATAGACCATATATTTACAGCACTACATATCACTTTAAAGGATATTCTGCTTAGAGAAAAATGGAAGCTACAATTGATGCACTTCTTCTCCTTCTGTAGTTGCCTGGCTGACATACTGATCCAGAGGCTTTAGTCACTGACCAGCAGTTCTTACTTTACTGTGCTGTTACTGCTCGGTCAGTGGTTTAGAAAGTATTGACGCTAGACAATGGGCATGATTTCCAGGCAATCCGCATTTTCAAATGGAAGGTTGACTGCGTAGGTGGCAGTCCCCATATTTCTTATAGTGCGGGTTGGTTTATAAAGTGATTCAATCTCTGCAAAAGCTGCCAGCAGGTAAAAGTGAAAACATATGTTGTCAGCACACAATGGATCCTTATTGTCCAAACGTTTATTGTAGAGATCGTACCGCAATTGCAACGTTTCGAGACCACACAGGGCTCCTTTGTCAGGGATGTGATCACCATCATTATCAGATGCCTGACGAAGGGTCTTGCGTGGTCTTGAAAAGTTGCTCTTGTCTGTGATGTGATCTCTTTGATCAATGGTTTGCTTGCAACATATGTTCTAGTTTCTGCAGATTTTAGCTAAGCAGCTGACATTTGTTACAGCACCCCCTTTATTCCGGGCTTTTGCTAGGAACATGTGCAATGGGAATATATAAGTGGCTAGCAGGTATAAGGTACAGGCACCGAGAGGTGCACATGGTTGTAGAAGCTCTCCTTGTCCCGATTGCCAGTCCCTTCTGAATGGGCGAAGCAACGACACTTCCACCTTTTACCAAGACAGGGTAGGGGTCTTGGGTTACACAATCCAAGGCCAGACTTTTTTTACTTGGCATGACCTGCAGCAGCTTTGCGTACTTTATGAACGTTGGCAACATTTTTTACTCGCTTTAGGTGCCCATACACCTTACGATTATCGCACGACTACTTTCGTACGATGATAGAACCGTCGTTCGATTTTCGTACAACTGCCCCACCATGCACAGACCATTGTGGGTTTCAAATAGCGTTCGTTAGCAATATCACCTGGCCGAATTTCGTCGATTGACAGAAAGGATTTTGGTTTGTGCGTGAGCAGTGTTCTTGTTGCGATTTTTTTCGTACGAAAACGCCACTAATCCGTCGAATTTCGTATGATCCGATAAAAGTTTTCTAGCCTGCTGGAAAGACTAAAGTCAAATGGTTGTACGGTAATTGCGGTTGTACACTTCCCATCAACTGTGCTAAGATCGTACGAAAACGCGACCGCAGGCAAAAATCGTGCGATAATCATAATGTCTATGGACACCTTTTGACTGAAGATCCCGGTGACATCAACTGCAGCCCCTCCTGACCTATGACCTCAAACCGGAGGGCTATGGGCTATTTACATCTCCGAGAAAAGTTCCTGCTAATTTTACTGCCCTCGTCCTGCCTGCCTTATCAATGACAAAGACCAAGCGTTAGAGTGTTCACCTGCTTCCTTATTTTCATGGTTCTACTTCTGTTTAAATTGACGAGTTTTATGATCCGTACATCCGTCCATGAGCTGCTGGGAGTACTGTAACCTCACCATAAGCTCATCTATGAACAGTGTGGCACACAGCAGACTAAGGATAAAAATATCTACACAGTCTAGGATGTTAGAGACTGTTGGATGTTAGAGGATGTTGTGTTTAAATGTATTTTTGTTTGTAGTTTTCAACAATACAGTGGCACATAAAGGGAGACAATGCTCTGTCTATAATTTAACCAATATCTGGCTCCTGCAATGGTATAAAATGATCCATATCAAGAAGAAACTACCTCCTCATTGGCCTTCCTCTACACAGGATATCCCCCCTTCAGTCTATCATGAATGCTGCTGCTCGACTCATCCACCTAACCAACCGCTCATTGTCTGCAACCCCCGGCTATACCTCCAACCTTGTCTCAAAGTATCACCCTATCCGTCCCCTCCGCTCTTCCAAAGACCTCTTGCTCTCTACCTCCCCCGTCAACTGCTCCCATGCTCTCCTCCAGGACTTCATTGGAGTCTCTCCCATCCTTTGGAACTCCCAACCTGTCCACTATCTCCTACTCTCTCTGCCTTTTAGGCAATCCCTAAAGACTAATCTTTTCAAGGAAGCCTATCCCACCTTAACCTAACCACTCAACCATCACGTTCTCAAACAGTTCATCCCCACACAGCTACCTCCTCATGTATCACTTGCCCCCCTCTGTAGACTGTAAGCCCTCAGGGGCAGGGCCCTCCTTACCATCTTGTCTTGAATTGTATTGTAACTGTAATGTCTTCTTTATATTATTTTAAATCCTATATAATAATAATTATAGTCTTAGAGGACTTGGGAGGACAGTAATTTATTAGTAGAAATGTCTCTCCTTTATATTTAGTCTCTATGTCGGTAGAATGATTGAATTAGGTCTCGTTGGTCCATCTGTGACTTCCTGCTAGGTGACGCCTCCCCACCTAAATGTAAAATCATTTGGGCGTTGCGCTAACAAGATGTTTGTGGGAGATGACATTAAACTGTGGATCCACGAATATAATGAAAAGAGACCTTCCTATGGATCAGACCTCCTGCCCACATTACCATTCAGTGAAAATTTAGATAGAGAATTATAACAAAAATTCAATATCTGAAGCACATCTGAATGATCATTTCATTAAGCTTATCTTGATCTTTATCGCCTCACGTGTCCTTGAAGTTCAGCTTTCATACGTGTACATTAGCTATAGTTTCCAGTTGCATGTAAAGTAAGGATGATTTAATCCATTCTTTGGTTCATTACCCTCTCTGGGCATCTCACCAAAACGTGGCTGCAGCGGGATTGTGTATAGATGCTGTTCTAGCTTAGAAGGGTGAGGGTGCCTACAGACTGCCAATCATTACCCATAATCCTCCACTCCAAGGTTTACTGAAACGTGTCATTGTTCCTTGTTGTTATACTAATTATTTTCTGTTGACTTTGCTTTGTCTGCGGCCTCACAATATGTGTTTACACCTGACTGACGTAGCTTGTGATCTTCCCTTGGCACCATGTTCTAATAATATTAATAGAACAGGATGATGCCAGGGTAGTCGATTTCAAAAGAAGGTTGCTTTTGGCAGCACCTGAAAATGATCATTGCTTTGCTTCCAGAGAGAAGAGAGGATTATTTTGTGTCACTTCAAAGTGTGGTTTCATTAGGGTCGGTGTTCAATAGGTTGACATTAGCTCAGCCTTTCTCAAGCCTTTCACCCCAGAGGAACCCTTACAATACTTTTCAGATCTTGGGGAACCCCTTATAAAATCCATTTGTCATGGCTCAGTGAGCAAAATGCCCCAAATACTGGTGTTCAATGAGAAGAATGCCCCCTTTACAGTGGTGGTCAGAATGCCACCCTTTCCAAATCACTTCCTGTCCATTCATGATTGTGGTTATAGTAAACATACTCTGTCCTCATGTTATGAATGAACAGGAACACTCGGTATAGAGGATTCCTGTTCATTGATAACAGGGCTGCAGAAAAAGAGATTGAGGACTCTGTGTCCTCAATCTCTTTTTCTTTTTTTCGGTTTAGACCCCTAATATTTCCCCAAAGCCCCTAAAAGTAAAGTAACAAATGTAAAAGTTTATCAAAAAGAAAAAGAAATTTTTTTTTTAAATTTGAAAAAAATTAAATAAACATTTTCGGTTTCAGCCTGACATTTTTTAAAAATTTAGTTTCGGTCTTGAAATTTCCTTTCGGGGCACCTCTGATTTTTTTTAAGTAAGCTTTGATTGTATTATGCAAAACCACTCTAGTATATATTCCTATTACAATGCTGATGTTATAACAGGAGAGGATATGCTGGGACTTAAAGGAGAACTATGGGGTTAGGGCTTTTCCCCATAGTTCTCCTAAGGGTAACGGGAGAACACAAACTAGCGTCCTCCCGTCCCCCAAAGCACAGTATACCGCGAGCTGCAGCTCACGGTATACTGAGACGCCGCAGCTGAAACGGATCCCGACAATTATGTCTGGATCCGCCCAGCTGCGTGAGTGACAGCTGGCTCTGCCTATCTAGAGGCAGAGCCAGCTGTACCCTCCCCCTCCCCCGTC
The DNA here is from genome assembly GCF_000935625.1 of Nanorana parkeri. NCBI lineage: Eukaryota > Metazoa > Chordata > Amphibia > Anura > Dicroglossidae > Nanorana > Nanorana parkeri. Next base: position 46,558 of record NW_017306559.1, read on the forward strand.
CGTTCCGCCAGTCAGCGCTTGAGGACCAGTGCGGGGAGGGGGGAATCCAGTCACGGTATGACGGTATGTTATTAATGCCGTAATAACTGGAAATGCGTACTTACTGAAAATGCATTATAGTTTTGTTTTTTTTTAAGAGCAGTCATATTTCACTTGTGTCCTATTGTTATGGCATAATTAGAAGCCATTAAAACTATAATTTGCTGCTAGATAATGAAGGGTGTATCTGCACATTAAAGGATTTTAGGAAAATCGCTGTCGGATTAGACCTCGTCTTTAGGTCTTATGCCTTGACTGGCTGCACCAGCTCTATTATCTGCAGCTGATTGGGGGCCACAAGACCCCATATAAGATGCTGCGGGAGTGCGAGCCATTTGTAGCTCCTTGGAGACTGCTTGTTGTGTTTACCTTACCCTAAGGTGAGTGAAGCAAGCAAAGATATCACCTGACTTTGATAACCCCTTAATAATAGGTCGGCTTAAGCCTACATGGTAATCCACACAGCCATCCTGTTAGAGAGGATAGATCTACACTAGCTGCTTTTTAAACATTAAAAGCATGGATCACCTCTAGGAGCAGATGTGCTGGGTGTTCTTGCTGTGCATGCAAGTGTGCCCTGCATAATTGCTGGGACCAAGCTGGGTTACAGTGAAGGTGTCCCTAGACTTGTAATTCCGCAACAGCTCGAGTGCTGAAGTTGCCTATCCTTGTGTTTTAAACATCAGTCCAACCAGCCGTGAAGGTGATAACGCATCAGTTCACCCAAACGTGACATAGTTATAGGTGGATGTTGGCAGGCTGAATCACTTTCTGACTTTGTTTCTCAAGGACTCTAGCAACAAGGTCTCTTCCCTGCAGTTCTACTGCATTAAAATGGTGGCAACAGGCGGGTACAAGGATCTTACCACTGAAGTCTTTGAAAGATATGTATGACGCCAGCATATCCCCAGCCCTGGAAGAGTTGTATATAGTAAAACATATGTGCTGCTGTCATACAGTCTGGAGTGCAGTGAGCCTTCTCCTAACCCTGCTTAGATAACTCATACCTGCCTGCATTGCAGCCTAATTACCCCCAGCTAACATAAGTGTAGTATAATGTACTTGTTCTGATGGTCATGTCAGGTGTCATGTCAGTCAGCAGCAAACACGATTCTTGACTCTGTGTTTGGTTCCTGGCACCTTCGCTGTGGTCGTGACTGCTACTACCAGCCTAAAGCCGATACAGTGTGTGACAATGGACTATTCACTCGCATACCTAAAGGAAAGCAGGCATGACCATGCATAATCCTGTGGATGCTCATGCTCCCTCCATGTTAGTGCTCGTGCAGTTGGCTCAGATGTGTAGATTAAAGATCCCTAAACAACTAGAGTAGGTTTATGTGTTGTTGTGCAACACCAGAGCACACACTCAGTATTAATGAGATTAAGTAACCAGGTGGTGTACTCTACCTTTAGAAAGTAATGACCTGGCCACATGGCCGCATCCATGCACAGTAACCGTTTGCTGTCCAAGATCACCGTAGCTTTGGACCCTTCTACATTCTCCTCTGAGCAGTGGGCGGAGGATGCCGATCGCTGCCTCTTCATCCTTAAAAATGACCCTTTTTATTTGTATTTGGCTGGTCCCAAACTGTTGTTCCCTTTCCCGTTTTTGGGTGTCTCCTTTACCTAGCAAGGTGCAATGGAGACATCCATACTCCCATTTGGGATCTGAGCTGAGCTGCATGCGTCCTTCGAGACACACAAAGCCAAGCAAGCCACTTTCCTCCTCACAGCAATCTGATAGACAGCTGCAGCAGCCAGTAACCCCCTTACCCTCATTACCCTCCTTTACTACCTGGATGTTCAGGGATATGGCACAGATCATCCAGGAACTGATGCACATATACTGTAGGTAAGTATTTGGGGACGAGGGGCCAAGCAACGCTATTGGGGCATTTTTATCTTAATACAGGGAATGCCTTGCGGTAAAATACATAGCTTTTAGTACTACTTTAGTAAGATGTTTTTAGAGATCTTTATGTTTGACTGATTTGTCACATCTGCCTCAGGCTGTAATCTTATATTTGCTGTGTAATCGGATCTCTGCTTAATAAAACATCATACTGCATTTCATCAGCGGTGAGAGACATACTGTTCTCAGGGTGACGCACCAGTCTGCTTGTCCTGACTATTGTGAGTGATCCCAGAGCTGTGAGCCGTGGCCTTTCCTATAGTCATGCACAGTTGTAAATTCTCCTCTTCTGTATTAAAATTGCTTACTCTGATTTCACTGCACGCTGTGAGCTTCTCACAATGTTCATTAGAATTTGCATCAATGCGGATAGAGCCCGCCTCATTTCCTAGCTGAAGGACATCCAGCACCATCTAGCTCATTCCTTCCCAGCTTTTCTGTTCTTGCCCCACCCCTTTCATTCATTGGTTTTCTTCATAAGAAGGTATGTATACCTATAAGGCAAACCAACAAAAAACCTCCACTTTCACTGAAATGCCGAGCTATATTAGCTACATAGGCCGTTTTGTATTTTTTTTATTTTCTAATTAAATCTACAGACATTGTAGTTGTCTAAAACTGTAACAGTTCGGATGTTGCCTCCCCAACATGGCACCCCGGAGGCCTTCTTTACTCTGTGTATAAAATCCCCCCAGAAATAATTTTTCAGTTGTGTGCTTGGTTTCTTCTGAAGTCTGCCGTGAGATACAAAGAAAATCACCTCCATCCCTTTTTAATGGGAGTTTTTGTTTTGCTGAGATACTCTCCATGGCTCATCCACTTCTAAAGAAATGCAGACACTGCAGCTTTTCCCATTACAACACTGAGATTGCTCAGTTGGTTATAACGAAGGCAAATTTTTACATTGAGAAGTCCATTAAAGAAAGGACGCAGTGAAACAAACTGTAATTCCTTCAGCAGGGAGGAAAAGGAATTAACCTGCAAAAGAATTATATTAAAATCTTTACACATACAGGTGAAACTCGAATAATTAGAATATCGTGCAAAAGTAATTGCAGTAAGTGCTTCAAAAGGGGCCCAAACCAAGTACTGTGTACATATGCATGCTTGTACTTTTCAGAGGTCCGATATTGTTCTATGTACAATCCTTGTTTCATTGATTGCATGTAATAATCTACTTTTTTGAGGTTGTGGATTTGGGGTTCTTGGGGTTTTCATGAGCTGTAAGCCATAATCATCACAATGATGACAAATCACGGCTTGAATTATCTTGCTTTGCATGTAATGAGTCTATCTCATATATTAGTTTCACCTTTTAAGTTGCATTAGTGAAATAAATGAACTTTGCACGATATTCTAATTATTCGAGTTTCACCTGTATATTTTACCTGCAGGATTATGTTCCATAAAGTGGAACTATGGGCACATAAACATTACATTTATGACGTTGACTGCCAGAAACATTTAGGTTAGGTTCACACCGCAGCAACACCAGGGACGCGCGATCGTGTGCTAGTGCACACAGCGGATGCCGCGTGGCTCCATTGATTTCAATGGGGTGACATCCGCACAGCAATCGCTAAAAATAGGTACAAGTACCTTTTTTTGGCACACACGACGCGCTGCTTTTTTCACGGTCAATTGCACAAGCAGAATCACAGCAGGAAAGCGCGCAATCCGCCTGGCGCGACTGCAGTGTCATTAGAAAATAATGGCACCCACCGCGTGATCGGCTGCGGTGAGCGACTCGGTGACCGCACGGTTTTGTGCACGATTGCCGGGCGGTCAGGAGTCGCCCAGGAGTGGTCCTAGCCTAAAGGCGCCCATACGCCTTACGATTATTGCACGATTTTCATCTGCGATCGCGTTTTGTGCGATAATACACACAATGGTGCAATATATATGTTATTTTACCCATGGTCCCACTTTAACAATACTGGAATTGGCCCGGTTGGCACAGCCTGGCTCTGCAAACCTTGATTGAAGGAGTGTGGAAAATTGCCAGCCGAACAGTAATTGCATCCAATCAGTTGCAGTCATTGTTTGGATATTCTGACCGCCACAGGTACCAGCTGTCAAAATGCAATAGCCGACAGGGAAGATTTGTCCATCCATGCTGTTTGGCGTTAATGGGGAAATCTGTAGCTTTCTCTTGCACAGCCCTTACTGAAAGAGAAAAAACTGCTTGATTTCCCCATCCACGGTAAGCGCAACAGCGCTGATGAGGGAAACACCCTCGCCGAGCTATTGTATTCTGACAGCAATGCGTGTGCCGCTCTCAGAATACCCGAACAATGCCTGCAGCTGGTTGGCTGAAAATTTACGGACCGGCTCCTTGAACAAAAGTTTCTTGAAAAATTGACAGAGGGGTTGCTGATGGGGCCACACGCTGCTCAAATGTTAACCAAATCAACAGGACTCGGCTAAGATCAGAGCAGTGTGCGGCTCCGTCAACCCCCATGTATGCCAGCACAAGGCTCGGACCTCTTCTGACTTACTTGTCCAAGTAAAAGGCAGGGACAGACGCATTTGTCGGACAAACAATTGAACAGCAAGTAGCAGGAGTTTTGGAAGAAATCTTCATTTTTCAGAGCGTCCCAAAACTGCATTTTTTGTTTTGGGTGCAGTAAGCCCTCAAGCCAGCCACACCCCCGTCCATTTTGACGATCTGTCCTCCGTGTCTTTGCATTCCGTGCGCAGAGCCACGAATCGGGTAAACGTCGATCTTTTGGCAGGCAGCTCCGAGCACCCAGCCTCCTGTGACGTGTACCAGGCTTATGCCATCCAGGTAGATGGTGGGTGTATGTCATTAACACACTCTATTCTGCAGGCCTCGCTCATACATTGTTTGGAATCTCTCAGCCTTTGTGCCCCTTGGCCTGTAGAGAGTTAATGTTTACCTGTCTGAAGGTATCAAGCCACTCCCCGCTGCCTGTCTCTCTCTTTCACACGGAAGGCAGGCGATGCAATCATTCTGCTCAGCGGGAGGCTGCAGAATCCTAATGCTCCACAGAAGACCTGGCCGTCCAGAGTGCTGCTACGGAAAGTTTCTGCTTCATCCGGACATGTCTCCGGCTCTTTCACCAGCGTGACACCATCACCTTGTTGACAGTTGGTCATCTTTATTGGGTGTCCCACTGCTGACCTTACATAGTCCATCCTCTCCAGATGACTTGACTTGGTCCAAGCCACCCCTTTGACGCACCTTCCTGCTGAAGAGCATCTGACAGCTCCAACTGCCCCCATCGACCTTCCGCTGCAAATGTGATGGTGTGGATTTGTCCTGGCTGCTTTGCATGATGCATTTTGTAACCCTTAAGGACTTTGCTTTCCTCTACAAACATGGACACTTCCCACGCTGAGGAATTATCTGATCCATCTAAAGACGCTTCAACGTTTCTTTTGTCTTTGATATGAGCCTCGGTCGTGCGTACAGGGCTGGCATTACACATCCGCCGATGACCCAAGCGGCATGTTCTCTGCAGCGACACGTGAAAAGGGTTTTGCGGCATCACCTTGCCCTTCAGATATAGAATTGGGATCGCCACAGTAGTTCCCGCGATGGATTCCCACAAATCTCTCTGGTCTTCGGACACACTCAGTGGTCTGTGGCCTGTGGACCAGGAGGAAGACGCTTATGAAGTGGAATCGCTCATACCGCTTCCCGAGCCGTACCCGTTCACATGGAAATTAAACGATCTGAATGCCATAGTGGTGAATACCTCCATCTGTCATATCAACCACAAAAAAAATGGCCACTTGTTGAAAGTAGTCTCCAAAATTTCCTTACCCACCCCGCCATACACTGTAAGTACAAATGTTACAGCTATATTTATAGTTCACAACCATTATGTCAAATACGGTATGTACACAATGTCTGCAACTTCTGGGAATGTTATAAGCCGCTGTGCGGCTGGACTTTGTAGTTCCACAGCAGTTAGAGCGCATTAAAGTGAAACTTTAGTTTTGGAGAGGGTAAGGAATGGTTAACACCTCGCTCAGTTTTTTGTTTTGCCATCTGTGTGACATTAGTGAGATTTTCTTTCACTTTTTGATCTGTAGACCCAATAGAACATAAGGCCAGATTCACACCTAAGCTTTCACAGCGTAAAAACGTGCGTTTTTTCCCCTGCATTTTTATACGCGCATTTAATCGCATATATTAATCACGCACGGTTTTATCAGCAGGTTGTGATACATCGAAGTCAATTAAAAACCCGCAAAACTAATTGCAACGCGCATTCAAGCGTTTCCTTTTGAGTGTATGGGGCCAGAACGAGCTGAAATCTGCCAAAAAAAAGCTCGGGTACTTTTTCCGGCGACAGGCGTTTTTGCTTATATTGACAAAACGCTTAGGTGTGCACAGGGGCCATATGAATGAATGGGATTTTTTCGGTGAAGCTTTTGGTCAGGCTGAATCCGCTGCGACAATGCGCTCCTTGTGAACCAGGCCTAAGGGGCATTCTCTCCAAAGTGAGGAAAACGCCCACTTAGCCAATCATTGAATGATTTCCCCTGTGTTCTTGTTCTAGTGATAACTTAAAGGGTTATTAAACCCTCAGGTGTTGTTGCATATATCTACTGCTAGCAAGCAGTAGATATATATGCAAAAACAAACAAAAAAAAGAAACCTTTGAAATCAGTTTAAACTTACCTGTGTCTACGCCACGCGCTCCCATTCGAAAATCTGAAAAATTTTGGGCAGCCACAAAGGATCTTGGGGCAGGCGCATGCGCACTTCAGAATTTCGTCCGTGATATGAGGAGAGACACAAGGTAAGTCTATGGACGCATGCAGACACCGTGGGAAAGGAAGTACCAGCAAGTACAGAGGAGTGAGCGCTGGATCGGAGACCCGCCGCAGCGCTGGAGAGAAGGCTGAAAGGGACAGGAAAGAAGAAGAAGATCGGATTAAGAGACATAATTTAAGGTAAGTGCTGACACTAACATTAGGGAAGGAAAAAAAAAATTTACACTTTAATGTCACTTTAAAGTTTGGGTTTTTCCCTCACTTGCTGCCTCAGGAGGACAAACCGAGAGAAACTCCCCGTGGTGGACATAGCAGTGTAAACTTTTTCTATAAAAAAATTGATTTTCTTTAGATACACTTTGGGTGAGGCGAGCTGATGCTTGTAGTGGGGAATGTGCATTACGTTTCCTTTGCATGGGTAATAGAGCCGGGTCACACCTTTTGCGGTTCAGGAGTGTTGTCTTAAGTGCATTTTACATGCGTCACAATTGAACTCTATATAACATGCATTTTAATGAAAGCGCATCAGATTTTTTACCGCACCTAAATCGCACTGGTGTAAACGGGACTTTGGAGGTTTTCAAGGCATGCTGAGATTTGCATCTCCAAAAGAAATGGGCGAACTGGGTTTGCACCAAGTCCAACCTCATCACTAGTTAACACTAGGGTTGCACCAATACCAGTTTTTCGGTATCAAGTACGAGTACCGATATTTGTTTTCCGGTACATACTGATACCGGAAGTCCCATTAAGGAAGCCAGGTGGCATGTAATGGCTTGCCACCCGGCTTCCCGATTAGCCGGGAAGCCGGGCGGCATTGTAAAGACTCACCACCCGGTTTTCCGATATTAGTGGGATTCCTGATTGGTCGAGAAGCTGGCCAATCAGGAAGCCGGGCAATGCGTCATTACACGGTACCCAGCTTCCTGATTGTCCAGGAAGCCGGCTCCATGCTACCTCGTCGCCAGGTGACGAGGAAGCATGGAGCCAGCTTCCTGGCCAATCAGGAAGCCGGGGGGGCGTGTGATTACATGCTGACTGGCTTCCTGATTGGCCGAGAAGCCGGCTCCATGCTCTCTCGTCACAAGTGACGATAGAGCTGGCTTCTCGGCCAATCAGGAATTCGGGCAGTGTGTAATGAAGCGCTGCCCGGCTTCCTGATACCAGAAACTCAAGTATGGGGCCAGGCATCGGAGCATTTGGGTGAGTTCGAGTACTCTCCAAAATACTCGTCATCTGCACCGATACTAGTATCCCTAGTCCATAGTTTGCACAATCCATAAATATGTAGCCAACCTAAGGCTGATGTTGCACATGTGATGCTCTCCCTTGGCGAGAACCTGTCAGTATCAGGATCACTTGAATTTGCATCTTCTTTGTATGTGTCGCTCCCTCACCGGGCTTCGGCAGCGAGATATTACTCCCTTGCTTTTGAAAATGCTACAGAATGTAAGTCGCTGGTGACAGAGTGACACTTTGGTCATCCAGCCAGCGAGAGAGCCATACATTTAAGCAGAGGAGTGTGTCACCTCTTCACTGTGTCCTCCATAACAATCCTGATGTTGGAACATTCTCGTCGGAAGCAAAATCACAAGCATGACTGCCCTAAAACTGATCTGTTTTCAGGGTAAAACCATTTGCATTATTACCACTATACAGGGAATGTGAATAGTGCCCTAGCTTGCATCAGCCAGTCAGATTCCATCTGTGGCGGATTTAATTTCTCTGAACTAATTTAAAATGATTGGTTGCTGTAGGTCATTGCTAATTTTACACAGTCATTACACTGTTATGTACCCAAGTCATCCTGTTAGGTGAACTTTGGGATGTGTCATACGTGTATAATTCTTTGTGCAAGTCAATTAAATGTTAAATGGCATTCCTTGGTGTCTGTGAAGATGCTCATATATTCAGGTCATGGTATAGCTATTGGTAGTTAGTCACATTCAACTGGATTTTTTATGTCATTTTGGCTTAGTGGTTAGCACTTCTGCCTTGCAGCACTTGGGGTCCCTTGATCAAATCCCAGCCAGGTCACGATCGGCAACAAGTTTGCATGTTCTCATTGTGCTTGCACTCCAAACACATGCTGCAAGGGTAATTGGCTCCTGTCTAATTTGGCCCTAGTATGTGTCTGGAACCTTAGATTGCAAGATCCCTGAGGGCAGGGTCTGATGTGAATGTGCAGTATGTAGAGTGCTTTGTAAATTGTTGGCACCATATAAATACCTGTAATAAATAATAATAGTAACTTATCCAAGCCACTTCTTCAGTTAATGTATTTTGTCAACAACATACCCCAGGATTTATATCTACACAGGTAGCCCAGACAACTTCATCAAATCACATCTCATGTCAAGACAAATGTTGATTGTCCAAAACAGGATCAGAGGGGTGGAAGTTGTGGAACCATCTTTCCCTAGTTATATTATCCCATCCCTGGTGTCAGGAAGAAACTGGAGCAACCATCCCTAAACGGGATTGAGGGCCTTCAACACCATCTGTCAACCACATAATGCTTTTTGAACATCTCTGCCCCGGCGATTTGAATTCACACCTTCGGCCATGTGACTAGAAAGATTTACACATATGCAGACCAAATAAGTATCGGGAATATACCCATAATTAATATTTGCACAGGTAGCACAGACGTAATCTGATCACCATGGAATGTGTCAAGTCGGATATTGATTTTTCAAAGAACAGGATGGGAGGTGTGAAAGTTGTGAAACCACCTTGTTCTGGTTACATAATCCCATCCATGGTGTCAGGGGTCTGCATATGTGATGATCTTTCTATTCACATGGCTGAAGGAAGTTGTGAATTCAAAATGCCTAGGTAGTGCTGTTAAAACTGCATTATATGTGGAAGACCCTTGTTCCAGTTTCTTCCTGACACCATGGATAGGAATATGTAAGTAGAACCAGGTGTTTCCACAACTTTCACATCTCCATCCTGTTCTTAGAGAATCACTATCTGCCTTGACACATTCCATGGGGATCGTATAAGGCCCCATTCACACTGAGTGATTTATAGAGCGATTTTTGCAGCGATATCGCTCATATTTCCACGCGATATCGCTCTATGTAGCTTCTCCAATCCATTTCAATGTAGCTGTTCACATCTCGTGGCTCAATATTGCTCAATATCGCTTGTAGCTTGTCGCTGGTAGCTTGTCGCTCCTACATGACCCTTTTTTTCGAGCGATTTTGAGCGATATTGCTCCTGATTGCATACAGCCCAATAGGAAAAAGTCGTGCGATATCGCTCGTCGCGCGATTTTCATGTCGCTCAGTGTGAATGGGGCCTTAAGGTGTCTGTGGTATCTTCTGAAACCCATTGGAACCAAAGAAGTGGCTTGGGTAAGCTATGAAACGTCTTCAACATTACAGAACAAGTCTAGTTTAATGTTACTATTACTAGCCATTCCTTCAGTGCTACTCAATCAGTAAACTGTCTGATGATGATATTCCTGATGACAGTTAAAATGAACTAGAAGCCGGACAGATGAAAAGAACAAAGAAATAGGCATAGAGGAGCCGATCCTGAGAATTTAGGAATAAGTGCTGGGACATGCCTGAAGATAGTGAGCATTCCCTGTTATGTTAGTGATCAGTAGCTGATGGAAACATTGGAACCCAGGAAAAGATGAGACGGGTGAGACATCAGTGTTATCTTCAAGGTTGCTTGCATGCAGTGAAAACTCACAACAGTTCCAAATGGGGCAGAACAAAGCATGAGGGCTGCCGCAGCATCGCACTGTCAGTTTTCCACTTAGAGAAGAAAATGAGTAGCTGGTAAAATCACTACGGGGGCTATTCACAGAAGGGTGAAGAGTCTGGAGAAGACAGGAGAAGTGAACAATCTAGGACAACATCGCTGATTTGGAAACATTCTCCAATTCCGCTCACTTCCCAGTTCAGCCATGTTGTCCCAGATTGTTCACTTCTCCTGCCTTCTCCAAACTCCTCCACCCTTTTCTGAATAAGCCTGTAAATATTAATTTGATCCTATAATCTGAGCAAGCAGATAGCATGCAATTTAGCGGCTTCATTGGAAAGCTTTCATCGGACTGTCTCCAACACTTAATGGCTGGCTACACACTTCATGCTTGAGCAGTACAAGAATATCCCCCACTGCATCATGGGAGTAGATTTTTTTTTTCTAGTTCAGACATCCTTAAGCTAACTCATTAAAGAGTAATCACATGAATAAAGAGTCAACTGTTTTCTGCAATCATATCTAACAGTTAGCTGTGGTGGCACTCTCAAAAGAAAGGTCAGGATTAATTATAAGGTAACATCAGAAGTCACAAAATAATAAGTAGTAAAATAAAGTGGAATGCCAATTAAAGAAACATGTAATCTATATACCTCTGTTCTATTTATATATTAATTCAAAATTCCTGAAATTATTCATTCATTGAGCTAGCATGATTAGCTAAATCTTTCTTTCACGTTTAGTACTCACATGCCAGCTGAAAGGTGAAATCAAACTTGCAGCCAGGATGCTTCTTTTAGATGATAGGATGTTATGGGAGCTTCCTAGGTAGGGATAGGTCTCAAGGTAGGTGTTGATTACATTGATAGTCCAAGAGCAGGCAGGAATCAGGCAGCTTCTCTAGAACGCAGACTTTCAGGCTCTCAGAAGTCTTGCCACCCTCTTAATGTAATGCACATAAATAGCACAGCACATATGGCTGCACAGGTACACTGTATCGCCGAGAGTTTGCGGACACCTGACCATCATACTTATATGAGATTCTGCGACATTCTTTTCAAAAACCATGGCCATTGATATGAAGTTGCTTCCCCTTTGTGGTTATACAGCCTCCTTACTCCTGTGAAGGCTTTCCACAAGATTTTTGAGCGTGTCTGTGGGAATTTTGCTCATTCAGCCAAAAGAGCCTTTGGTACTGGTGATGGTAGATGAGAAGACTTGCCTTGCATTTAGTATTCCAAATTATCCCAAAGGTGTTTCTGTAGGGTTGAGGTCAGGACTCTGCAGGCCACTCGAGTTTCTCCACACCAACTCATCAATCCATGTGCATATGGAGCTGGCTTTGTGCATGGGGCACGGTCATACTGGAACAGAAAAGGACCTGGTGCCACAAGATTGGAGGTTCACAATCATCTGATTCATTCAAGACCTCATTTGCATGGGCATGTGATCATACATTATTCATTGCCGGCATTGATATAGCATGAACAATTTACATTGCGCTTTGCACATTGTATACTCGCACCAGTCCCTTCCCTCAAGGAGCTTGTAATCTAAGGTCCCTATCTTACATGCATACATACACGCACACACTTACTAAATGCATATACAGTATATGCATTTATAGCACATTTCAAAACACATATACATTTATGTAATGATTTTAAACTGTATTGTTTACACTCTGCATTTTCTTGTGTTCAGGTGCATTCAGTTTAGCTGCGTTTAGAAAAAATTGAAATCTGTGCATTGTCCAAGGATACATTATATACTCTGGACGTATATAAACATGTGCGTTTAAAAACAAATGCAGGAGGCCCTTGTAAAAGAAGTCCAACATGTTGCAGCAATAAAGCCTTGACTGTAAGCTATTATACAGTGGTACCTCGGTTCACGAACGCTTGTATGCCAACAATTCAGTTCACAAACAGGAAGTTTTGCAAAATTTTGCTTCCGTTCACGAACTCCAAATCGGGTGACTAACACGACCGCGGCCATCTTCCCCGCTCTGACACGTGGTCGTGGCTTCCTCTAGACGAGATCGCGGTCGCAGACAGACCTGTGCACGCTTGCCCACCTTATGGGGAAATTTGATTTGTAGCAAAAAAAGCAGCTCAGGCAGCAATACTTGCCTTCAATCCAGAGCTGTGCCCAGAGCACCTCTTCTCCACAAGATGTCCATCATTCAGGTCACTAAATGTATTGACGTAGAAAGCGCCATTGATGTCATCACACCAGCGCTGCTCTCTGCATTAGTAAGAACCACCCACTGCTGGGAAATAAGGACCCAGCAGTGTCAAGTCACTGACCTGAAGACTTTGAAATAGTGAAAAAAAATAGCAATAGCAAAATAGCACTCAGTTGGGGGGGTGTTATCGAGAGTGAATCCCGGAGTTGGGATTTAACAATACCCTTTACTGGATATACCTGAACACCATCGTTTGGAGGGATGTCCACTTTTGCCCTTACAGCGTACCTGCATTTCTTTACAAAAATTTTAGCAGGAAGCAGCTCACATGTGTGTTTCACCTGTAAAATTAGCTGTCTGCCTGAAATTGCCAGTCCTGGTGTTAAATTTGAGCCTGTGATCTGAGAAGCACACGTATGTAGCCTGTAATTAGAGAAAGTGTCCACCCCGTGTAATCCTCTGGAATGACTGTAATCCGTATGTTTTGTTCCGTTTATGCCTCAAGAGAATTTACTCCAATTTTGTAAATGATTATTCAGTGCAGAGTTTTCCCACCCGCGCTTATATGTACAGCTAATGATTGATGAGAATAGTTTATTCGGAAGTCATGAAGGGCATCCTGGACTTTGCTGCCATCCAGCTAGAGGAATGTCCAGGCCCTTCAAATGACACAGGAGGAAGCACAAACATCCATAAGAAAACTGTGTATTTGCCCGCTCTTTAGTGTAATCGGTTGGTTTCCACTTGTTTACCAGCTGCTGACCCTGGTGCTATGGAGCTAATGGGGGTACACCATAGTTCAAACTGAGGCAACTTCACATCTGCTGTCTGCACAGTCTCGGATGTTTGCATGCCTTCTTCTGTGTCCTTCAAATGCAAGTTCTTCATCAAGCAGCGGGATCCTGGACAACCAGTGGACATCAGAGCAGCCCGTTATCAATGGGCAGAGTGCTTCCCCAGAGTAGAGTATTTCCCCGAGTCTTTCTGTCCTTCAGACTGCAGAAGCATAGGGAACCGTTCCAGATCTATGCACTCATTGTTAATAAAATAAAAAGTACCCGTTATAATTATGCTGGTTCTTTTGACAAACATATGGGCCCTGTTTCATCATGCTGCAATAACATCTAAAGTTACTCTTTTGAAGGCATTAAACAAAGAAGTGCTTGTAGAAAAAAAACTAAAAGTTAATTTGTACTTCTCATTGCCCACATATCTGAAATACAATCTCTACCATTGCCAAAGAATCTTCAGAATTGTTAAGAAGTGTGTCAGTTGCCTGGCCCCCAACTGAGCACTCCATCCACCGGCCCCGACATCATTACTGTAGTGGCGTTGTGGTTCGTGCATGAGCACAGAGGGGAACTAGGCATCGGACGCTCCCGGAATGGTGTCAGATGCAAAACATTCTTCAGGCAATAAAATTCAGTGGCACGGGCAAAGGGATAGGTATTTACAGTGTTCCTTTACAGCTACTTAGAATTATTTATTACAGGTTTCTATATAACAGCAACAATTTGCATTCTGTATATTCACGTCAGTCACTGAGCTCATGGAGCTTACAATGTAAGGTCCCTATTATACATATACATCTAGACATACAGGGCCAATTTAGACAGGAGACAGTTTTCCTACCAGCGTGTCTTTAGAGTGTGGGAGGAAACGGGAGTGCCCGGAGGAAACCTACTTAAGCACAGGGAGAACGTGCGAACTCCATGAGGATAGTTTACTGAGCTGGATTTAAATCAAGGACCCCAGAGCTAAAAGGCAGAAGTGCTAACCACTGAGCCACTTTCCTTCTAACGTTATTCTAAAAAGAGACAGATTAAGGCTCAAATAACACAATATTAATAAACTGAAAGATCGCTTTGAGCAATGTGCTTAAGCATGCCAATGAATCAGGGCCGTAGTGTCTATAACATGCGTTGGGAAATGAGCGTATACAGTATATACTCATGTCAAGAATAGTCACTGTAGGAAAACACAACAGCCTGCATTGCCCTTAGCTCATAAAGTGAACCTTTAAGAACCTATCACTAAGCCTGATGACTGTCAGATGGTATGGAGTGATGACTACACTCCTAGGGGCCGTAGTTGTACAACTTTTATCAGATTATGGGCTCACCTTAGTAAACAATTATCATAACCGTACACAGAGTTGAAATCTGTTGGTTCGGGTCTAATTAAAGCTGGCCCTCACACGGTTATATTTTTTTTCATTCAAACTCTGAGCTGAATGATAAAAATATCACAGATTCCTCCATCCGCCCCAAACCGATTGAATAGACGAATCACCCAGTGGGCTCCTGTGTTCTGACAGCAGCTGGTGTGCCGCTGTAAGAATACCCGAACAGTGACAGCAACCAATTGGCTTGAACATTTTCCAACCAGTCCCTTCAATTTTCTGATCGAAGCATGCCGACAGGGCCACCCATTGAATGATTTTCATCCAGCTCGAAATTTGCACAGTGTATGGCCAGCTTCAAAGAATAACAAAAAAATGAACCCTTGCAGTGGGGCTACCCCTGCATTGCAAGGGTTACGTGCTTGTTTTGGTCTAGGGGCTAAAATAAAAAAAGATATACTCCACCTGATCCTCGATCCCGCGGTGGTGACCGTTCACCTCTCTTCCTCTCCGCTGCGGCTGATGATGTCACGGAGCCAGAGGAGGAGCGGCTGTGGGGACCGAAGATTAGGTGAGTATATCTTCTTTATTTTACCCCCTAGACCAAAATGTGCGCTTAATCTTTGCAGCGCTGGGGCAGCCCCACTGCAGGTTCGTTTTTTTAACTCCCCAGATCATCAGTAGAGGAATGTGTCAATGCATGTGTAAGTTTTGAAGGTTTACCCATCAGCTCTTAATGCACGGGGTACAAATTCGGGAAAGATTCTTGCACTCAAGTTCCCAGCTCTTCCATACTTTTTCCAGTTGCATTTGGAGTGAGATTTTGTAAAGTCGGGAGGAAACCTCAGCAGGGGCACCCCACCATATTGGACCTATAAGCCAGGAGATACGTTATGACATTGTCCTCTACCTGCAAGTGAAATATTGATTTTTTTATTTGTTTTTAAATCAATGATGCTTTTCTTTTTTCATGACGTCATTCAGCCTAATGCTTATAAACTTTTTTTTGTTTCCCCTGTGTTTATTTATTGGGAGAGCACATGAAGGGAAGTAAAGATTACATGGATTATGAGTGCGGTGTGTAAACAGCTCCCGAATTTGTACACTTTTATGTATCTAACAAGTGCACAGTGTAAATGATCAGCGATTAAAACATTCCCTGGGTAAACATGGAGAAGGAACTCCGAGAGTCCTGACAGGACCTGTTCTGTGAAGACAAGGATGTGACATCACGGTGTTTGCTTTGCATTAAGTAAAGAAGCCACCTGCTGCATTGTAGTTGTAGAATAAGACGCTTGCATAGATGAAAAGAGCGAGGAACCGGCTGAAAACCAAGGAATGCTTTCATAAGAGAAAACAAGGCTGCTTTTTTTTAGGGGTATTTCATGTTTTTAGGATTCAGCTTATACCTCATAGAGCATTTTCAAGCAACAAGTATAATCATTCTTTTAAAGCAGACTTTTATCATTCTATCACAGGGGTAGCCAAACTCCGGCCCTCCAGCTGTGGTGAAACTACAAATCCCATGATGCATCTCTCTCCGGGAGTCATGTCTGTGGCTGAGAATCTTGCAATGTGTTATGGGATTTGTAGTTCCACCACAGCTGGAGGGCCAGAGTTTGGCTACCACTGCTCTATCAGCTCAAGCTACCTCCCACCCAATACCCCGCATTGTCCTTGCATCCCATCCATTAAGGACCTGGTCAGGCTTTAAAATACACATTAACCCAATCACTAAGACCCCATTTACACTGAGCGGCATTGAGCTACGCTGCGCGATATTGAGCAACAGTGCACATTTTGTCGCGCTACGTAGCGCGACTTTTGGGAGGGACTTCGTCGCTGCTACATTGGGCTGTAACCAATCAACAGCAGTGTTGATGTGACATCATTCTTTCCTTCCATATTGCTGTGCAAAAGTGACCCCTTCTGTAAAGCCATATCGCACGACAAGGTCGTGCAATATCGCCGGTAATGCGCAACACCATTGAGTCTATTGGGGCCAAATCGCGCGGCAGCCTCCCAAAATAGGTCATGTTCGAGCTACCACCTTGAGCGACGAGCTACAGGTGGCATTGAGCTGTGAGATGTGAACAGATGTGAACAGCTCCATTGAAATGCATGGGACACTCTACATTGAGCGGAAATATGCGTGATTTTGGAGTGGAAATCGCGCGACAAACCGCTCAGTGTGAACGGGGTCTAAAACATCAAGTTTAAACAGGTTAAAGGAGAACTATGAGGGGAGTGCTTTTCACTCACCTCATAGTTCTAGCCGACCTGTGACAATGAGACTGTCCCAGGTCACTCACGCAGCTGGGCGGATCTCGACATCGATGTCGGGATCCGCTCCGGCTGCAGCGTCTCAGTATACCGCGAGCTGTAGCTTGCGGTATACTGAGCTTAGGGTGACGGGAGGATGCTAGTTTGTGTCCTCCCGTTACCCTAAGGAGAACTATGGGGAAAAGCGCTGACCCCATAGTTCTCCTTTAATGTCATTTCAAACGTGGTTTTCCATCATTTTAAATCTGCTGCTTTCATTCAAAGAATACCTGATGGTTCTGTCATGAAGGTCCTTGTGCTGGTGCTTCCGGTCTGTGCCTGTCTCACGCTCTCCCATTACACAGGCACAGTCCACTGTTGTTACCATTAGGAAACATGCCCTGGGAGATGTCATGCAGGTTGCTGGAATGCAAGTAAACGGAAAGGGGTTGCAAAGAGGCTGCAGGAGACCAGCAGTGTGGATATGCAACAAAGGATAAAAAAAAATGGTAAATGTAAACAAATGGCAGTTGTTTGATACACCTTGCTTCAGCAAACTAAACTTTTAGAAGTACATCCACCTGCTGCTGCAGATTAACAGTTGATGGTAAGTGTAGCCATTCAATGAAAGAAGTGAAGTTTAACAACTATTAGGATATGAGCATGCCTGTATATGTGTAGTGAACGAACCCATGATGGATTTGACATGGCCTAATATCTCACAGTGCGGTAATGCTTGTGGATATCTCATGATGTAGAATCTTATTATGAGTGCATCTGCCCTACTTGAGGTTTGCCACACACTTTAAACAATGTATATGCAAAGACTTACCTTGTCCCATGTGTCTACTGGTCAGTTTGGAGATACCTTTCTCTTTTCCTTTAGTGGCAGCAATGGGCAGTCCTTACTCCTGCACTGAACGGCGCTCACGTGATGACATGTGGGCTCCATTCAGTGCAATATAAGTCTGAGCTATGGCTACGTGATGATGCCATCCCAGGGGGTGGGTCCATGACAGCCTAAACTCACAGGATATGGCTTGAATGATGCTGGCCGTCATTCAACCCCAAAGACTGATGACATCTAGAGTGAGAAAAAAATGACTGTGGGGCACAACTCGAAATTAAAGGTCATCAATGCAGCAAAAAGCTGCTTTTTTGTTCTAAATATAGTGATTAGATCAGATGGAACTCAAGTGAGGTGATCTAACAGGATAGACTGGGTCCTGTTATACAGCCAGCTGAAGGTCAGTATTGTCTTGTAGACATTAGGGTGTTGGCGTTTTATTGGCAGCTTATTGTTTATCTTAACACAAGACATACATCTTCCCTTCTTACTAGTCCAGGCTATTTGTTTTTGTTAGTGGGTTGTAAATTAGATCATCATTATTGGATTTGGGTGGAGGAAACCAGAAAAAAATAATTATGTCATAGATATTCCCTCCAGAATGTTGATCTTTTATGACCAGCTCAATCAACGGAGCTGATTCATGGAAGCTAGAGGAGGTTGTTGCATAACCAATGAGTTCTTGTTTCATTTTAAAAAAGGGAAGCCAAAACACGGTTGATTAGTTTAGTCTACGGTCATTTTCCTCCTCTGTTGTACAGGCCAAGCTCATATAT
>NW_017306559.1:70077-89395 GCF_000935625.1 Nanorana parkeri
TTTTAAATCGATTAATTTCGATTAATTATAACGCACATACAGATCCAACTACATTGGCCTATACACATACAGCACAGCAATGAAGTAATAAAATGAACTAGGATCACACTAATCCCGCACGTTATTAATCTCACGTGCCCCACTCAATATGGCCGCCGCTTGAGTGGGGCAACTCAGAATAATAACGTGCTGGATTAGTGTGATCCTAGTTCATTGTATTACTTCATTGCTGTGCTGTATGTGTATAGGCCAATGCCTTGGCTGGCGCTCGTGCAGAAAGTTTCTTGGGCAAACTCACCAGCCCAAGGGGCTCTGTCGGCTAAGAAGGGGGGGGGAGTCCAGTTACGTCACACACATCGACGTCACCAGACTCATCGCCGACTGGACTCCTGGAAGCCGGCGGAGAGGTGAGTGTTTTCATTAGCGATCAAAATAATTTTAATCGATCAAAAAGTTTAACGATTAATCGAGAAATGAATCTTTAATTTTCACAGCCCTACTATATCTATCTATCTATCTATCTATCTATCTATATATAGATATTCCTTTTTTGGGGGGAAGGGGGGGTGACTACCATGTCCCATTTATGAGATTTCCCATCAATTCCTCACCTCTAGACACAGCAGGAAGTGAGAGCAAATTGCTTCAAAGTGAGGTAACTCGCTTAGACTGCGGTTACAGGAACAGATGTCCCCATTCGAAGACTTCCCCATTATTCTTCTTGTGGCGACAACTAGAAATGTTGACATTTTCCCATACTTCCAATCCCAATGACAATGGTCACCAGGATAAATAGAGCGGATCTCCCTAGCAGACACCAATAAAAAAAAAGCATAATAGGGGTTCTAATCCTTCCACACACTATCCAAAACTTTAGCCTTTAGGTAAACATTAGGCTACCCATTTTGGATTGAGGTCAGACTGCGATTGGCAGTTCCCGCCAAAAGTGATGTTTGAGTTTAGAAGGGAACTGTTGGTTGAATGTTGGGATGGTTATTTTTTATGGTTCATTTATCGGTCAAGATTTTTCTCTGTCCCCCACACACACCATTCCAGGCTGCAACAGCGATTTAGCTAGATTTTAATATACAAATCTGCATAATGTATCAATGCTTTGTACGCCACTAAAAAACACCTCAACGATTTGTTTAATATAGACCAAGGGTAGGCATCCTTGGCTGCAGTGAAACTACAAAGCCTTTGGGTGTCATGGCTGTCAGAATCTTGCAGTGCCTCATGAGATTTGTAGTTTAACTACAGCTGGAGTGCCGAGGTTGCCTTCCCGTGTTTTACACTATGGAAAACACTGACTTCAAAAACCAAGTAAAATAAAATGGAGCCAAAAGCATTAAAATATTATACATTTCCTTTAAGCCTGCTGTTGTCTCCACACTCCCATATGCCAGTAATATAAAATAAGTTTATATGGGCTAGAATTCCTCCAGCTATTTATTATAAGTTCTCTTGTTCTGTTAAAGTAACACGGGTGCAAGAAGCCCTATCCATTTGGCAGAATCTAGCATTACATCTCTATTTAGCTTGCCATCCTATGTTATCTATGTAGTAATTCAGACTCTGGTGTAAATAATTAAAGGGTCACTAAGCCTAAAGCTTTGCATGATGGAATCTGAGTTATTTGTTTAGCTGTGTAAGCGTAAAATTTGTGTGCCATGTTTTCAGTTGTACAGGCAGTCCCCGGGTTACGAACAAGATAGGGACTGTAGGTTTGTTCTTAAGTTACATTTGTATGTAAGTTGGAACAGACAATTTTGTTTTGGGTAGCACAGGGAAGGGTTAACCCCCTGTAAAGTTTGTTTTGCTGTGTGTGCACCTGTTCAGAGGACAGTGTCAGCACCAATTCAGAGATGATTTGAGGATCTACAGCAGAGTGATACACAAATAAGATACATTTTGTTGATAGGGGACTTAAATGTATTTTTAGGATTTAACTCCTGAGTTTAGTGTTACTTTAAATATAATGCATTGTATTCATTTTTGAGCATCAAGCGTGATAGAGGGTGGAATGGTTTTTGGAAAAAGGAATTCATCATAATAATACCCGTACACTTTGGCATTGTGCATGGTCACAGCTTTTCAGGTATAATACCCTTACAGAGGTCTCACTGTTTGTTTTTCTCACTCTGCAGCTTGAGCATGTCAAGGCAGCACAAACGGAACTGGTGCGGGAATCCATCAAGAGGAAACAGGAGACTAGTGACCTGCTCCGATGCCAGGAGGAGCTTCAAGATAGACTCAACGAGGAGGCCAAAGCTAGAGAACACTTGGCTCTGGAACTGAGCAAAGCTGAAGGTGAGCACAGCATCTGAAATATGGAAGAAAACATAGACGACTCCTGTGAACGTTTTCAGGTGTTGATGTTGTAAAATTGGTATATGTCATAGTATCGTTGCAATTCTGGGAAATGTGTAGCCACATGTTTATAAATTCCTTTTAAGAAGATGCTGATTACTGTTTATGGAACCATCTCTACGTCCAGGTTCAGGCTATAGACCTGTGGAGTTGGGTTTGCACTGGTTTCCTGCAGAACGAAACAAATTAGATGCACTAGCCCAAGTCTGTCATGTGGTACCTCCGTAGGACAGTTTGGGATCAGGGTTTGATTTCTCTTTAAGAAGATGCTGATTACTGTTTATGGAACCTTCAGGTTCACTGCGGGTTAGAGTCCTGACGACTTGGTTCCCTGCAGCCTAGAACAATCTGTGCCAAGGTTCAGTTGTTGCACAGTACCCCTACAGGGCAGTTTGGGTTCAGGGCTTGGTTTCTATACACTTAAAAGTGTAGAGCCTGAAGGGAAGCTATGCACTGTGCTCATGTTAGTTCAGGTTTCAAGTTGGCATCAGTCTTTCAGGAGTCTGACGTAAGGGTTTTTATATCAGGTATGTTTCATCACTTTACTGTTCTTCTGTATAGTACAGCAGAGTTTTGTGACATTTACATCTCTCGCTCTCTCTCTAACAACATGGCAGCTTTAAAAGCAGGTTTTGCATAGGGCTGCAATTACAAAATGTGCAGGCTCAGTCATAATAGAGTATAAAGAGCTTCCAAAGAAAGCTGCAGATTACCGCTACAGATCCGCAGGCCTTTATTGCTGGGCTTCTTAATTTAAACAGTGCTAAGGTCTTTCAGGATCACATTATATGACTACATCAATATATCTTTAGCCAGATTACATCTTAAGAAGTGATTGTATAAATGGCATAGCAGATAAGAATGGATCTCTTTGCTGTGTCACCTATATTAGTGGTTCACAGGTTACAAGGTTGGTCCATGCCAAATCAATATATCTAAGCAGCTAGGAACTCCAGGTGGGAGATGCCACTGAACAACCTCAGCCAGTTTAGAAAGACAGGGCTTCTTACCTTTCAAAAATATCCACTCAAACCTGAAGTGATGATCAGGATGTCTGTGGGCACTTCACACCTCAGCTGAAACTTCTGACCTACTTTGGCGGAAACGTTTGTTTGTTGAGTTATACCATTCCGGTAGATGGACTGCTGTCTCCCCTGAAAAAACAGTAGCAATTGGCAAGGCAAATCTCCTCCAACCAATCAACATTTACCTTGAGATCAGGTTTATTGGCATTTTTAAACCAAACCCATACCGCTCCACATAACAGGAGCATGGCGGCAGACTGGATCATCTGGCTCTCCTTTAAGACTGCAGGGTAAGGAGTGGCAAAAATCAAAGGAGATTGTGGTTGGAGAATGAAAGGTGTTGATATTATAATGTTTATCTGTACAAGAGTACAAACAAATGTGTGTTGTCTGATATCTGAACAATCCTGGGAGTGTCCGCTCTCTCTGTGTACAGCACTAAGCAAAATCCAAATAGGATCCATTGAGTTTTCTCCTCTAGTTTCTTGAGCGGACCAAGGACCAGCAAATGTCTCACCAGGAGAGACCTCTGGAGAGACCTCTTACTGTCCTCGAATGAGAGGGTACTTATATACCCCTTCAGAGGTGAATTTATATTATATTCCTCTATTTATGTTACACAGAATACATAGAACTATTTGTTTTGGTCCCTGTCCACCATTGGCACTCAGTGTTTTATCCCTACAAACATTGGGGCCCGTTTAAAAGATAACTATAGCCAATTTTGTTTTGGGTCACAGGAGGACATTTACTAATTTACTTCTGTGACCCAAAGTCAGCATATAACATGCATTTTGCCCACTCTATGCTGACCGCACAGAGCCGCGCTGCATCCGGGAAAGATCCTGACAGTATTGCCAGGATCTACCCCGCTGCCTGATTGACAGCTGGCTCTGCCTCTCTAGAGCCAAAGCCAGCCGTGCCCGCCCCCTCCCCTGTTTTTCCCTCCAATGAGCACTGAAGGATCAGAGAGAGGGGAGGGGCAATCTCTGCAGGAAGAAGCCGTGAGCTTTGTGACTGCTCAGCTCTCGAGCTATAGAGCCGAAATGTGACAGTTGCAGTGTCACACGCCAGCCTTAACTTTTGGGAAGAATACATTTTACTCTCCCAATATTTCTCCTTATGTGAAACATTATTTAACCTTCCAGTATGTTTTTTGGGTTGTGGGAAGAAACTGGAGCTACTGGTAGAAACTCACACAAGTATGGCAAGATAATACAAGCTTCATACAAAGAGTAGCCTGGGTGGTATTTTAACATTAGTAGCTACAAGGCAACAGTGGTACCCATTGTACTGCCCCATGGCATATGTTTGCATATATTTTGTTAGGGTTTGGGGAAAATCATAGTAGAGATCTTTATGGTTGGTTATAAGCTGTCCTCAGTACTTTGTGAGCATTCCAATATGTACCATTTCCTATTACTCTGACAAAAGGTCAAGGTGGTATTGATCCCTCTGCATTGCTGGCATGCCTTTGTCAAGTTCTCTATAAAGGAAGCATGTCTAGCCTTGGCCAGAGGCTTTCCAGAGTAATATGTTCTCTGCTTACTAATATGAAGTGCATTCCCTGCATTTTATTTTTCTCTTACTCTATCGTCCTCTCTCTCTTTCTCGCTCTCCCTTTCTCTCTTTATATCAGTATCTTTCTCTTCTCTCCCTCTATCTTCCTTCCTTCCTTCTCTATTTCTCTGTATTTCTCTCTCTCTCTCCTTTCTTACTTTCTCACCAAGGGGTCTAGGAGACCCCTGATGTCTCCATAAAGAGGACCTGTCATGTAAATTGACTATTACATAGGGGGCTTCTTAGCCCCCCATGTAATAGCAATAAAGCTGTGTGTAAAAAAAAAAAGTAATACTAAAATTAAAGAATCATTAAAAAAATAAAGCATGAAAAAAGAAAACATTTTTAAAGTCCCGCCGCCCACATACACACGCAGATATGAGTCTGGTGCGCCTACGTGCGAAAAGGACGATTGCGCCTATTGTGCCGCACATGTTAAATATCGCCGCAAACGTCGGAGTGAGAGCAATAATTTTAGAGCCATTAATCACTGATAATGCTAATCTGATGAGCAGTAAAAGCGTTTTAATCGTCGCCTATGGGCGTGTTTTGCGATTTTGCGGGCGCACGCAATTTTAAGGCTTGACATGTTTGTCTATTTACCCGACGTGACACCGAATTTTATGTTTTACTAAAAATATGGGTAAGAATAAATGTTTTATAACATAACGTAGGAAAACATTTTTGTTTTTTACATTTATGGTACTTTTTTTCATTATATAGTTAAAAAAAAATAACATTCCCCCTAAGTGGTGATTATATACTTCCAAAAGAAAGCTTTATCTGTCCCCAAAAATGTTTTACATAAATTGCAAGGCTATAAATCGGTCTCTTTTCTCTTCTCTCTATCTCCCCCTTTCTCCTTATCTACCTCCGTTTCTCTTTCTCTCTCTCTCTCACCCCTGCTCTCTCTCTCTTCGTCTCTCTCTGTTAAACACAATGATGTAGATTACCAAGTGTGCAGTTTATTTCTCAGGAATGTTTTTGAATAGACAGACCTGTTCTATAGACGTGGCAGGGCATTTTTTTTGCTCAGACGCCTCTGCACATGTTGGAATTGGCTGCAGGGCTTTGCATGTGACAGAACGACGGAGCAGAGATCTCTATTTTTATTACACACCTGCCTGAAGCTTACAGTTACGATTTCTGAGATAGAAAAGATATTTTATAATTGATTTTATCATTTCATTGAGGTGTAAGTGAAAGTGCCTGGAGGAAGAATTGGTCTGGATATGAATAACAACTGATTGTGCCCTACCTTTCATTCTTCTGCATTGTACTAGAATTATGAAAAGGGCAATCTGATTGGTTGCTATGGGTACTGAGAGCAGAACTTTCAGCCAATGGGACTACAGATTTCACACCCCATTGAATAGAATTGGGTAACTTTGATAAAAAGTTATTCCAGTCAGCATGTATGGCATTCATGGCAGCCAGCCAGGGCCATAGCTAGGGCGAGGCGGCTGAGGCAAGTGCCTCGGTTGCAGGTGCGGGGGGAGAGCGCAGCCTGCAGCTTCTCCTTTGGATCCCCGCTGCTCTCCCCCGCTTGTATGGGCAGAGGCAGGGGGAAGCGAAGTGCTGAAGGTAGCGGAGAAGAGAGCTGTCACTTTGCGATGGCCAAGCAGTAAGGAGAGAGAGAGCCGCTCGGCCAGGATCTGACAGCCGGCGGCTCTTCACCGCTCGGCCAGGATCTGACAGCCAGCGGCTCTCTCGCTCTTCACCGCTCGGCCATCCTGGAATGACAGCGCTCACTCCCCCATTCCGTGTCCCCTCCCCCCAACCGGCTTCAGCGCTTCTTTTCTCCTCAGATCCCAGATGTCTCTGACCATACAGGTGGGGGAGAACAGCGGGGATCCAGAGGAGAAGCTGCAGGCTGCGCTGCCCCTCTGTGCGTGGCTGAACGGCAGAGCAAACACTGGAGCAATCAGCTGATCACTCCAGTGTTTGTAAATAACTGGGGCAAATAGTACTATGTGTCCCCAGTTATGAATGAACAGCAACTTCCTGTTCATTCATGAGTTTGTGTATGGATAGTAGCACTCTGTACAGAGGCTTCTCCCCATTCAGAAACTGGTTGATAGTAAATATTTTCTGAATGAATGGGAAGCCTCTGTACTAGAGTCTGCAGAAAAAGAGATTGATTGAGGACTCTGTGAACTCAATTTCTTTTTTAAAAGGGAAATATCAGGGGGCTGTTTAGACCCCCAATATTTCCCCAAAGCCCCCCAACAGTTTAAAAAAATCCTGGAGGCGGGGCGCATGACGCCACACATGCGTGGCGTTGGGTGACTTTACACGTGTGGGGGGGCCACATTTGTTTGTTCTTGCTTTGGGTGCCAAAAGAGCTAGCTACCGCTCTGCAGCCAGCATTTATGCATGCATTTGATTATTGCTGGTGGACTTTCAATTTATTTGCTTAAACAGGAGAAGTGGGACTTTCTGGCTTGGCTGCAGGGGGACCCCTCCAAAGAAGGTAGGGGGGTGGCGACACCACTGGAGTACCAAATAAATTTCAAATAGCTACACTGTGTAGTCAGCGCTGTTGTCTTATGGCCTATCATTAGAGAACCAAGGAGTCTGTATTTATCTTCAGATTAAAAATGGCTGAGTCATTTATTTTACCCTTGTTTAAGTTTCATTGGTTTTGCTTAATTATACGTGCACATTATTGTTTTAATTTGTGGTTGTTAGCGTTACAAGCTGGACGGCAAACCTACAGCCTAGCATCTCCCCAACAGATACCCGAGCGGTCAGCGCTGTTTAATTATTAATTACTTGCTGCTCAGGCTCAAGGAGCTGACGTAGGGTTGTGTTCATTCTTTGCCTAATGCAAAGTTGAGGTTAACTAGCAGAAAACATTTTTTAAACCCAGCCAAGCTTCCCTTTAGGCTCCAGAGCCCATAGCACATAATTGCATCCTCTGGCGTGTGCGTGAGAGACACATCAGTATATACGAGTATATAAATCAACCGTGTGTAATTACTTCATTGCAATCATTTACATTTAAAAGACCAATAAAATGAAAATAGAAGCCTTTTGATATGTAGGAATTCTGTATAAGATTGGGAGACATGTCAAGATTTTACCACCTACAGCTGACTTAGAGGACATCGAAATCAACCTATTGAGGCTCCAATGCTTGAAAGCCTAAAACCGTAGGTCGTTAACAGGTCATACAGCTTTGCCTATCTAGAGCTGGTCCACCAAAACAATTGTTTCAGAAGACATTGGAAATGTAAATCACTAAAGGGTTTCTTGTATCTTATAGACTCCTGAAGTCCATTATGACCCGTAGAAAAAGGGAGAACAGGCAAACTACAAGCAGGTAGTGTCCTAGTTGGGGTTCTAACTTCTGCAGGACTTGGGGTCCTTGGTTCAAACTCTAACTAGGACACTGTCTACATGGAGTTTGCATGCTCTGTCTGCGCTTGTGTGGGTTTTCTTCCACACTCCAAAGACATGCTGGTAGGTTAATTGGCTCCTGTCTGGGTCTGTTGTGAACCCAGTTCGCCTGAGTCCGCCAGATCACACTCAAAGCTGACCACCACATTCCTCAACCCTTTGTGATGCTCAGGTGCGAGGCAAGGGATGCATCTGCCGCAACTGATTAGGCCGGGAGTGGTGTGTGCGGGTCACAGTTTTGAGTGGACTTGGGCACACTGGGTTGCTCCAAGACCCATCGCTAGTAATATGTGTTTGTTTGCATGTCAGATAGGGAGCTGAGATTGTAAGCTTCTTGAGGGCAGGTGCTGCTTAAAGGAGAACTATGAGGCGAGTGATTTCCACTCACCCTCATTGTTAGAGCCAACCTGTGACAAAGAAGCTGTCACAAGTCGGCTCTATTGATCGGGAAGTGAGCGAACAGATACCGCTGATCGCTCACTTTCCGATCATCTCCATGCAGAGAGCAGTGACTGTCAGTCACTGCTCCCAGCAGGGATTCCCCCCTCCCCTCTCCAATCCTCCAGCGCTGAGTAGAGTAATGGACGGGGAGGGGGTGGCACAGCTGGCTCTGCCCCTTGATAGGCAGAGCTCGCTGTCACTCACGCAACTGGTGGATCTGGACGGTATTGTCGGGATGCGTCCCGGCTGCGGCGCTCTCAGTATATTGCGGGGAATAGCTTGCTATATACTGAGCTTTGGGTCACGGGAGGAGGTTAGTATATGTCCTCTCGTGTCCCTAAAGAGAACTATGGGGAAAAGCACTTACCCTATAGTTCTCTTTTAAATAATCGGGATTATAGAAATACTTGTAATAACAATAATCAAGTGAGATTTTCATGCTTGACATTACAGGTCTGCACCATCCCTGAGTGGGGATGGTAGGAAATTGTCATATTCTACTTCTATTATCTTTTACTACACTTTTATAATATGTTTGCCCTTTATTCCCTCTGGTACAAGTTGTGTTACACTTTACAAAGGTTGTACACTTCTTCAAGCCTCTTTCCAGGTTTCATTCAAAGCAGAGTAAAAATAAAGCTTTCTGTTTGGAATTGGAATGATATTTTTCCCCTTTGCAACTGAAGTACTCGAGACAGAATTCCTCCAACATTCCATGAGAAAACCATAATGTGCTGGAAGGTCATTTCCCTTAGATTGTTTATGCTTTTATAATTCGTTAGTCTTCTAATTTCCAGAAAACATTCCTTTTATGTAAAACTCTTTGATCCGTCATAAACTTTCTGGTGAAAAAAAGAACTTGTGGTAATTGACTTTACAAAACAGTAAAGGTGAACTTGGCAGCTCTCCAAGATCCCGACCTTCGTGTTTTCCCAGGTTATCCGGGATAGATTTTTCGTGAATATTTGTATTTGACACCAGTGGAGGATACAAACCTTTTCTACATACATCACTGCGGTATTTGTATGTAACATCCATAACCGTATTTAGCAATGCCAAGAAGAGCTTCTCGTTGGTCAGTGCCGTCAGATGACTGCGCTGACCAACGAGTGCTTGAATTTTGAGAGCGAAATTCAGATTACAATGGCACAGGTACAGATAGTACACCCATACTGGCGGATGAGAAGGACCGTTCCCTGAAAGGTAAGTATAGTGGGGGGCATGGTGTCTGGACCAGATTTGTACGGGTAATTCCATTTTTCCAAATTACTTGGGAAAGTGATTTTACTGTTTGGGGAGGGTGCAGACTTTGGCAAGGCCGTGTGCGGTTGCCTCGCGGCCTCATTGATTTCAATGGGGTTACATCCACGTGGTAATCTCGGAATGTTTTCAATCGAGATTATGTGCATTTGCACGGGCGTTATTCTGGCGGGAAACTGCGCAATCTGCCTTGTGCAACTGGGGTGCTGTTATACAATAATGGCAATGCCAGCGTGATCGGCGGTGGTGTGAGATTCTGTGACCGCCCGGCCATCCACACGGTTTTGTGTACGATTGCCGGGCAGTCACGGATCGCCCACTCCACTCACACAATGCCCCATGCATGCGTTTATTCGCATGTAGGTGATAGGGATTGGTTTAAATTTTTTAGATTTTATTTCACTTTTTTTTGCTTTATAACATTTTTTTTCATAATTTTTTTTACTTTAGCGCCTTTTTTTTCCTTCTATTTTTATGTATTTACATTTTTATTATTTTTTCCAATTTTATGTTTACATTTTTAAGTGTTATATATTTTATTTTTTACTTGACTTTATTGCTATCACACAAGGGTAACAAGCCCTTGTGTGATAGCTTTTGGAGGTGACAGGTTCTCTTTATTGACCCTGTCACCTCCAACACAGGAGTTATAGCACAGCTCTGTGCTATTTCTCCTGTGACAGGAAGGCTGCATTCCTGTGTCACTGCACACATGGAGCAGAGTAGAGAACCGTTCTCTGCCTCGCTCCGTGCTCTGGAACCTAATTTGCCATGGTCATCAATCCCCCACAAGAGGGGGGGGGGAGGAAGACTACGGCAAAAAGGTGCAGAGAGACAGGCAGCCGGGAGCAGTACCTCGGCCGGCCACTGGAGATAGGGAGAGGGGAGGGGTGAGGAGAGGAGAAGCGAGATTCAGGCAGGTTACAAGTGATTTTTGGACGGCTGCACAGCCGTTTAAAATCACTCGTACAAAACGGCTCCTACACTACATTTAGCAGTGCTGCTTGCCCGCAGCCGGGCTAAATGTAGAAAAAAAATACTCGCCCGACGCCCGAAACTGCCTGTGTCGGGCGATAGGAATTCCACACCCCTGCGCTTACAACAGTCAATGCCATTTAGGTATTCAGCAACCGTCACTTCCGATAGTTGGAAGTGATCTTTTAGATTGCAAGCCCTCAGGGGCAGGGCCCTCCTTACCATCTTGTCTTGATTTGTATTGTGATTGTAATGTCTTCCTTATATTGTAGAGCGCTGTGCTATATAAATCCTATGTAATAATAATCTTTATTGTACAAAGTGACTTTCCAACGTGTTGTAACATCTTTGTGCCCGATAGCAGATTGCTCACATTTTTAAGAAAAAAAAGACAACAAAGCTTATACATGTTATACTGCAAACTGGGATGAAGATTGTGTTACATCTGGGTGGTGGTCCCGGATGAGCACATCTTACTGTTATGGTTTTTTGGGGTGAAATATCTGCTCATTTATGGCCACACATGGGCTGAAGTCAGACAGGCGACCCTGCCCCTGGTGATTTGGCAAGATGGCCAAGAGGCTGCCTGTTTGTCCCTATGGAATTGCTCCCTCGGTAGCTTAAGGTGCCCATACACTGCTCGATTCTCGTACGAGAATCGGGCGAAATCCCACGATCGTACGAGAATCGAGCAGTGTGAACGAAAACGTGCGACCGTTTCTACTGTATGGTCGCACGTCTTTTGTCGAACCAACATGCTTGAAAACCCGCCGAGAATCGTACGATTGTTGGCGGGTTTCTAGCCTGCTCGTCCGATAGCTGCGGAACGGGCGGGTGTCATCGGCCTTTCGATGATCGCAAGTACGATCTGCCCGTCCAAGGTGGGCAGATCGTACGAGCTTTCAATAAGCGTAAGACCATCGCAAGACAAAAGTCTTGCGATGGTCGTAAGGTGTATGGGCACCTTTAGACAGCAAGATGTCGCTCCCAATGATGGTGATTGCGATTCAGATAATATCTCCCGCATCTGGTTACAGAGCAAGCGATTCCATAGGGGCAGACTGGCAGCCTCTTTAGCAATACTGCTGCTGGCTAATTGTCTCTAGGGGAAGATTTGTCTCTGGCTTAAGCTGGACCTACGCTGTCAGATTTTCAACCAATTCACAGGAATCAACTGAAATTCTAACACTGGGTTTCCCAGTTGGCTTAACAAAAGTTGATTATATAATCGGCTTGTGTCAAAGGAGCCAGGCTTAGAATTTTCAGCCAGATGGGCCCTGGCTGTCAGGATACAATATCCCGGTAGGGGGATTTGATCATCCACTCCTGATTAGCATGATTTATATAAATCTGTTTTAGTGTGGCCAGCCTAAAGAAAAAAAAAATCAATACTCTGAGTGATTGATGTGCATAAGGATTTGACCTTACTTTCTTGCAGGTTTCTACCTGTTTTCTGTTCTGAAGAAATAGCTGTTTGTCTCACTGTGTCCTCTACAAACTGATCCCTGATTGGGGAGTCTGGGTTCATTATAACCAGCTGGTGGACTTTCTGTGTTGTAATGAGGAATAGTGCAGTGTCAGCATCCCTTTAGTAATAATTCACCCTTGGGGGTAATCTCATCAAAAATGAAATTCCTATTGCATGGAATGCCTAAGATTTCACTTGTATTTTAGTGCAGACTTCTGGGAAAATCAGTCAGCTAATCACAGAAGCAGGAAGTTACATTTCTGGGGGTGTTCTGTACACACGCCTCCAGATCACCATATTGCATTGAATTTATTTCACCAGTTTTAGAAAGTGACTGTGGCTGCAGTTTTAAATGGAAAGGTCATTTTTAATAATATTACGGTACAAAATGGCTCCTGCGGCAATTATATATGTTTTTATATTTTTTCTTTACACTTTTTTCTTCTTTTTTTTTTTAAACTTGAGTATTCCTTTAAAGGAGAACTATGGGGTTAGGGCTTTTCCCCATAGTTCTCCTTAGGGTAACGGGAGGACACAAACTAGCGTCCTCCCGTCACCCTAGGCTCAGTATACCGCGAGCTGTAGCTCGCGGTATACTGAGACGCTGAAGCGGATCCCGACAATTATGGCAGGATCCGCCCAGCTGCGTGAGTGACAGCTGGCTCTGCCTATCTAGAGGCAGAGCCAGCTGTACCCTCCCCCGTCCGTTCTGCCAGTCAGCGCTGGCGGATCGGAGCGGGGAGGGGGGAATCCAGCCCCTCCCCTTTCACGGCAGAGACCCGGGACAGAATCGAGAGGTGAGCGAACGCCGGTATGTGTTCGCTCACCTCCCGATCTACTGAGCCGACCTGTGACAGTCTCATTGTCACAGGTCGGCTAGAACTATGAGGTGAGTGAAAAGGAGGAGTTAAATCTTAAAAATGCATTTAAGTACCCCAACTATTAAGAAAAATTTATCTTATTTGTGTATCACTCGGCTGTAGATCCTCAAATCAACTCTGAATTGGTGCTGACACCACTTTCCTTCTGGTGGGTGACTACGTTTGTTCCCCATGTGTTCCCCGTGTGTTGTAAAGTAGTCACCGCTCCAAGCTCTCTCCCGTGATGGACTACAATCTCTTGTTTAGTTTACTAATTTGTATGGAGATTGTAGTCCATCCCGGGAGCGAGCTTTGAGCGGTGACTACTTTACAACACACACAGGGACCATGGGGAACAAAAGTAGCCACCCTCCAAAAGGAAGGACAGTGTCAGCACCAATTCAGAGATGATTTGAGGATCTACAGCCGAGTGATACACAAATAAGATACATTGTTGTTAATAGTTAAGGTACTTGAATGTATTTTTAATATTTAACTCCTGAGTTTAGTGTCACCTTTAGGTTTGTATAGTAACATGGTTTCTTTTACAGATGATTAGTGAAGCCCTGTAGAATTTCCCTTCATGGCCATCTGTATTAGCAGTCATTAGTGTGTTGTGCAAATTGCACAGCAGCTCGACTGATAAACAGAAGAAGAGAAGATCCTCCCTGGGATATACTTATTATGAAAACAGTGTTTCCATGGTGGGGATTGTAGTAGCAGGTGTAAGAATCCTTCACATAAGCAGAGATGACAGCTGGAATGCGCAGACAATGCTGTAAACCTGTACAGACTTGCTCAGTCAATATTGATGTGAGTTTCACTATTAATAACGGATAGGTCCTGGGTGGTAATCGTGTGTCCTAAAAAAGACATTTTAATTTTGTCCTTTTCAAGTTTAATGAGATGCGTGGCATTGACGATGTTTGTGATCTCTGGTCTCATAGCAATTGTAAGTGCGAGCTGTGCTATGTCTGTAGTGGATTATGTTTGTCTTTGTGTTATGAAACAGCGTAGTGAGCGCGGTTTTATCCCCCGCAGAGTGACCAATCATTGTGCATGTTTCTGCCTCCCTTCTGTTACCAAAAATACTTCACTTTTATATCCATATGTTTGTATATAGTAAGAGGCAGTGCAGGCCTAATACACCATTGTGGGGGGCACTTAATGCCCTGCTTCTTTCCAAGATAACTAGCAGAGAAAGGAATTTACAAATCTTTGTATTAAATAGTAATTAGGGATGCACCGACATCCAGTATCTGGGCGAGTACCCCCGATGCCGGAACTTCCGATCAGAGGGAGATTTCCTCTGACCAATCAGGAAGCTGGGCGGTGAGGGAGCATGGGGCCAGCTTCCCGGCCAATTGGTGGGTAATGACTCGCCGCCCAGCTTCCTGATTGCCCAGGAAGCCAGCTCCATGCTGTTTGGCTGGCTTGGTGCTGATTGGCCTCGAAGATGGCTTCCCAGCCAATCGGCATGGAGCCGGCCGCCCGGCTTCGTGATTGGCCAGGAAGCTGGCTCGATGCTGATTGACTGGGAAGCCCATCAGCATGGAGCCGTCTTTCTGGCCAATCAGGAAGCCGGTGCAGTGCGTAATGACGGCTGCCTGGCCAATCAGCATGGAGCCGGCTTCCCAGGCAATCAAGAACGGGTAATGACACGCCGCCCGGCTTGCCTGGGAAGCCGGCTCCATGTTAGCGGAAGTACAGGTATCGATATCTGCGAATACCGAAAGATAAATATACAGTACATATACCATTTCATCATTTTTTTTTTTCATGTAAACATTTAGATTGTAAGCTCTCAGGGTCAAGGCTCTTCTTACCATCTTCTCTTGATTTTGTATTGTAACTGTAATGAGACATTGCAAGACTCCGACAGCCCAGAGGCAGATGTATGATGGAATTTGTAGTATCACCACAGCTAGAGGGACAGAGTTTGCTTACCCCTGGTCTACAGCAGACTAGCAGCGGACAGGCTTTTCTACTCAGGCTGTGGCTGTCTTCTAAAGGAAAGGAACTGTAACTTCTTTTGCCTTTGGAATGTATTTACGTGATTTAAACTGAAAGCTGACACTAAACTCAGGAGTTAAATCTTAAAAATACATTCAAGTACCATAACTATTACCAAAAATGTATCTTATTTGTGTATCACTCGGCTGTAGATCCTCAAATCATCTCTAAATTGGTGCTGACACTGTCCTTCTTTCTGGAGGGGGGCTACTTGTGTTCCCCATGGTTCCTGTGTGTGTTATAAAGTAGTCACAGCTCCAAGTTCACTCCCGTGATGGACTACAATCTCAATACAAATGAGTAAACCAAACATGAGATTGTAGTTCATCATGGGAGCGAGCTTGGAGCGGTGACTACTTTGTAACACACACAGGGACCATGGGGAACAAAAGTAGCCCCCCTCCAGAAAGAAGGACAGTGTCAGCACCAATTTAGAGATGATTTGAGGATCTACAGCCGAGTGATACACAAATAAGATACATTCTTGTTGATAGTTAAGTTATTTGAATGTATTTATAAGATTTAATTCCTGAGTTTAGTGTCACTTTAGGTTGTGAAATGAAGAGAAGGGTGATTGACC
The DNA here is from genome assembly GCF_000935625.1 of Nanorana parkeri. NCBI lineage: Eukaryota > Metazoa > Chordata > Amphibia > Anura > Dicroglossidae > Nanorana > Nanorana parkeri. The sequence continues at coordinate 86,032 of NW_017306559.1, forward strand.
TGTTGCTTGCACGTCTAAAGATTGTAAAAACAAGTCTGCAATGGCAGGTCCCATATTTGGATTCTGACAGGCCCTGTCAAGCATGGAAACCTATATACATATTTCCTGTGCTAATCAAAGGAATTTATTACATTACTTTATTGTATATATGATACATAACGTTTACTAGAGAACGAGTATAATTGACACTTGTACTGTCCCTGTGCATCATTCCCTCTCTAACACTCCTCTATTTCACCTCCAGGCCTCCTCGATGGGTACACAGACGAGAGAGTCTTTCTTGAAAAGCAGATGCAGGAGAAAAATGATCTTATCCGGCATCTGGAGCAGGAGCTGCAGAGTACAGGTAACAGATTGCAGGAACTGGAGCAGGAGCGGGATCAAATGCAGGAGGAGAAAGAGCTGCTGTCCCGCCAGAAACTCGCTCTGAAGGCCAGTGCAGCACCCGCCGAACAACGTAGGTATCCCTGTTCCTGTAATTATACCTGTCTGACAAGTAGTATCACTGTTACATATTATCACTGCCGCCCCACAACAAGCAGCCAGTCCTCCCCAGACACTGGAAGGGTGGTTTATATAACTGACATTTGTACTTTGTCACAGTGACATAACTGTATTATTATAAGGCCATGTAAGGTGTCATAATGAACAGCACATCATGGTAATGAGGCAGCAATATATCATCCATCTTTAAGGGCCACTTAACCTAAAACACAACCTTGCTGATATAAAAGATTTAAAGAGCGGCAGGTTAGTCAGTTACTTTTACACAGACAGTATGCAAAGGGGAGGAGGTTTCCTCCCACACTCCAAAGACATGCTGGAAGATTAATTGGCTCATGTCTAAATTGTCCCTGTATGTATGAGAGATAGGGACCTTAGATTGCAAGCTCCTTGAGGCCAGGGACTGATGTGAATGTGCTACTATGTAAAGCGCTGTGTACATTTTTCGGCGCTATATAAATATCTGAAATAAATAAAATAACCTTTAAAGCCCAAATCTAGGCTGGGCAAAAAATATTAACTATGTGTGTCCAGCATATGCAGAATACAAGGAATACGTACTTTAATCCACTGTCCTGTGGGCGGGCTTCCTCCACAGTTTTGATTTATAATGGCCGGACCACCACATCCATTCTTTTTTGCTTCCACTGCATGATGACGTTGAGCTACTGTAGACTCTCTGTACTGGATGCCCACAGCTCACTTTCTATACTAAGGGGTCTGGGCTGCTCGCAGTGCACTTAGTGCTGGTGCCAAAATCTGCAACCTGGACTCGCGTCTGTAGTCTATCCCGTCTTCAGAGTCCTATTTGTCACCATTGGGTGTAGCTTAGGCCTCTGCCCTCTCTGCTGAGGTTTTTACTATGGTCGTGGCGGGATTTATGACCCAAATTAGTCATTTGGTGACTCTGGCCATGATTTTCCCACGCTCTTTGAGCGACTTCCTGATTCTGAAATGCTTGAGGATTTGTCTAAAGAGCGTACCCCTGAGGAGTCAGTCTACCGCTATTACTCCACCACAGTGCACGCCACCCTAAAACTAGAAGATCAGCCTGTTGTTTCTAACAGTGCTGTTTTCAGCCATTGGTTGTCTAAAACCCTTAGGCCTTGTTCACACCAGACACAGTGCGTTCCGGCCGGCTCACTATGTTGTGCAACAGGAGGGGGCTATGCGGTCCATTGAAGTGAATGGCACCGTAGCCACCCCCTCCAGCCGCAATGCGATCAGCCACACGGGAACGCAAGGCCCATCAATGCCTGCGTTCCGGTCTGAAACAAAATGCTGCAAGTGATGCAGTGCGTTCCGGCCAGAATCGGGCCGGAACGCACTGTATCTGGTGTGAACGAGGCCTAAAGGTGGCAAAGTCAGCGTCTAATGCTTCTGCAGACAGCAGTATAACCTGACAGTTCTGTGTTCCTCAGTGGACTCCAAGAGTCGAAAAAAATCCTGTTATCCTGCATATGTTTGATGCATACACACATTCAAAGACACCCTATGGCCAGACCATTCATTTTATACAGCAATCTTCCCATAATATCATAATGGTATTTTAGGGATTTTTGGCATGTTATTTATCTATAAAGGCCTCCAAAATCTCTGAGACTGCTGCTGGGCACTGCTAACTTGGATGTGATATGAACAGTCACAGTAGACTGTTCCCCTTCACTTTTCCCCCGGCAGCTACATTAAAGATTATGTAGAGGGGAGGAGGGGAGGAGTAGCTGGGCCAGCACAAACAGTAATTAGACACTCGGAGAAGAGCAGAGGGCTATGACATGCAGGGGACTGTGCAAGTGAACTAACTATTGTGAAGTATGCAATTTTTCTAGCAAGGTCAGAGGCACATTGCAAGTCCATAAAAATAATTTATGAAAAGGAAAAACACCTTAAATAAGCATTTGAAATACCTGATTTTTCGTCTTTTACCTGCAATTTTTTAAGTTGGTGACAAGGTTTCGTATATTATGGCCAAAATATTGTAGTTTTGAGTAGGGTGGGGTAGAGTTACCATTTCTGTCAGGTTTATTTATTTATTTTTGTGACTTCATTGGAGAGATTTTCCTGTCCCTGTGACACGCTGACAAGAGATGTGGGGAGTGGTTGTCACTGGGACTTAAAGGCGCAGACAGCAAGATATATATTGTCATAAGTTCTAACCATTCCCCACTGCACTAAAAACATGTTGTTTGTTTTATACATCTACTTCAAATTATTGCATTTACTGCCTTCATGTTATTCATAAAAATATTGCCAATATTTTTGAAACTGAAAATGTTTGAGATTGTTTTCTTATATATTTCACCACTTTATTGCCAGTTTGTTGTTTTTTTGTTTGTTTTGTTTTTTGATTGTGCTAAATTTTTGCTTTACAGCATTTTAATTTTAAAAAATGTTTTATGTCTGATACTGTTTTTATTATCATATTTGTAGTTGAACCAGAAATGGAGCCAAATAAATGAGTCCAAAAGCTTAAATATCCTCGAGTTGTTTCCTATAGTTGTGTAGTTATATGACTGTGACCTTACATTCCCAGACTCATTGTGTAGACTTTATATGTAGTTTTGTATCTTCTAACTTTATGCAGATTTTGTAACCAAATACCAAGTTTCAATTTCCATCTGGGTTTTTAATTGCCATCTGGGTTTGTTACTCCCTCTAGTGGATACTCCAATAATTTTTTAAACATTCCTCACATAGACCATAGAGATATTTTTATTCAATTTTATCAACGTTTGTGACTAACGTGTTCCATATGTAGCCATGATGAAAGGGGATTGTCTGACCCCTGAAACGGTTTTTTTTTTCTGTTTGCCACTGATGAAACCAAAAAAATACTTTTGGACTCTCAGGGTGTTTGGCA
>NW_017306559.1:89416-147252 GCF_000935625.1 Nanorana parkeri
TAGTTGAGGGTCTGTATCCAGCGCCTCGTTCCCTCTTCTCCTGAGATTTATTATCTTATTGTCAACTGCTTCCAACAGTTAATTTGATATTGTGTTATAGACAAATGTTCAATGGAAAGGTGCATTGCTTAGATCCTAGAGAACCTGTCACCAGGGAACAAAACAGGCACACCAGTCAGAAAAACACAACCCATTTTTTCTAGTAGTTTCAGGGTCCACTGCCCCCTCCCATTTACAAAAGACATTTTTTTTTTTTTTTTTTTTTTTTTTTTTTTTTTTTTTTTAACAGGATTACAAAAAATTGAAAAATGAGTGTGTAAAATAAATCATCAGAATAATAATAATAAATAAGGCAAGAAGTGAACACTGTTCAGAAGCTTTGTTTAAAACACCTGACACACACCACAGCAAATTAACCGCCGGGATTTACCACCAATAGCAGCCAGGGAGCTGTGATTTGTGGGCAGAGAACTGGATGTACAGCATATGCCCAAAGTAATGTTGAACTTTTTTAGAGCATACACCACTGGCCCAAAATCCTTAAAGGAGAACTATGGGGTTAAGGCTTTTCCCCATAGTTCTCCTTAGGGTAACGGGAGGGCACAAACTAGCGTCCTCCCGTCACCCTAGGCTCAGTATACGGCGAGCTGTAGCTCGCCATATACCACGAGCTGCTGCTCGCTGTATACTGAGACGCCGCAGCTGACGCGGATCCCGACAATTATGCCGGGATCCGCCCAGCTGCGTGACTGACAGCTGGCTCTGCCAATCTAGATGCAGAGCCGGCTGTGCCCGTCCGTTCCGCCAGTCAGCGCTGGCGGATAGGAGTGGGAAATCCACCCCCTCCCCTGTCACGGCAGAGAGCCGTGACAGGATCGAGAGGTGAGCGAACGCCGGTATGTGTTCGCTCACCTCCCGATCTACTGAGCCGACCTGTGACAGAGTCATTGTCACAGGTCGGATGTCGGCTAGAACTATGAGGTGAGTGAAAAGCACTAACCTCATAGTTCTCTTTTAACTAGTTAAAGAAAGATTAAAGCCATGCCCAGGGCCATCCCTATAGTCAGGCAGCCTGAGACTGTTGCCTCATGCGGCATCTCGTGAGGGGAAGTGGCACAATGTAGTAAAGTCACTGGTTGCCAAGAGCTCAGCAGGACGTCATCCCCTCACCGCCCCGCTGCCTTAGGTGACGACAAGCCCCTGGCCATACCACATACAGCACTTAGTATAAACTTTCCCCCTATTTGCCTGAAACTTGCACATAAGTAAAAAGTATACATTAACGTATATAAAGTGTAGAAACCCAGCTATCAAAGTAACTGGTTCATTATTGTGGATTCTTTAGTTGTCCTCCTGAACCTTGGTGACAGGTCCTCTTTCGGATCATAGACATTTCATAACTGAATCCATTCTCCTGTTTTATTTTAACACATTTTGTTTTATTCTTGGTTAATAACATGTTGTATAATGGTCTCAGGTTCCACTCTCATCTTCCAGAACAGGTAAGGCCATCATTATAACAGACCCAGGGCATTCCAAACCCACGGGGAGGCATTTATAAAACTTAAAAAAAAAAAAAAAAAAACATTAAGAAAACTGCAATATTTTGAATACCAGGAAAAATACAAATCTGTGATACTATAAATGTGATGGACAGGAGTCGCCATTTTTTTTTTTTGTGAGTTTTATAAATGTCAGGTTGGCTGCAGCTCCAGCCTATGGGGGTCGTTCTGTCTTGATGACGTCAACGGAATATTAGGAAGATCTGTATACTGATGGTGAAATAATGAATTCACATAGTATTCTCTTGGATGGGCAATCTCCACATTGCTTCACTCTAATTACACTCCTCGTTCACCCCTGTGCTGCTCTCTCTCTCTTCTCTTCAGTATTATCACATTGCAGAAGAACTGTAGACGGCATGTGAATTACATACACTGCATTTGTTTTGTTCTCTATCCTCCCAGGCTTAGTAGAAGCTGCAGTCGTTGCAGCTCCCAAAGAAGGTGTGTTTGTATCCTGCATGGCCGGCCTTGTAATGGGGTGTCTTAAGAGCACAGATTGGGAATGAATTAATCCTCCTTGGCTTTTTTTGGGTTTCCGCTCTCTTTGATTCCTTTGCACTAACCAATCCTGGCTTGCCACTGCTTGAAATAACCTGCTTCTGAACTTTCCTAACGTGACCACCTGTTCTGTGGTGCTTCTAGCCCCTTTTGCTAACAAGGGGCTCCAGGAGGTTCTATAGAAAAGGGATAAACTTCTTTCATTTACCAAGAGGTGCTGCCTGGTGATTTATAGGCAGCGGCTTGATCACTTTCCTATGAGAGCCTTGGACTCTGTGAAGTCTAAGCCATTATCTGAAATTGTCTGATGACATAGACTGAAGTTGTATAGGGTACTGTCTGCCATGAAGTTTGGGAGATCCTTTGTGTTACCAGGAAAAAAGGCAGGCAACAGGCATGATTGGTGCTAGAGTGCTGTATTTCCTGGACAGAGGAAATGACTGGCAGTTGCCAATTTTCTAAAGGCCGGGTCAAGTACAGACAGAGTCAAGGTCCAGACAGTTAAACAGAACATTGACAGACAACAGCAGAGGTATCAGGCCAGTGATCAGGATAAGCACAATCAAACTTGGGCTGCATTTTAAATATTCCACTCTCCACTCTTTGCAAAAAAATAATAAATACACCCATAATGCAAACACGTGCATTTAATAAAACAAAATGTTGCAGGGGAATCTTGCAGCTGCAATCAGGGGGTCATGTGTGTAGTGCACAGGCTCCTGCAGACTACTCCGTCAGCCTCTCTGTACGGACCTTCGGCTATGGAGCTAGAGGGAGTTGTCAATGATTTAGAAGTGTGGCGACATCTATGCACTTGTAGTTTCTTCATAAGCAAAGACTATGAATGGATTTGTGAATGAAGATGTGACTGTGGGCAACACTCCAAATTCAGAAATACACAGAAGCCTGCAGGGAGAATAGCCCTGTGATTCTGGTAAATGGATAAGGTAGTGTGAGGTTGGGGACTGCGGAATGTTAACATGTTTCATGTTATACCCTTAAAAGAGAACTATGTGGTAAGTGTTTTTTCCCCATAGTTCTCTTAAGGGTTACAGGAGGACATATACTAGCGTCCTCCCGTGACCCAAAGCTCAGTATATCGCGAGCTACAGCTCACGGTATACTGAGACCCCTGCAGCCGGGACGGATCCTGACAATGCTGTTGAGATCCACCCAGCTGGCTATAAGGCAGAACCAGCTGTGCCCTATCCCGTCCGTTCCTCCAGTCAGCAGGGGGGGGGTCCCTGCGACGAGTGGTGACTGACAATCACTGTTCTCTGCAGGGAGATGATGGAGAAGTGAGCGAGTGACGCTATGCGTTTGCTCACTTCCCGATCTATTGAGCTGACGTGACAGTTTCATAGTCGCACATCGGCTCAAACTATGAGGTGGAGTGATTTTCACTCACCTCATAGTTCTCCTTTTAATATGGGTGTATCATGGAATATGGTATAAAAGTGTAATTGGACTTTAAAGTCCATTAATAAGGGTAGGTGTGCATTGCAGCCAGGAGTTCAAGACTGATCTTTTTCACTATCAGAGATTTGACTAGTATAGAGTAGGTATATGTGGCAGCATTTCCTCTAACATTCTGTGTGTTTCTGTACAGATGATTCAGATAAGGTCTAAGAGGTCACACAGCCCTTGCTCTCTTGTGAAAGTTAATATACTGAGCACTCTAAATGGATGACTAGGTTCCTTGGTGAGCAAAATGGAAAGCGTTTATCCCTTTCCCGGAGAATCTCTTACATTTCTGATCTCTTTTCATTAACATGCATCATATACCCTAAATAACCATCATCTTATCCACCATTCATGATCACATTTCACTCTCCATCATTCCTGATTCCAGAGTTCTATCCCAAGAACTGAAATTCTGATTCTTATTCACCAAACATTCAAAGATCACTCTCCCTTAAGATGATGGTATTAGGCAGGGCTCGCTGAGGCAGCGAGAAGAAAACTGCATTTAGTGTCTGGTGATTTTTTTCTTTTTCATTTTCACATTAATCAACTTTGTGACGGATCTCTTTCCCTTGTAACAGCACCCGGTGAAAGTTTGCAGTCCAAACCATGGAAAGTATTAGACTGTGTGCCTAACTGCACCCTGTGCACCGGGCTGTCACGTCCTGGCTTATAAACGTGCTGGAAAAAATATTGGATTCTGAGTACTGACATATTGGAATATACAGAAAGATTGGAAGAACATTTTCCAAATGCAAAAGTATGACGTAAAATGCATAATGATATAATAATGCATAATAAATACATATTAATTATACCAAAAGAAATCATTGTAGCACTTAAAAAAAACAAGCTTTGCAAATACTTTTACAGTGCATCGAGGCCTTTTTTGCATCGGAGCTGGCTTGTATTTGTTGCACCATGAGAGAGGTTTGACTACTGGCAGGACAAATATCTAGGAGTTCTTTGAGGAATGCATCTGGTTTTACGAAAGGAAGGTTGGCTGGACTCTGGACTTAGTCTTCTGTTCTTTTGCCAAGATGCACTGAGGCCTTCCGAGTTCACAAATAGCATTGTCAGAATGAGTGTTGAACGTTCCAGCAGATTGTCTGCTGCATGTTGCTGCTGCATGTTTCTACATTTAGATCATTGTATATGTTGTAAAGTTTCTGTTTTGCGTAGTGTATGCTTTTTTTGACCCCCTTAAGTGAAATTATGGGTGGGACCTCCAGTAGGTCACAGGCAGGTACAGGTTTTCCCCTATAGGACTTAATGGGATCCTGTCATTACTCTTCATTTCAAGTTACATGCTAAGAATGATTACGAGTGTCACCCTACTACAAGAGCAGGGAAAGTTACCAGCTGTGCCAGCTTATTTGGCAAACCCGACCCTGTAAATGCCTCTGTAGATAACAGGCCCTTTACAAAGTTAAGGCTTACAGGTGTACCCATACATGTATCCTATTTCTTCTTCAGCTGATGAAATCCATTTGACATTATCTGCCTACTTATTGTTGGGGTTGGTGGTTTCAAGGTTAGCAGTCCAGTTAGGTTTTGGACTCTTTTAGTCTTTTGCACAAGCTGTCCGCATGTGCTGGGCATTTCTCAGCCTACTCCCAATTTGATGTGCCAGGAACAGCTCTAGCCAGAATCTCACTGGGGCACTTCTAAGAGATGGCTACTTTGGTTATAGGAGCAAGGGTTCTATTCTAAGACTTGTGTGCTTATCATACATAAGTAAATTGAACTCAAAATAACAAAATAATAATTAATATTCTTACACCAGAACATGAAATATATAGCAGAAAGCTGGCCCTGTTCTTCAAGAGTAAAAAATTCAGTTAACAGACTCTGATGAGACACAGAGGGTAAACCACACAACATCTATTACATTATGCAGGACAATGTACTCACAAGGATGCTAGAAGTAAACTCGGATTTGTACGGCCTTTGGGGGGGGGGGGGTGGGGGGGAAATTCGATTTTCCGCTTGTATTTTTCGCCAGAGAACTCACTAATGGCTTATAGTATTCACTAGGGAATCACCGATAACGGTTTTTCGGTAACAAGTACCGCCTGGCTTCCAGATTGGTTAGCAACAAGTGAAGGAGGCTTCCTAGCCAATCAGGATGCTGGGAGGCAGGTCATAACCCTCCGCCCGGCTTCCTGATTTGGAAAGGAAGCCGACTCCATGCTCCCTCGGCACTTGGGATCAGAGGGAGATCTCACTCTGACCGCAAGTGCCAAGGGAGCATGGAGCCGACTTCCTTTCCAATCAGGAAGCCGGGTGTTTTCGGCACCAATACTAGTATCCTCAGTAGTAATACTTGGTATCGGCACCAATACTAGTATCCTCATAAAGTATTGTAGACCTACGTTATCCTTCATATAATTTGGACCATATGCAGTAGCTGCATTTTTAAATGCTACATTGTGTTTTGCTTTTCTTTATTGCTCCGGCACATTGTCTGTATAGGGAAAAAAGTCCATAAATTTGCACTAAGGGTTATTTTATGTTTTTAGTTTTTGTACAATATAGACAAATCCAAATTTTGTGTTTTTCATTTAAAGATACTGCAGCAAAACTGAATTGTGCAGCCATAGCTTCACAGTCTTGCTCCATTTGCTCCAGTTTATTTCTAAGATTTTCCTAAATTAGCCCAGTTAAGACCTAAATCAACTCCTTGTGTTTAAGAGCCTTACACGTTTAATTCCAATATGTCAGTGAGTCCACTATTCTTCTGAACACAGGCGTTTGATTTATCAAGGCACTCTAACTAGATGTGGCTTCCGCTGAATTGGGCCTGACGCATCTTCTGTGACTTCCTCCCGCAGAACTCTTAGAAGAGACTGAGAAGCTGTTGAAGGAGAGGATTGAGGTTCAGCGTCAAGCTGAGAAGGACTCTGGAGACCTTCACAAGCAAGTGAAAGTGTTGGAGGTGGAGCTTGAGGAACAGGTCAGCCGTAACATGGAGATGGAACAAGAAAAGAACACCATTCTGGAAGACCTGCGTCAGAAGAACCTTTCCCTGGAGAAACAGCTGGAGAAGACCCGCAGGTTCTTAGATGTAAGTGGAGGCACAAGCGAGATATCAGGCGGGCACTTTCTGGTAGGAGCCTTCACTAGCGATTTCCAGTTATCATAAACAAGGCACAAAAAAAAATAAAGGTCTATAGAAAAAGTAAATCAAGAAGTTAATAGGTCAGACTATTTTAAAGCAGAACTCCGACCAGTGTATTACACAGGTGAGCTTAGAAGTGGACTGCCACTAAGTTAAAGAGGATAACATTATTACAAATATAAAAGCAGCTTTTGCTTTAAAGGAGAACTATGAGGTGAGTGATTTTCACTCAACCTCATAGTTCGAGCCGACGTGTGACAATGAAACTGTGACACGTCGGCTCAATAGATCGGGAAGTGAGCGAACACATAACGTCGCTCGCTCACTTCCCGATCCTGTCCCTGCAGATAGCGGTGACTGTCACTCACGGCTCCCTGCAGGGATTACCTCCGCTCCGATCCTCCAGCACTGACTGGAAGAACGAAGGGGGGAGGGGGCGGGGGCGGGTACAGCTGGCTCTGCCTCTAGATAGGCAGAGCCAGCTGTCAATCACGCAGCTGTGTGGATCTCGACAGTAATGTCGGGATCCGTCCCGGCTGCGGCGGTCTCAGTATACCGTGAGCTGTAGCTCGCAGTATACTGAGCTTTGGGTCACGGGAGGACGCTAGTTTATGTACTCCCGTGACCCTAAGGAGAACTGTGGTGAAAAACACTGACCCCATAGTTCTCCTTTAATACTTGCCTTCAATCTGGAGCTGCCCCTGCAATAATACCTTTCCACCACTAGGTGCCTCCAGTTTTTTAGATTGAATGACAATCAGCATCATTGAACCCACTTGCTTTAAACCCAGGCTGTCCTCGACCTTCCCCTGGGGTTGTGGCTTTAAATATACTTTAAGAATGTTTTCCTATTGTTTGCAGTTCCATTTCAATGATTGCTATTAAAATAGCCAGCCAGCTTAAAGAATCTGACATGAAAACCTCTATAAACAAGAAATTAAACCAATGCATTTAAATGAGTCTGAGCCATTTATATTATGAGTTACAGAGACGGTTGTGTAACCTTTAGGGTTCTTATTATTATCAAATGCTAACTTTGCTTTGTGCTGTAACATGAGTGGTGCATAGCACTGACCAACCTGCTACTCATTATTCTACAGGAACAGGCAGTTGATCGGGAACACGAACGAGATGTGTTTCAACAGGAAATCCAACAGCTGGAGCAGCAGCTGAAAATGCCACAAAGACATCAACCTGTCAATGACCATCAGAGTAATGAGGTTAGATGGAGCAAAGTTATTCTTGTGTGACATACTGTGCAAAACTTTTAATTCTTTATTTTAGTTTTTGATAGAATGGGGAAGGTTTAGAAGCTCCCTCAACCTTTTACTGCTGTCCCCCCTTGGGGGATGTTCCCTTACTTTTTTTTGACCAAACAGGAAGTAAGAAAGAATCACTGTCAGAACACGAAATTATAGGAAATCTCCCCAGCAGGGTGCAGGTAGCAATAAGACATGCTAGATCTTTTTTTCAGGTTTTTATTGTTGTTTGAACCCACTATGGAGTCATTTCCCTTTATATTTTGTCCAAGTGATGGACTTCTGCATCAGATCGCAGGGCAGGCATTAGCAACCCCTGACAAATGTTCTTGGGTGGGAACACAATGCGTTTGCACTGGCATCCGCTATCATTGGATGTAATTCACATCTCACTAAATGCAAAACCTGGGCCACCTACTTCCCTGATGTCACTAGACGCACATGGCAGTTTACACGCTGTATGGAAAAGGAACTTGGTTTGGGTCTGATCTGATGTCTGTGGGTTATACATCGGGGTTGATCTGAGGTCTGAAGTTTATGCTTGGGGCTGATCTGAGGTCTTAGGTTTATGTGTTGGGGCTTATCTAAGGTCTGAGGGTTATGCATTGGGGCTGATCTGAGGGTTATGCATTGGGGCTGATCTGAGGGTTATGCATTGGGTCTGATCTGAGGGTTATGCATTGGGTCTGATCTGAGGGTTATGCATTGGGTCTGATCTGAGGGTTATGCATTGGGTCTGATCTGAGGTTTGTGTTGGGTCTGATCTGAGGTCTGAAGTGCATGCATTGGACTGGGAATGTTTTATGTGTGCACCACTGTATCAGTTTTTGCACTCGTAATGTGAACTGCTGCACCCTTTAAAACATAGTTAGGTTTCAGTTTATAATAAAAGAGCATACCAAATGATAGTAATAGAATAAGAAAAAAAAAGAAAAATAAACATTCAGGGATGCCAGTTAGAAATAAAAAGATGCTTCCCAGGACCGAGCCGTGGGGTGGGCAAAAGAGGTGGTTGCCTAAGGTGCTTTAGCAGAAGGTTGGGTGCAATAAAGGCAGGACCTCCAACCTGTGCTACTGAAGTAGTTCACAGCTCATGAAGGGTTGGAGACATAGCAATGCATCAGTTAGGTAAATATAGATACAACCGATGGATCTCACTCATTGTTTGTGCTATTTTTGACAGGTGGAAAAGCTGGAGAGTCACCTGAAAGAAAAGACCGACAAGTGCAGCGAACTGCTGTTGTGTAAGGAGCAGTTCCAGCGGGATGTTCAGGAGAGGAATGAGGAGATAGAGAAGCTCGAGTGCCGGATACGAGAGCTGGAGCAGGCTCTGCTCATCAGTGCTGACTCTCTGCAAAAGGTATTATTTGATATAGAAAGGCCTGCAATGCCAGCCACATAAATCCTGTGTGTGTAAATCCAGGGACCACAATATGCACACTATAATCTCATGGCTGTCAAACCTGTAAATGGCACGCAACTCTGTTTGTTTGTTTGTTTTTATGCCATTAGAGGTTTAAAAAAAGAAAAGAAAAAAAAGGTTCAGGCTGCAATATGCATCTTCAATTTTCACTTGTCCTCCACAGTACCTTTTATTTGCCTCAAGATGTCCTCAGGCTTCCAGATTAACTGACACCCAGCAAATGATGCCAGGGAAACACTGTGAGAGCAGGGTGTCATGGCCCTGCCCACTGAGCACAACAAAATACATTTAATCATATTTTAATGAATACAGAGCAGCATTCATTTGGGTCTCTTATACATGGAGGTTAGCTTTAAGTTCTAATGTTGCTCCAGTCGGGCCAAGTCTATGGCATTAGAACATTCTCATCCAGCTGAGGCTCTTCAGTTACATCACACCTTCTATAATCACAAGCTGAGCACAAGGCACGTCATAAGAACAGAAAAGGTATCTTATAGAGAAAATATCTTTTGGATTGCAGCTATACACCCAGGGCCGGATTTCCCATAAGGCCAACCGATGCCTGGCCTCAGGTCAGCAGGGAGTAGAGGGGCAGCAGGGGTGTAGAATTCCTATCTTCCGGCGCCCGAGACATGCTGTTCTGGGCGCCAGACGGGTAGTTGTTTTCTACATTTAGCCCTGCTTTGGGGAAGCATAGGTAAATGTACAGCGGGGAAGCCGCCACTTGTTTCGGACAAGTGATTTCAGCGATGTCGCCGAAATCACTTGTATGCAGCCTGCATACAGGGGGGCGCATTGAGGAACCTGGCATTGGGACAGCAGAGAAAGTAAATCCGGCCCTGTATACACCTGGAGAGAGAGGTTGGCGTGAAAGAATGTATCGATCCAAGAATCCTGCTTTAAATGTTCTGCCTGATGAATGCAACAGTCAGCCAAAATATATTTGTTTTGTTGTGGGGATGAGTTAATATAGTATCGGACTTTCACTACAAGACAACAGAAAATAATCACATCCAGCACTTATGTAGAAATCATTTCCTATGCATTTGCTGCCCTGTGTGGGGGAACTGAACAGAGGTTGTAACATTGATGTGGACCGCTATTGCAATGTATGCTTTGGCTTAGCTGCTGCACTAAATGTTGGGAACTCGTGGAACCACCTAGTTGTACAATCTCTTCTGTAACTTGAGGGCCCTGTATCTGAATAATAACATTATATACATTTCTTAGCATTTGCTCTTCATCTCCATGCACATTCTGCAGCTATGCACTGACCGTTGTCCTGAATGTGATTGTCTAGGTGGAGGACAGAAGACCTTCTTTTGCTGGGGCCAAAGGAGAAATGCCTCTTGAAGCTCAGCTCCAGGTGGAAAGAGAGGCCATAGACAGAAAAGAGAAGGAGGTGAGTTTTGTTAGTTTTTTTTATTTTGTGCAGACTGTGAAAAATGACAATATTACAAATGAATTGACATTTCCCATGACCCAGACTAAGGCTGGCCATACACTGCTCTATTTTTCTCATTCAACCCGCGAGCTGAACGAAAAAAATACAGTAGATTCCTCCATCAAAACTGCGAGTGTGTCGTTAGTGGAATCCCCGTTCTTTGCATTGCATCCTGACAGCGGCCCGCGGCTCCTGTCAGAATAGTGGGACAAGGCCGGCAGCTGATTGGCTGCCAGCTCTGGTTGTACGAAGATTTTCCGACCGGCTCAGCTGATCGAGGGATGCCGGCCAAAAGGGTGCCAGCAGCGGCACACACAGTGTGAATTTCAGCCAGTTCCTCAGGAACCATATATGGGCACTAGTGATGGGCTCGGGCGTGTTTGCAGCTCCACGTGCCGAGCCCGCCAGGAAGCTGACAGCGCCGCAGCGCCAATCACAGGAACCGAGACATTATCCCGGTCCGCAGCTGCAGAGATCGGGAAATGTCTCCGTGCCTGTGATTGGTGCTGTCAGCTTCCTGGTGGGCTCGGCACGTGGAGCTGCGAACACGCCCCAGCCCATCACTAATGGGCACCTCAAGCTATCAGATCAACAGTTCAGCAAAGTTGTTAAAGCCAATATCCAGGCTAAAACTAAACCCCCTTCCTCCCACCGCACTCGAATTGATCACTGGCAGTAAAAAAAAATCGAAATGCCCATTTTACTTACCAAAATCCAGTCACATGATACTCCAGTTTCCCTTTGCATTTGCTTCTCCAAATGTTTCTACATGAAGAGTGGTAGCACCCTAACATATTTTTTGCTCCCCAAAACGCTTGCTGGCTTTGTATCAGATTTTGTTGCGAAGTTGTCTTTGTGGATACGACGGTGTCTCACACCAACGAGGAAACTACTATTCCAGTGAAGGACACACCTGCTTTTAAGGATCTAACTGAAAGACAGTTTGAGGTCCTCTCCACCACTCAAATTTGTATGCAGGTTTCGCCTTGCACTCACTCCTAGCTGTGATTTTACTTTTTCAGACCATGACTGATTGGGCAAAGTCTCTTAAAGGGGAAAACCAATGTATATTTAAAAATTTATGAGAAGCAAGCAGGTTTTTTTTTGTATTTGAGAAGAGACATACTATGTCTCTTTTGCAATAAAAGATTCTTACCTTCTTCCTCCCAAACTGTACACTAAGCTGCGCATGCATAGGATTTTTGTACTCGCCCTAAAATCTTTTTCTTGAAGTCGCAGGTCCCATCCCTCCCTGTTTATTGTGATGCACTTGGTACTGCTTTGCTACAAAGCAGAGGCGTGCTGGCATTAGATTGTAAGCCCTCAGGGGGCAGGGCCCTCCTTACCATCTTGAATTGTATTGTCAATGTAATGTCTTCCTTACATTGTAAAGCACTGTGCAAACTGTTGGCCCTATATAAATCCTGTATTATAATAATTAAGAGATGTTATACCCTGGGCTGGTCTACAGTTTTTGTTTGCCACTGTCACATCCTTCTGTAGGCAGTTTGACCTATGTTCCTCAATGGACTCCAAGAAGAGGAGGCTGAGTGCAAACATTTTATTTTTGGTGTTACATACACTTAAATGACATTTTAGCATTCAATGAAGAAAAAAAAATCAGATCTTTCAGTCCAGTAAGGAAATATTACAAATAATTGGATGATTTTTCAGACTTTGCTGCTTGCTGACCATTGCTGGTATTCCATACTTTCTTGTGTGTCAAATACCTCTCTCCGCCTTTTGCACGCCATGGTTTCTGCCGTTGGCTTGTATGTCCCGTAGTAGGTAGAGGAGCAGATGTTCACACTCTTAGACGTGAGGAATGCTTGCAGTGCCCTGAGAGCAGCAAGCTGACAGAGTTGGAAGACATGGGCCGACGGAAAGATAAGTATACGTGCTCTTTTACCAGGTGGCCTTTGTTTACAAGTGGCCTTGTGGTGACAGGCTCACTTTCGAATATGTTTTATCTTTTTGCTTGGGCATTTGATGGGAACTTCACTGTCATTTTTAACTGAAATCATCCCCATGTAATTCTTTGCCGTTGGTTTCACTGCTTTGTATTTTCTCTTTTGTGTCTTGCAGGTCACCAACCTGGTGGAGCAATTAGAACAGTTCAGGGAAGAGCTGGAGAATAAAAATGAGGAGGTGCAGCAGCTACACATGCAGCTGGAGATCCAGAGGAAGGAGTCTGCCACCCGTCTCCAAGAACTGGAACAAGAAAATAAAGTTTTAAAAGTGAGCTCCACTCGCAGTCTTATCTAACACTCAGGCCTTTAAAGTATAACCCCAGCCCAAACTTAATTTGTTTAGTTTTTGATATTCAGTGTAAGGTTAAGAAGTTCTGTTGGTGTTTTCTCTATGTTCCTGTTAAGGAAGTTTAACCTTACTATTTGTCCCAGGAATTGAATTTTATTGTTGACCCTTGAACAGGCGTAGAGGGCATTTCTTCCTGTAGAGACACTTGTTAGAGGTGAGATTTCCACTCAGTTTCGGGAGATTTCCACTTCCTGTTGTGCCTTTGGGCCCATAAAGTACAGGAAATTTTCCCCAAATGTGTAAACAGCTATAAGAAACCTAACGGAGGTTCTAATCCATACCACTCTATCCAAAAGTAAAGAGAGGTCTTGGCTGGAGTTACAGTTTAGTAGGCCTGAGCTTTGTCTTTGTTTTATCCATCATTACCAAGCAAATGTTTGCTAATCTCTACATTGGAAAGCTATTCTGATAATAATCTTGTTTGCTGTCTTTTAAGGATGAACTTGAAATTGCACCGCCTGATGAGAGTTCATCAACCGCTGGGACTACTTTTAGACAAGGAAAAATGGATGATCTGTTAGTCTCTAAAGACCAGGAAATCTTGCTTCTTAATGAGCAGATTAGAAAACTGCAAGCACATCTTGAAGCTGCAACTGACAAGGTGATGTTACAGAACATTTATCAAGAACGTTGTCACCTGATAAGTCTTAACACTTGCAAAGGAAAAGTAAGCAGCTGGTTTTGCTACACCGGACCTTCTGCTAAAGTGCATGACCAAAAATATGTAGACACCCAGCTAAATGATTGAATTCAGATGTTTCCAGTGAAGGGTACTGTTATTGCTACACCATTCAAAGAAATTTTAGACCATTGTGTGGTTCTGACTTTGTGATAACAGTTTGAGGAAGGCACTTGTATGTTTCAGCATAACTGTGCCCCTGTGCACAAAGCCAACTCCATAAAGATTTAGCTTAACCAGTTTGGTGTAGAGGAATTCAACCTCAAGCCCACTGAATACCTTTCTGATGGATCCGAATGCGGATTGCAAGCCAGTCCTTCTCATCCGGCATCAGTACCTATCCTCATAGATGTTCTTTTGGCTGAATGGGTACAATGTCCCATACTACAAAATGTTGTGGAAAGCATACCAAAAACACTGGTGACTGTTATAGCCACAAATGAGGGAGGGGGGTGAAATAATTCCCTTGGGGACGAGTGGCAAAGGAGAGACACTAAGGGAATAAGAAAAGAAAAGGCAAGAGAAGAGAGTAGATAAAAGATACCTCAGTGGAGAGAAATGCAATGCTAAGGATGAACTGTAAGTGGAGAGAAGGGGCACCACAGAAGGAGAGTTTGATATTCAGAAACGAGCTAAGAAAGTAGAAGTGGAACACTGAGGAGTAAATTAGATGTGTCCATGGTACATGCCCCCTGCAGTTGTAAAGCTGAATATGTGCTAGCGTTCTCCACTGACACACACAGGAATACAGGATTCCGGAGTATAAACTAGGTTTTTCCCAACCAATCAGAAAGCCAAGCAGCAAGTCATTACACGGTGCCTGGCTTTCTGATTGGCCGGGAAGCTGGCTTCGTGCTACCTCGTCACCAGGTGACGAGAAAGCATGGAGTCAGCTTTCTGCCACCAGCCGGGTGGCAGGTAATGACTTGCTGTCCGCCTTCCTGATTGGCCAGCTTCCCAACCAATTAGGAAGCTGGGCGGTGAGTAATGTCTCCCCCCCCCCCTCTCCCCGGCTTCCTGATTGGCCAGGAAGCCAGCTCTATGCTCACTGATGACAAGTGAGCATAGGGCCAGCTTCCCAGCCGATTAGGAATCCGGGCAGCGTGTAACGGCTTCCTGATACTGATTCCTGATAGTGAAGTTCTGGTATCGGGAGCTTTCGGTATCAGCACCGATACCAATGCTAGTATCAGTATCGGTGCATCCATAGTAACACCAGACTCCTATATCTTATAGGGACTCCAAAGCTAAGATCCTTAAACTTGGGTTCCCAGGCCCACACACCTGCAAAAGCTGTTATGACGCGACACAGTTTTCATGTTGGATTGTGTATTTATTAAACAATGCAAGAAGGGATGTGTCAGCAGCCCAAGATGGGTTGGGACCTGTGGTTTCTTCTCTTAAAATTCAAGTCAGCAAACCCACTGAAAGAAGTGCTAGTAAGAAACAGTTTTTCACAGTAAAATAAAATGTTCAAATTGTCAGCTTAGACTTTTTTTTTACTTTTGTAAAATAGAAAAAATCTTTTTACACTAAAGACTGACAAAACATTTTTTTAACACTTTTCAGGTGATTGAGGAAAAGAATGAACAAATGAAACAATACAAGAGCCAAATAAAGTGCTTGAAAAGCGACCAGGAACGTCTTAAAAAGAACAGTGAGGAAGAGATTGAAAAACTAAATGAAGTCATCGAGAAACTTCAAGAAGAATTGTCTCACATAGAGCAGAAAGTAACTGTGAGCTTCACTGGCATGTCTGAGATCACTGAAGGCAGCACATACCAGCCTGCAGTTTTTCCACCACTGGCAGGATGTGCTGATGCCAATGTAGACAACATGGTGTTAGATCATAAGAAACTTGAAAGGGAGCAACAGGTTTCCACAACTTTTTCGCAAGTAGCTCCAAGTTCCATGCAGGACATGGAATCTAGTCTGCAACAACTCCGGGAAACCGTTCAAGAAAAAGATCTAAATCTGAAACAGTATTATGAACAGGTTATGACACTGAAAGAAGAGACCAAAGTATTGAGTGAGACTGTGGAGAGACTAAAACTAGAATTGACAGAGAAAGACCAGAATGTAAATGATACTGAAATTTCCAAGAACCTTCCCGGTCCTATAAGCCTAGAAACATCGGCACAACCTCCTGCAGGTAGCAAGGATGAGACTTTGAACAGTGAATTGGAAGCAACCAAAGCAGAGCTAAAACAGGTCAATGAAGAACTGGAAAAACTGAGAACATCTTCGGAAAACACCATAATTAATGAGTTAGCTGCCACCACATCAAAAGAGGAGATTGATATAAATTATAAAGCCAGTATTGAGAATCTGACTGAAGCTTTGAGAGAGAAAACTGCTCAGCACTTGGCCATTGAAGCTTTGCTAGTGTCAGTGCAAGAGACTTCAGAGAATACAATTTCTAATCTGCAGCACCAGTTGCACGATCTTCAGAAATCCATTCAAGAGAAGGAATCCCAGCTACAGGACCTAGGAAACGATGCTCAGTTCCTTGAAAACCAGGAGATACAGCGACTGAATGAGGTAATCAAAAGTTTGCAGCTGGATATGATAATGGTAGAAGAGAAGATTTCAGAAGAAATTAAGAATACAACAAAGGCTGGAGAGAATGAAACAACTCAAAATGAAATGTCTCTTGCAAATGCAACATCATTGCAGCGGACAATGGAATCCGATGATGAAAAGGCAGCGCTGTCAAAAGAAGTTGAGGATGCTAAGAAGGAGCTGATGCTTCTGAAAGAAGAGCTTAAGCATCTAAGAGAGTCTCAAAAACAGAGTGACATGACTGGGGAAGATGGTAGTAGACACTCAGACCATGGTGTCATTGATCTAGAAAGATCCGCACCTGAAAATAAAGTACAAGCAGAAGCAGGCATAGAAAAGACATCTGAAGTAAATGTGGAGTCACAGCTTCAAGAACTGAAGGAAGTTATAAAGCAGAAAGATTCAGAGTTGCTGCAGTATGTGAACCAAAAAGATGTGCTTGATGACCAAGCACAGAAAATAGAACAATTAAATGAAGAGATCAGAAAACTTAAGCAGGATTTGACAGAAGCAAGTTCTGATCTCATGAAAAATGTCACAACAGATTCAGTAATTTCTAAAGAGATGTTGGAAAACAAAGAAAGTGCTGAGCTGGATCGAGCAAAGGCAGAACTTGCAGAAAAAGAAATGGAACTTGCTGTTTTAGTGGAAGAAGTGACAAGACTGCAGATGGCCCAAAAACATGATGCAGTGACCGTTAAAAGTGCCTCCACACAGGCTGATGTTGCCAAAGCAGAACTGGCTGATCTAGAGCAAGCTTTGAAGGAAAAGGCAGCAGAACTCTTACAAAGTCAAAAGTTGAATGTATCTTTGCAAGAAACTACTCAGGCTACTATTCATAAGATGGAGATGCAGTTACAAGAACTTCAAAAACTTGTTGAGCAAAAGGATTTAGAATTACAGCAATATGTTCAGCTAAAAGACCTGTACAACCTGCAGATGAAAGATGTTGAGCAGCTCAATGAGGTTGTTAGAACACTTCAGCAGGAACTGGCACAAAGTGGTTCCAATGTCCACACTACAGAAGCAATTGTATGCCGTGATAAAGAATTGGAAAATGAAGAACTCGTGCAAGCAAAGGCAGAACTTGAGAAAACAAAAACGGATCTGGCTGTCTTGAAGGAAGAACTTTCAAAAGTTAATTTGGCTGAGAAACATAACAACACAAGTCATGGAAATCCATCTAGAGAAGGCGAAGCAGTACTTGAAGTGACTGAGCTAGAGCAAGCTCTTAGAGTAAAAACAGCCGAACTCATCGCAAGCCAAGCAGTGCTTGCATCTCTGGATGAGACCACGCAGGCTACCATTTACAGCTTGGAGTCAGAGTTACAAGAACTTCAGAAAGTCATACAGCTGAAGGATTTAGAATTGTTACAATATGGAAACCAAAAAGATCTCATAGACCAACAAACAAAGGACATTGAGAGGCTAAACAATTTAATTGGCATGAACAAGCAAAATTCAGAAGATGCTGAGCCTGATGTCAGGCAAGATGTAGAAAGGTTTAGTGAAGCATTACAGGAAAATGAAGTGTTGTTGCAAAATAATGCAAGTTTAGAAAGCAGTGAGTTGTTGCAAGCAAAGGCGGAGCTTGAGAGAACAAAAATGGAATTGGCTGCTATGACGGAGGAAATTACAAAAATTAGATTGTCTCGGAAACCTGAAGACATGCCGGATAGCAAAACACCTAGTGAGGGGGATGTTGGTGACACAGCACATAAACTCTACAATGTAGAGCATGCACTGAGCGAAAAAACAGCTGATCTCTTAGCAAGCAGAACATTGCTTACGTCTCTGGAGGAGAGCTCACAGGCCACCATACACAATATGGAGTCAGAGTTACAGGAGCTTAAGAAATCTGTACAACTGAAGGATTCAGAATTACTGCAGTATTTGAATCAGCAAAACATACTCAACCAGCAAACTAAAGAGATTGAGCATTTAAATGGTGTCATAGACTCTCTGCAAAAACAACTAGAAGAAGCACAGCAGAGGTCCTCTATAAGGAAACCTGAAAGTGATGTCCATGAAGGCAAATCCAAAAAGCTGGAGAAAGAATTGACAGAACAAATGAATGGTGGAGAGACGGCCTTTATTAAGACTTTAGATGTCAAAGCTGAGAACGAGTATGAGGAACCATTCAGACAAATGTATAGTACTCAGGAAGGGATACCCCCTCTAGACAGTGGTAAAAGAATGTCTGATGGAGATGTAACGGCTGTTATGGAGAACAAAGACCAGTGCGACTGGATGATTGAGGCTTTGAGAGACCAGAACACACAGCTCTTAGAAAACCAGTCTTTATTTACATCATTTCAGGAGACCATGCAAAGTACAGTAGACGGCTTGGAGACTCAACTGGAGGAACTTCAAAAGCTTGTAAAAGAGAAAGACATGGAGATACTGTTATATTTAGAAGAAATTGAGATACTCAAGGAGCAAGTTAGGGTCAAAACTATTGAGCATGATGAGGTATTATTGGACATGGAGGACTCACTCAGGGAAAAGGTGGCTGCAGCTCTTGTAAGCGAAGCCCAACTCAAAGCCATTCAATTCCACACCAAATGTATGCACACAGATGACAGATCTACTGCTCTGGTGGAAGAGGCCAAAATATTGCACACCTATGGTTCTCACTTCTCTCAGCAGGGGGTGTCTGAATCAAAGTCATCCGTCCTACACCTACGACTGCTAGAACTAGAG
Organism: Nanorana parkeri; assembly: GCF_000935625.1. NCBI lineage: Eukaryota > Metazoa > Chordata > Amphibia > Anura > Dicroglossidae > Nanorana > Nanorana parkeri. Next base: position 108,454 of record NW_017306559.1, read on the forward strand.
AAGCAGCTTTTTGATCTCCACGAACAGCTACAAGTAGAAAGACATCAGGTTATCCTAACTAACCAACTAGCTGCCGAAAAGGAAAAACAACTGGTTGAGCTGCAGCAACTCTTGAAGAGTACAAAGGAAAAACAGAGCATCACTTGGCCAGCAACTGAAACACAAGCCAGAGATGTTGCTCTCTTACAGGTAATTGGTTGCTGTATTGATCTTGATCTAATGGAAATGTCTTAGAAATCAATATTTCCTTTCTGTTTATCAGATTTCAAAACCCAACTATCAAACAAGTATTTGAAGCATAAGTGTAGGCAGATAAAAGAAATACCCCGATTACATTGTTTTAGTTTCATTCTTCTTTTAATTTAAAAGAACTATTAAAGTGGACGTTTACACTAAAAAATCTAATTCTACCAATGCATCCCTCTATGTATGATGATCAATAATAACATAGACATGTCCGGTGTAAAATGCTGTGATTATGAAATACTTACACTTGCAGAGACTTCACTTCCTGCTTTGAAAGGGAAAAATGACTTCAGTTTGCCAAAGCGTTGCATCCTGGGAAGGTTACATCAGCAGAGCATTGCTGGGAAATCTCATCTCAGTTAAAGGCATTTTCCTCCCCTGAGATGATGTGCATGGTCACATGTCTAGTCACATGTGCCAATTTTTAGAAAGTAAAAGGAGATCTAGTAATCTGCCCTTATTAAACATGGCCACTGTCAGAAGACTGGGGAAGAAAAGAGAAATCAGATATGCAAAGAATACAATGCCGGCAATTATCTAGAAGTATGTGTTTGTAGATTGGTAGATTGTCATTACTAGACATTTCTAAAGGTTTTTTTAAAAGATATAGGTAAAGTTCCTCCTTAAATGTATTTATATAGCCTAGCTGTTTTTTTTATTCCTCCTGCAGTTTAATATGCAAAAGGAATCAGACTTGGATAGTAAGGGGTAGTGCTGTAAGCCAATCAGACTTCACTGCACAGTACACAGGATGCTGGTTGCTCTCTTGGTGCTCCTTCACTATTCAGTGACAGGCAAGTGTTATCCTATACTGCTGTAATTGCAGTAAAAAAAAACTCAGCCAAGTTCTGCCCTGACCTGTCAGAAAAAATGCCTAGATTAGAAAATTTAATGAACAGAAACTTTTTTTGATGGAAGCTAGGTTTGTTGGCACCACCATTCACTTAGCAATTAATGTATTGTATCAATTAAGGTGTTTGATTGACTTCATTGTCATTCTTTACCGACCCCAATCATTCTTTATTGGCTATCAGTCATTTCTGCTATTATTTGTTTGCAGGGAAGCACAGAGCAGTCAAAAGAAAATACAATGACCAACCTGGAACATCAGCTTCAGAGGCTTTCTAAAGAGGCAATGGCTACCAAAGAAGAACTGTGCCATTACAGAGAGATGCTGGAGAAATTGAAAGAGGAACTGATGGTGGGGGAACACATCTATGCTTCACTTATTTATTTCCATAGCATGAAATTATTTTCTGCTGCCTACACTAAGCATTGGCATGTTAAACGTCAACTGCTTCCCAAACTAATATTAAAATTTTGGTTGGGCATGAGTTGGCTTGGGTGCACCCCTTCATACTTCTTGTGCTTCAGTATTGGTCGGTGATTGTGGCCATCAAAATGATAATCCATTTGGGGAGCTGTGGGAGGGAGTTCTTGACTTAGGAACTAAAGCTCATGTTGGCATTATTGGGCACTCCAGATTTGAGTGCTTTTGGTTGCTCATAATGATATGTTAGGGTGCCTCTGGTTGCCTACTTTATAATCCCGCTGTCTTTTCAGCAGCGTTAATCTAAGCAGAGGATCAACAGCGCCTTATTGCAGAAAATATCCTGCTTTTGTGCAAGTCTGTCTTCTTATAAATACCACCATCATGTATGTATGTTCACTTGGCAGTAATAGGATAGTTGAGATGCGGAGGAAAAGAGATGGGACTAATAATAAAACATTGGAGGTGGTATATGTGCTTTTACATCCTGAAGATGAGCAAGAAAGCTCCAATAGCTACATATTAACAATAAATACTTTTGTTTCTCCAGATAAAAGAATCCAGTTTAGTCCATCTGGAAGAAGACCTGAGAGAAGTTAAAAAATGTCTCTCCAATGCTGAGGAGAAGTTGGCATATTACATGAAGAGAGAAATTCAGGAAGAGGAGCTCCACAGCATGTCAGATATGGAATTGCCACATGTGCGGAGCCCAGACTGGACGACACTGGATAGGGCCACCTCCTCTTCACAAACTGACAAAATCTCAAGTGTTAACAACAGCAACCAGACCTCGCATGTTCCTAGGAAGCATGTTGGGGTGCAGAATGAGTTGGAGCCTGGGCACCTCAGCAGCTCTTCTGATGAGGTGGCAGAATTGATGGAACAGTACACGGACAAGATCGGCCAAATGCAGGAGCTCCACGCTGCCGAGATCCTGGACATGGAGGCCAGACACATTTCAGAAGCGGATTCTTTGAGGAGAGAACAGTACACCGTTGTTCAGGCCCTCACAGATGAGTGCGACACTCTGAAAGCCGTTATTGAAGCCCTGAAAACATCTGTAAGATTTCTATTCCTATTTTTTTTCCTACAATATGGTTATGTTACATGAAATACTCATAGGACCAAACGTTTGTGGACACCTGACCACCTGACTCATATGCACTTGTATGAGCCTGCTCTACATCCTGTTCAAAAACAGGGGTGTCAGTATGGAGTTTGCCCTCCAATTCTGCCCTAAGGTGTACAACCAATTTTACTGCCATTCTTTGTCAATGATAATTGCTTGATTTGTATGCCCCTGGGTGAGGCTGAGACACCTGGTCTTAATCATTTTGTGAAGTGGACACATACTTTTAGCCAAATACTGTATCTGTGTCCAAAGAGAAAGAATTGGCATGCAGGTAGAGGTCACCATAGACAGAAAATAAATGGACTTGATCAAACATCTGATTTTGCAGTGGTTCATGTTTAGGCAACGAAGAGAGGAAGGAGGAATCTTGTCTGAATATTACATGTTTCCTTCTGATAAGCTGCTGGCATTACTGGGGCAGCTTATCCGAAGGTACTCTAATATTCAGACAAGATTTTCCGACATGTCTATTCACTTCCTCCCTGATGAGCCTCTGCCAGCCTTGTCTACTGGTGCCCCATGGATGTTAAAGTGCATGTCAAGCTAAAAATGTTTTTTTTTTTTTTATCATTTTGGATTTTGTGGGGAAGGATTAGAACCCATGTTGGAGTTTTTACTGCTATCTAGGGCTACTTTAGTGAGATTTACCCTCACTTATTACCTGCTGACAATGGTTGCACCAGGCAGGAAGTAAGGGAAAACCTGCAACAAAAAGACACAAATGGAAATATAAATCTGACAGGCTTTCCTTCTTCGCCATTTTTGTTGGCATTGCTGTTGGCAATTTCCTGACTAGTAAAATTATGTCATTAGAACAGGAGGTAAGTAGAAACCTTTTTTACTAAGCCCTGGATAACTGTAAAAACACAACAGAGATTCTATCCCTTTCCTGCTTCATGCAGAGCTAAGTCTATGTGCACCTTAGGGATGTTAGTTTGGACAATGACGTGCAATCGATACCCCCACAGTCATACCCGACAATATTGTTCACATTGGCTGATATGCCTACACCCACAGCACTGTTTCACGGATCCTGACACTCACATAATGTTTCAGAAAGTTGAAAGAACAAGTAAAAATGTTGTCTACACCTTCCATGCAATGTTTGTGGGCACAATAATGGAAGCCTGTAACTTTCCAGCATCTAAAACGGAAGGTGCATCTTGTATGGAGCCTCTGATCTCTGGTACTGGTAGAATCGAAGAAAAATCCACCTTTTAAAATCCCACGTCTTTAAAGTTTAGCATTGGTTGCATAAAGTTTCAGATTTACCAACTCCTTCAGTTCATCATTGAACTCCACACAACTAAGCCATATATGTTTTCTTTTTGTGATTCAGGGAGGAGCAGGGGTGCCTGAATCTGCCCTGTCTACATCATATCACTTCACAGATGCTGCCTCCAGCGGTAAGTCCATCACATTCTTTGTATAAAGCAGGAAATTGTGTGTATTTGGAGGTTTTCTGTTATATATGACTATTATCTTATGGCCCAAGAACCATATTTACTTACAGTTCTTTGCTCTGCACTGTGTTCATGAGTTAGGTGGAAGTATAAGACTGTAGTCTTCTGCTTCCACCCCACTTATGGACACAGTGCAGAGCAAACACATAACCTATGAATTCAGTGTACTAGTGAACTTAGTTAGAATCATACCCTTGACCCCACTTAGCCACAATGGAGTGCACATGAAATTAGTGGCTTTTTGTTTCCTTGAATGAGACAGATTGCAAATAAAAACTTGATGGCAGTTGGTTTTCAATATACTTTATGTGAATTTGTGTTCACAGATATGTAAAGCAGACACAGGCAGGTACTTGCCAAAGCAGTCACATAGAATGCAGGATTCTCCAAGAGCTTCAAAACCCATTCTCTACTATGCAATGCAAATCTTAACCGGTTCCTGTGAACAGGGAATTATCTTCTCCCCTTACTGAGCAGCTCTGTTGGTCATTGAGACTTCCCATCATAGTTATGGACCAATAGTAAGGCATTGGTGCCCACCTTTCTAACCATTCCTTGTTACCAAGATCTTTAGATTTCCAGAAGTACCGATCCTACTAGCGTTTTTGTTCGGTATCGAGTAAAAGTGCCGATACTTTGCTTTCGGTACGCGTCGGTACCGATACCGGTGCTTCCGCTGGCATAGAGTTGGCTTCCGGGGGAAATCTAATTGCCCGAGAAGCTGGCTCCATGTTGTCTGGCCGGCTTCATCGTGCTTGTCCGGAAAACAGGCTTCCCAGCCAATCAGCATCGAGCCGGCTTGCCAGGCAATCAGGAAGCTGGGCGTTGAGTAGTGACCCACCTCCTGGATTCCTGATTGGCCGGGGAGCTGGCTCCAAGCTGATTGGCTGGAAATCCAGCTTCCCAGATAATCAGAGCTTCCCAACCCATCAGCATCAAGCCGTCTTCCTGGGCAATCAGGAAGCCGGGAGAGGCGTCATTACTTGCTGCCCAGCTTCCTGATCGCACAGGAAGCTGGCTTCCTCTGATCGGAGGTTCCGGTATCTGGGAAGGTATCGGAGCATTTTGGCGAGTACGAGTACTCGCCCAAATACTCGGTATCGTCACCAATACTAGTATCGCTGCATCCCTAGATCTTACCTTTCTTATACTGCAGTGTCCCAAACTGTTAATGTTTATCTTTATGACAATACATGTAAAAACTCCTTTTATATGTTTTATTTGTTAGATGTTGCCACAGAATGTGATTGGAGCCAAGGGACGTACAATGTACAGAGCTTTGACCAGTTAGCAGAAGGACTGAGGGGTGATGGGGATGAAATCCATACAGAGTTAATTCCCAGCAAAATCAAGGTACTCCTGATATAAAGGCTGCTACATTGTGTGTACTTATTACTGATTGGGGAAAAAAATACTTGTCATGCGTCCGATAGTTATACAGTCCTCTCTTGTTGCAGGACTTGTTACGAGCCGTCCATCAGGAGGGCATGCAGGTGCTGACACTGACAGAAGCCACCAGCCCTGAGAAGGAACAACCTTTCACTGTGAAGACTCATTCCTGGCACGAGGAGAAGAAAGCTATGCTTGAAACCATTTCGTCTCTGAAAGATCTAATTGCTAAGATGCAGATTCACAAGCACTCGGAGGTTGGTGTGCAGTATGTTGCAGGTGGACAGGCTGTGTCTTATTTCACATTTCATCCTCACTCTCTGACAAAGTATCAGCTTTTATTGATACTGCTTTTTATCCTAGGGTCATACAAGGCCAGGCTTCCATGACCTCAGTCCAGACTGGAGAGGAGAGCTGCTGTGTGCGATACAGGAAGTCTTCCAGAGGGAGCAAGATGTCCTCATGTCTGCTTTCCACACACAGCTGGCTTCATTGGGCAAATGTGATGCAAATGCACTACTTAACCAAATGCAGCACAGGCTTCAGGAGCAGGTGACTTATAGGGATGCATAAACAATTTTAATCTTTAACATTTATTAATTTAAATGATAAATATAAACCTGTTTTTAGAGATATATTAACATATTAATGTCCGATTGAAACTGCTAAGACATTCCAGGTGTACTAAAGCAAAAGATGTGCAAAGTCTTACAGTTTAGAAAGTAGAAAAGCCTGTCCCCTGCCAGCATGATGTAGAGAAGGACCTTTACTCCTTGGGGCGCAGTGGTCTTTTGGCAGATATCTGACACACCCCTACTAAAGCTGGGTACACACGGAGAGAATTTCTTCCTATTTAGCAGAAATCGCCCAAAATACGTTCCATGGGTAGCCCCATTCCTGCAACAGAAGTCAATCATTAGATCGACTTTTGCCGAAGGGACATGCTGGAAAATTGTCAGCCGAACATTGCTTGCAGCCACTCATGTATTGTGACAGCAACCGGTGTTCTGACTTCTCGTTACGCCATCTCTAGGTGGCTTAGACAGGCCATCATCCAAACTTATGGTTTGAAGTGATTGGGTTTCACCCCTTCCAGTCATTCAGCTTTTCGCCATCAAGCAACTGTTTCCCAGATTAGCACGGCTGCCACCTGATCTTCTGTTCCACATGAATGTTGTGGCCTTATCTGATGCCAGCTTCAAGTGTAAGGTCCTTCAGGTGGCTCAGGAGCTGCAGATAGTCCCCAGTTCTCTGTTGCCTTTTCTTGAGGCCAATTGTTGTGTTGGCCACCCCTTAATTGGACTGCTTTTGAAGGTCCTTAAGTTTTAGGACTTCTTGTGTCCCTAAATGGACAAGAAAGACATTTTTTTTGTTTGTACACACCATAAAATCCCTTTCTTGGAGCCCATTGAGGGACACAGGTCCCATTCCTCTGTGTTTATGCTCAGTGTTTATTGTTCCTGTACGTGGCAATATAATCTGAATGTTTAAAGGAGAACTATGAGGTGAGTGAAAATCACTCATCCTCATAGTTCGAGCCGATGTGTGACAATGAAACTGTCCCACGTCGGCTCAATAGATCGGGAAGTGAGAGAACAAATACTTTCACTCGCTCACGTCTCGATCCTGCCCCTGCAGAGAGCCGTGACTGTCACTCACGGCTCCCTGCAGGGATTCCCCCCTCCCCTGCCCGATCCTCCAGCGCTGACTGGCAGAACGGACGGGGAAGGGGGCGGGTACAGATAGGCAGAGCCAGCTGTCAATCACTCAGCTGGGTGGATCTCGACAGCAATGTCGGGATCCATCCCGGCTGCGGCAGTCTCAGTATACCGCGAGCTGTAGTTTGTGTCCTCCTGTGACCCTTAGGAGAACTATGACCCCCATAGTTCTCCTTTAAGACTTCCTATGTCCCTCAGTGGACTCCAAGAAAAAGATTTCACGCTGATTACAAAAATCTAATTTTTGTTTTTTAAATCCTGGAGTTGAGTTTTAAATTGTCAATGTTTACATTTGACTGATGTGTGTTTTAAAATCACATATTACCAGGCAGACCAGAATGCAATGAGATGCTGATTGCTGGTTGCTGCCTTGATGAACTGCTCTTCCCTTCATTTATTGTTTGTTGGTTGCACAGCTTTCATTGAGTTTTTTTAAGGCAATGACAATTGTGCTGGTTATTTTATTCTCTGCCTCCTCTTACAGGGGATGGAGCAAATCAATGCCATGGACTGTATACAAAGCGCAGACCGGCGGAGTTTGTTACTGGAGATTCAGGATCTTCGGGCCCAGCTGACCAGTCTGCACAACTATCCTGGCTTCCAGTCACTGTTTCCTCTAAACACGGAAGGTATATACTTTGCATGTGTTTCACTGTAAAATCTGAAAATAAGGATCTCCAGAAAGACGAAGGACCTTTTGGTCGGTGGCAGTGAATGTGTGGTTTTATGAGAGGGTCTTTGTTTGCCCGATATACAAACCCATGTACAGTACTGTTTTGGCCTCTGGTCTTCATGTAAAGCACCACAAGTGACTGGAACATAAAGTTCTGGACCTGAGATGTATGAAATTATGTTCAATAGAAGACATTTTTTTTTTTAGTTCATGGTAGCATGGCAGGCCTTTCTTTGAGTGCAAAAACACTATTTCAATTGGTTTTTAGACATCACATGCTAAACCAGACCCCTGACCTTTGTACAATTTCAGAATGAGTGTTTTTTTGCATACATTTCCCCGGATGCGCTGCATGGAGCCTCCCTATATACCATTTGTACTGATAAAAATGTGAAATACATAATTTTTTTGTATCCAGGTATAGCATGGCCAATGAAGTATAAGCCCTGCCTATAAGAGATTAGACCTCTCATGGGAGTATATCTTTAAAAATAGGACCCTCCCCACAATTTATTTTTCTCCACGGACATATTAACAGCACAATGGCTGCTCTTTGTGGATTGGCTTTGTTAGTAATGATTGTTTTTTTATTTCCAGCAGCTGGAGCACATTACATTCAGCAGGAGCAAGCCTCGCACTCCCAGGAACTCCACATGCAGATTATGAGCATGAAAGCAAAGGCCGGAGAGCTCCAGGAGCAGCTGGGGTCCGAGAGAGTCTTAGCAGCCGAAATAAAGAATGAACTTGCACTAACCAAGATGGAACTTGAATCAAATCTTAAGCTGCAGCACAAGCATTTTAAGGAGCTGGAGTCTCTCAGGTGATCTCTTGTTCCTCAAGTGTCACTCTCATTCGCTGTCTTGTTGTCAATGAATTTTAGTGAAACATTTTAGGAATGTAAAGATAAGGATATTAAACAATGCCTGGGCTTCACATACTTCACATACTCCACATCAATCCATAGCATGCATTTGCAGCTAAGTTAAAGTACTTGGGAAAGGAATTTAAACTTTGACAACCTCTCTGTGTCTATACTTCTGGTGGTGTCAGCGCTTAGACCAACAAAAGTTCATTTGAAGGGCTGGAAAGGTTGAAATGCTCACAATTATGGACCCATCGGTTGTCTTGCTTTGCCGTCTATGGTTTGTTAATAACGTATATGTTCCATGGGTTAAGCAGACCATATACTGCAAGATTTTGCCATTTACAAATGAGTGCACAGGTCTCTATATCTATACTTCTATATAGTAAGTGAATTTTACATATGTGCAAAAAAGAAATTCTATAGATCATCCAACAAACAAATGGATACGTGAAAAGACTGATTGTGTACCAGTATTTCAATAGTGCCAGTGCATAAAGTGCACGTAGTATAAAGTGCTCTAAATCTAGATTTCATAAAACAGTCTCATTTATCACCATTACATAAAATTGATGTGACTTTTAACATGTGCAAAAAAATGTGATCTTATATTGCAAAAAAAGTCCCAAATATCGTATAAGCCAGGTCCCGTTTGATCGGCTATCAACCTCCTCTATCACCCTTTCACGATTCACCAGATGAATGATACTCTAGTCTGGATTGTGAAGTTTTAAATGTGAATTTTTACTATTTATATAATACGTTTTTACAATTGGCTGCTAAAGCGTTTCTATATATTATTCTTGATCCGGGAATATGATTGGGGAGGCTAGAGTACCGTTCATCTGGTGAACCGTGAAAGGGTGATAGAGGAATTGGATATCCGATCGAACGGGACCTGGCTTAAACGATACAACTGAGCTTTGGTTGACTGTCTCTAACAGCCCAGTCATTCTGGCGAGTATGTTTCCTTAAGGATTTAGTTGAGCACGAGGAGAGGATCATCTGTTATAACACTGCGTTTTGGAGCAGTGTCTTGCCCTACTTTTGGGCCGGATTTGGGACTTTTTTTGCGATATAAGATCAAATTTTTTTGCACATGTTAAAAGTCACATCGATTTTATGTTATGATGATAAATTAATTGGACTGTTTTATGAATTTTAGATTTAGAGCACTTTATACTTTATGCACTATTTGTACACAATCTTTCTTTTCACGTATTCATTTGTTTGTTGGATGATCTATATAATTTCTTTTTTTGCACATATGTGAAATTCACTTACTCTATGGAAGTATAGATATATAGCACTGTGCACTCATTTGTATCTGTTTTGAAAGCATTCACGCTTTAAGTATAGCAGCTTTATATCCTTTACCTAATTAGGGAAATCCCGAGCACAGAATATTAATAGATTGTAAGATTTTGCCATTGTATTTCCAATTTGGACTAAACAGTTCAATAATTTAACAGTATGGACATCATTAAGTTCCCCACACACCTTGCGATAATCGTACGATAATCGCGGTAAATCCCGCGATCGTACGATTATCGTAAGGTGTGTGGAAGCCGTGCGACCTCTACTACTGTACGGTCGCACGACTTTAAACTTACGAACATGTTCGAAAACCCGCCGAGCATCGTACGATGTCCGGCGGGTGTGTAGCATGCTCGTAAGATAAAAGCCAGAAGGGCCGGTGTGCGCAAGCGCACACTGCCCGTTCGGCATTGCGGTCATCGGAAGCCCGCCCCTCAGGGGGCGTGGCTTGCGATCATCGCAAGTACGATCTGCCTATGCAAGATGGGCAGATCGTACGTTTTTTTTTAAGTACCATACAACCACCGCAAGACAAAAGTCTTGCGATGGTTGTAAGGTGTGTGCCCAGCCTAACTCGTTACAAATGTGACAAATGAGAAGTTTCAGTCTGTATACTTGGATCACCATCTGTAACTGATGACTTCTGGTAAAATAATTTGTTATCAATCATTCTGTGTAAAGAGCCTTCCCGACACACTGCATGCAGCTCATTGCAGCTTCTGGCACTGGTCTGACGTCAGCAATTTACCATACTCAGGGCTCAATTTGTGCCTTTGTGTTTCCTGAACCCCTCTGGAGTTTAGAGTGTTCTGAGGGAGAGATCCTGGAAATATGCTCTCTGTATGTAGTTTAATTATATGTCATTGTGGCGGCTCTACAATGCCTCGCGTTACACAACAGCATAAGAAATATCTGAACCAGTCTGTGACAACACATATTTAAAGTGCATCTAATACAAAGAACAAAAAGCTAATATATTGCAACTCGCCAGTCTTTGCATGTGGTGGCTGCATTTGTTTTATTATTGTCGGGCTAAGTACATGGTGCTTGAACTGAATTATCAAACAATGTTATCAGCTCTTTCCAGTTCTATTCTGTTAACACCTCTTCCTAATGTTCTGAAGATGAGGAGAGAGGATCTACATATGCTTGAATTATTTTGAGTTAATATTGTATGCTTTTAACAAATGGTTTCATCATAAGGTAATCTTCATTTTAGTTTAGTTGGCAAAGGCAGAGCGATTTAGTGATAGGGGCTCTGAATAGAACTCTCACATTGGTAGATCATGGCAATGAGTTTGTGATTTTTTTTTTAAACAGGATGGAACTAAAGAAAAAGAGAGAGGAACTGGATCGCCTAAACGAAGCACTGGAAAATGAGCAGAAAAAGTGCAGAGAGCTACATTATGCGTTGGAGAAAGAGCAGACTAAAGGGAAACTGAAGGAGCTCCAGGAAACAGAGCATCTGGAGGTGAGACCGGCAATACTGTGCCAATATTCCGTGGTGCATACAATGGCAGTGCACTGTGGTAATTCCTTGTTGTTTGAGCTAGTAGTACTTATCTAAGACAGCTTAAGCAATGCCAAAATACACTTTCCCATAGCAACTAGGCAGCTTTCATGTTTTATTTCCTAACCCGGTGGGTGCAAACCCTAAAGCCCAACTTTGGGCTACCAGGATATCAGCCTCCTCAGTAGTGGGCGGTCCTCGATGATGCAGGAAGTGGCTATCTCAGCGCCACTCTTGACATGTTAACACTGTAAGTGCAGGGCGCCATGGTGGTGCCCCCTCAGAAGGCGGGCCATGACACCCTGCACTTACAGGATGTGCTTAATCTTACAGGTTGATTGATGCTGGGCATCATTCAACCTAGCAGTCTAAAGTTGCCGGTTTAGTTTTTAAACCGACAAGGGTGCAAAAAAACATTTAATAAATAGCCCGGAGTTGGGCTTTAATCCAGAACCCTGAAAACGTGAAATAATTACTTTTGGGGCTCCCGTATTGCCATCTTTATTTTGTTCGGAACCCCGTCTTTTTGAGGTTTACATGACATCCAAGTTCAGACGAAGATTAGCAGCGGGCACATTTTTACTAATCAATTATTTTCTGTTTTGAAAAATTGGCAGCTGGCAAATCAAAAGTTACATTAGTACTACAAGATACTGGAATTCAGCAAAACATAATACAGCACAAATGTTAATATAAACCGAAAGACAATAGATGCCATCAATTTTAGAGGTGCAAATTGTGCACAAAAAAGAGATTTTCCTTTTTCTGACGCACTTGTTGCATCTCAATGGAACTTTCATTGCAAATCATTGTTTCTTTGTCACACTTGTAGACATGTTGTAATCTCCACCATGTTAATGTCACACCACTGATGGGGCCCAATGTGTCTTAAAGTGAATCACCGGTCTTATTTTTTCATGTCGTTAAATGTCAGGGCTCATTAGGACGATTTTCCAATCACTTCCTGTTCTGTAACAGCATTTACTGGTACTGAAATTATGGGCAAATCTTCCCTATAGGGAGAAAGATGGTAGTGCTGGGAAGGGTTAGAGCAATGATTCTCCTGTACTTGGACATTCATGGAGCTTCCGAATAGTAGGGAATCCATTCGTTCCCATTCCTGTGGTGTGAAGGAAGCTGAGAGATTGCGTTCCCATGCCCTCATGGAGTGTGTCGGTGGGAGAGTAGAGGAATCATTCAAGAGGGAGTATAGAGATGAAGTTGCATGTGTCACTCTCTGTTCGGAGGTGCATAACTTTTCAAATGGGGTTAAAGCGCGGGAGAAGAGTCCTTTTATGTGAGTGTGAGTTGAGGTAGTGTCGAATTTGAAAATAGGACCACAGTGGTATGGGAGAGGATGGGTTCTCCTTGTTTAAGTCCACGAGAGTGCGAAAATTACCCTGTCGGTGAAAGAATAACTGAGCCGTCAAGGGAGTGTCGGTGGACCAGCGGCGTAGGAAGGATGCACATTGACCCGGGGGGAAGGCTGGATTGAAGCGGAGGGGCGTGAGAGGACCTGGGGTGGAAGAGCAATGATTCTCAACCTTTGTGCAACCAGGGCCCAGTAAATTCTTTCAAAATCTTCCATGCACCAACAGTAAAAGTTGCTTAAAAAATGTAATATTAAACATGGAATGCTAAATATTTATTTAAAAAGGGAGTAATTAGACCAAAATATGAGTTACTATAATTTAATAGACGCAACGAATAGATCAATTTCTCTCGTCTCTATCTCTCCCCATTCACAACTTGGAGTAAAGGTTCACTTTAAACGCTCACATTTCTAGAAGCAACTGCCATGTTCATCCATGCTAACCACTACAAGTCACACTCCTCCAGATTCCCCCATCATGGTCCCATAACTAGCATGTGCCCAAGTGACCAATCAGATGAGAAATCTTATTCAGTCGGATTTGAGATGAGCCCTGCCAATAAGCTTATTTTTCCTCAGCAGTTTCATCCTTCAGATCAGCTAGAGTTTTGTGAACTCAAAGCAATAACTGAACTTCGAATGTACTAGCTTTAGAATCTAGTTATGTAGGTTCAGCACCCAACAGACCAGAAGCCTTGACTTCACAGGAGGGAGGCCATGGTTGAGAACCAATGGGTTAGATCATTGAGTTCCACCTACATGTAGCGGAGTTACATTATCAGAGTGATCGTAAAAAGTTATTTGGACTGCAAGTATTTTAGCAAAGTTAAAGGAAACCTGTCAGATAAAGATCAAAGGTCTCTGTAATAGAAGAGGTATTAAACTCCATGGCAGCCCGTGTCTCTTACCTACAATCCAGCTCTCCAGCCTCTGTAAGACTCTTTGGCATTTCCGGGAGTGTCAGGTGCCTGTTTCCCCCACCTCGTGCTGTGGTTCCATCCTCCATCCCTGCACCACTGCTGAGTGCTGTAGTGACAGGGGTAAGAGGATGGAACCACAGGACATAGCAGGGGACATATGCATTTGATACTTCTGAAAAGAGCTAAAAAGACTGCGGGAGACTGCAATGCTGGAACGGAAGGGAGGGTAGGAATCACGGGCTACAGGAGAGGTAATTATAACAGCTTCTCTTTTGCAGGAAAGTTTCTGCTCATTTTTTTTTTTATTACAGACTTTAATAGCATTGCATTACAATGTGACTGGGATAGCAATGGTGAATTTCAATATTTTCAAACATCATATTTCTTTTTTTAACAGGACCTTCAAATACTTCTAGAGGAGCAGAAATTGAAGAGTCTGGAGATCAGCAAACAACTAGAAGAAGAAAGGAAGTTGGTGAAAGACCTCCAGGAACAGATGGAGTCCGCAGAACGGGCGCACGATGCAGCGATGTCGCAGGAAAGGAGCCGAGTGTTAGAACTGCAGGTTTTCCTGGATGCGGAGAAGGCGCGTTCAGCCGAGCTGAGTAGCGCTCTGGAATGCAGACAAGACCTACAGACTCATGTACAAAATACAGAGACAGATGGACAGTCAGGAGGACAAAAACCAGCCGAAGAATTGCTGAAGGAACTGCAGAGTCAGCTGGATAGTAAACATAGTCGTATAGTTGAACTGGTGAGTGAGGTTGAGGGTTATAAGCTGGAATGCATTCAACTGAGGCAGAACCTGGAAGAAGAGAGGCAGAGTCTAAAGAAGGAGCTGGAAGCTGAGCAGGAGGTCTCTAGAGTGGCTGTAATGCAGGTGGAGGAACTGACAGATGTATTGGAAGATCTCCAGCGACAGTTGCAGGAGAGGGCGACTGAGCTCAGAAAACACCAGGCCGAGGAGAGACAACTGAGGGAAACCATCCAGAGGTTACAGAACAATGCACAAGCTAACAAGGAGAGCACATCTGAAACAAGGGAACCCAATCAAAGTTCTGTGAGTTTGTCTTCTTTATATGGGGAGTTATTTAAAGGGATGGGAATATATGCAGTAATAATCAGTCAATATATAGCTACTTTATATCCCTTTTAAAGAGAAACTGGACTCTGGATGCTGTGCCTTGTTCTGCAATTTGTCTCTATGTAGAGGTGGCCATCTTGGTAGAGGCAGGGCATTGCTTCCTCATGTCAGAGCCTCCAGCAATGAGTCTCTTAGGGTTGGTTCAAACAGCACATGTGTTTTCTAGCATTGGCGCCCTTTCCAATAAACAACACTCCTCAATAGATACAAATTTAGTGTAGGCTGCATTTTTTGCAGTGCAGGTGCATTGCGGTTCCATCGGCTATATGCTGAATTACCACTTGTTACGGTAACATATGTGCTGTACCGCAGTGGCCGTGTGTGAGCGGGCCCCTAAAGTGGGACACAAGTGTGTTTAGGTCTACAGGGAGTGGAGTGTTTGTGGAAACTTGAGTTGCTGGCTCCAGTTGCTATTCTCCTGGATGAGTTTTAGACAATAGTGTCTGTGAGTGTCCGATATAATGGATTCTGACAGATAAGCTTCTTGCTGTACTCCGCCCTCTACATGATTTTTACCTCTCTTAAAATATTTCCATTGTAACTCATTACAAGATCTTTTTTTTCCTTTCTAGACTGCAGTGAGAAGTTCCCCAGACCTGGGGAGGAATACGGTACAGTCTCAAGCAGAAAGTCTCCCGAATCTCCTGTGTCCTGATCCTTTGAGTGTGGTCAATGGCGATCCTGGAATAGAAGGGACTTCTTCCAGCATACACTACATTAAGCAAAAGTTACAGCAGGTGGCAGCTAAACTGAGGCAGCTGGCAGCCAAATCCAGCCAGAGGTGAGGAGATATTTTATCTTCATCAATTTTTTGTGTTTTATAAACTTTAGATTTTTATTAAAGAATCCAAAGTATACAATGCAAACAATACTGGTAACATCCGACATCTAACACAACATTTTCAAGCTCAGAGACAGGCCCGGTGCTATCGCAAGGCAAGGCAAGCGGCCGCCTGAGGGCGCTGCAGGGTGAGGACGGAAAAAACAGGGCATTTTGACAAGTACTTGTCAAAATCCCCCGATGCTTGCGCTATGTTTTTGGGGTTTTTTTCACTTACCTTCGGTGCGGGAGAGCAGCGGCGACTCAGTGCTGGTCCGGTTGGAGGAGCTCCAGGTGGAGTCCTCATTTAGCTGGCCAGCGACTGCCAGAGGATCCCGACACGCGCGGCACCTCTGGCAGTCGCCGGCCAGCTAAATTAGGACCCCATCTGGAGCTCCTCCCACCGGACCAGTGCTGACTCGCCGCTGCTCTCCCGCACCGAAGGTAAGTGAAAAAAAAACAAAACATGCTGATAGGGAGCAGGCCCGGCGCTACAGGGGGTCGGGGAGGGGGTTGGTTGGTTGGTGGGGCGCAAAAATTCAACTTTGCCTGTGTTGGCAAAAATCATAGCACCGGCCCTGCTCAGAGATACATTAGAAATTGGAAATCGATGGCTACAAATATAATCTTATGAGAGTCATAGAATCAAAATCGGGCACTTTATTCAAAGATTTATAGAACATCTAGTGAATAAAGGGGTGTTGCAGATGGAGTAAATAAGAAGAGTCTGTAGCGATAGTTAAAGGAAGGTAGAGGGAAGGGTGGAGGGGAGGGGGAGAATAAGGGACAGGGAAGGAGCAGTGGATTGATCAATTTGTTCTAAAAAGGGCACACTGGGTAACAGAGTAAAAGTCAAACTGCATTCGCAATTTCAGTATCGGATTTGGAAAAGGGAATTTATCTTCAGCTATTTATTAGGAGAATTCCAGTTTTTTTTAACTTGGCATTGGAAAGAGTGAGCAAGGATCAGTCCCTCTGTCAGACATTTACTGCTGTCTTTGTGCCCTTCGAGATTTCTGACCACTTCCTCTTTATTTAATGACAAAACAGAAAGTTTTGTGTCACCACTGGAGAAATTCTTCTTATTTCTTATCATGGTGACACAAGATAAAGCGAAAGGAAATCTCCCTAGTAGGGGCACAGAAAGCAGTAAAATTCCAATAAAGTTTGTAACCCTTTACCTCTCTATCAAAAAAAAAAAAGGCTTTATGGAGACCCTTTCATTTCAACAACAATTTTTTATAAGAAATATATTTGCAATTAACGTATATTATGTATATTAGGCATGTTATTTACCCGTAAAATCCTCCCTTGTGTGGGCATATAAAACCCTGGGACTGCTGATGGGTGCCGTTGACTTGTATGTGATGTCAGCAGCCCCAGCAAACTCAGAGTTGTCACTCTCTAGTATTTCTCTTCCCTCCTCCCCGGCAGCTGCATGAAAGGTTATGTAGGAATGTAAGGGGAGGGGTGAAGGAGCTGGGACAACACAGACAGTAGTTAGACACTCTCAGAGGAGTTGAAGGCTATGACATGCAATGCGGGAGGGGACTGTTCTAGGGATCTGCCTTATCCTGTAGTGGTCAAATTCCCTAGAAAGTTCAAAATCACAAGTTAGTTAAAAATAGTTTATGGAAAGGAAAATTGCTGCAAGCAAGCATTTAAAATGATTTTAACTGCAATTAAACTGGTGACAGGGTCTCGTTAAGGTGTATCGCTGGCTTACATTGGAACTAATGGCATGTGGTGTATGTGTGTTACAGGGTGCTGTTTGAGAGAGCCGACGATGAGGATCTGGCCTGGTCACAAAACAGCATTCGGGAAATTCTGTCTCAGCTGGATCATGTGGCTATTTTGTCACTACAAGGACAGGTAATGTGACACGTCTACCTTTCTATGAAGTCAGTCTCTGCTTTCTTGCATATTGTAATGATTTAGCTTGATTCAGCTTTTACATGGAGTTATTCCGCTTCTGGCCGAGCTTTTATATCAACCGTAAATAGCCATCTATGCAAAAATGTTGGCACCCAAAATGAATGTGCGCTTTTCCCATGCTAAGCAAAACGTTCACTCAACTGTAAGCCCCCCCACAACCCCCTTCCCCAGAGCTTGCTTTTCTTCCCTGCCGCTATATGTAGCCACCATGAGTAAAGAGAAGACGTCCGCAGCCTTGTGTAAACTCTAAAGTTGCTTCAAACCTACACAGGGCTTCATTTTGTCACTCCCAGGGTCAAATGGAGCAGTGGGGGAACGATCGCTTCTCGGCCTTTTGGCTAAGATCAAGTGTAGTATCTGTTCTTATCAGTTGTTGGAGGGGAGAGGATGTTGCCACCCGATGGGAGAACATTCTAGTACCCTCTGACGTAATGGTGGGTGTCGGAGGACGGTTCGGTCCACTGCTAGTTGCGTCAGGCCCTGATGTACGGGTAGACCCTAGACAGTGGGAGGACCCCCGACGGCACTACCTCCTGATGTGAGCGGAGAACCACGGGGTCTGGCCCGAGGGTTCGGGGGCGGCAGAAGCCCGTGGTGTTGTGCCCCCTGGGGGTGGCGTCCCAGGGGTGCTCAGGAAGTCACATGGGTGTGGGACCCCACATGACTCACTGGCACTTGGTCACACACCACCTTGCAATTTTCTGCACTTCGCCTCCAAGACAGGCCTTATGGCTAGTCTGGGGCAATATTTTTGCACTCCGGCCCCTAAGGCCTGTCAGAGTGGTGCACTGGCACTTTAGATTTATTTATGCACTAGATCCACGATTGGCACTTTTTTATTTTACTATTTGACCCACAGATGCTGATGGTGCAGGTTTCTTCGGGGCCTATTCCTGAAGCTGGGAGGAGATTCTGTGCCTCCTATGGGGTTCTCTGTCTCCTCCCACCCAGAAGGTGGGTTTCTCTTCGGGAGATCCCACTTGCCTAGTACTGAGGGGGACCTGTCTCGGCAGGTCCCCAAAGGAAATGGTCCACGGCCTTCGGGTTGGTGGGCCACCAGTCTCAACCCCTGTCAGGAGCCTTGCGCCCCGGGGGGTCGGGAAAGTAGGTCCCTTCTTTCGAAGGACCTTGCACCCTTGTGCACGTTTTTGTGTGCTGTGATTTCACTGTTCACTTTTTTTGTTCACAGGGGGAAGTTTTGATGCACGTCCACGGGCTTAAAAAAAGAAAAAGTGGGGGAACGATAGGAAGCAGAGTATTAGCAGTTGGGATGGCAGGCAGTTAAAACCTTTTGCTTTGCATTGCAATAGCATAGGTTCACTGCGAGGGCTTGTGTTAACAAATGCAAAGTGCTTTTAGAGGCATCACTGGTGCATTGGATCTGCAGTTGACCTCCTCACCTGCATCTGACCTCATTTTTAGCTGCTTTAAGATGCTTTTGCATTTCCATTGACTGGTATGAAAAGTAGTTCTGAATCTTAACAGAGGCCCCTAAAGCAGATCTGTAGCTATCCTAGTTTTTCTGTATACATATTGGTAATCAGTAAGCCGAGAGGCGCATCATTACTCGGCGCCCAGCTTCCTGATTGCACGGGGAGCTGGCTCCATGTTCCCCTATGGCACTGCTGGTCAGAGGAAATCTTCCTCTGACTGGTAGTTCAGGTATCGGAGCATTTGGGCGAGTACAAGTACTCGCCCAAATACTCGGTATCGGCACCGATACCAATACTAGTATCGGTGCATCCCTATAGAAATCCTTGAATTTTCTTTACTTGGGATCCCTTACTGTTTCCCTTATAGACAGAACAGCAGGAGACTGTGTGTGGCTGATGTGTCTTGTCCTACCTAAACGTTAGGAGAGTGCGACCACCAGCTCTGATCATGTGACAGATTTGCGCAATTGTTTTTTTGGAGTCTTTGGCATTATTCCAATGTGTATAGCCCAAATATGCCTTCAGTGTGAATGACACAACTACTCTCCATGAAGATCTGAGTGTGCCGCAGTGGCAGGCAGGAAAGGCTTATCTTCCCCCATCCATAACTCTCTTTTCCTGCAGGAGACCCAAGGTCTACTGGTAGATGTAGCATGGATCACAGTACTGTACCATGAAGTGCGGCTTCTCCTAGATACCTGCAGCAGGCCAGAGCTAATGTTCAGAAGCTTACACACATTGGGATGCAATATATGAGCAAGTATATAATCAAGTATTGGGTGCAATATTCACATATGGAGTATTAATGTAAAAAGGGAATCCTCTTTTCTCTATCATCAAATGGAGGGCACAGCTTGCTCCTTAGTTTATGAACACCATTAGTTTATAGTGCAAAAGGTGAATGCTTGGTGCTGGTAGAAAAGCAGCGTGGGGCAGCTTCATCTAGTGTGAAAACCCCACCACTGCCAGAGAGACTCACTGGCAAGCAGTTCAAGGACAACATAAAGACTTCAACATTGACAACAGGCCCTACCCACCAAGAGGGGTGGGAAGTGCACCCTCCAGTGAACCCAGAGAAAAGCATTTTCTTCCAAGGCTGTGCCACAGGGTCAGTAGCTGGTGGTAACCTGTAGTATCTGGTGAGTAAGTATTGCAAAGCTTTTCATTTTTACATTACGATAGTACCGTGGGGAATGTAATAACGGTTAGGTTGACATTAGGATCTACAATGGCTACAGTTTTCAGGAACATGTATCACTTCAGTTCATGTATTTCCTTTCTCTCTTCAGAATTTGGTGTTACCATCAGGAATATCAGCCAACACTCTGACAGAGAAGCTTCTTACCCAAAATGCCGAGCTGACAGGGTATGTCAGTAGGTTAACAGAGGAGAAGAAGGACCTGCAGAATTCCCTGTTAAGACTGGAAAGTGAAATATCTCGCTATAGAGCAAGTGGGCCGTCCAGAGACCATGTGAGTACCTGATAGGGAATGAACCGTGCAAAGGTAAACCCATTTCCTTGTTTTCATGTGTATGTTCTTTCTAATGATCATATGTTTTTATTGTAATATTGCTTTAGACATATGACGTTTCAGTACTTTAAGGCTGGATTTACATCTTATCATGCATGTTTTTATGCATTCTTGCATGCATTATCAGCAGTCATATCATTTAATGGGCTGCCATTGTCATGCACGCCCATTGGCCAATCTAGGGCTCTGCAATCAGCAGGGAGCAGTGAGCTTTGTCAGTAGGACACGGGATGTTTTACTGAGGCTACTTTCTTATAAAAATGCACTAGAAGACTTCAGCTAGGCTTTAAGTGATTAAACATTATCAGACTTTATGCCTTAAAACAGTCCCAAGTACAAAGGCTTCATCTGCAGATGTTTTACCAATAAAGACAGGCTGAACCTCTTAGAATAAATATTATGGGGGCAATGGACCCTCTGTGTCACCAGGAGGGCTCTCATTAACCTCCCTGGCGGTCTGATTATCTCAGGTTTTTTTTTTCTAGTTTGTTTTGTTTTTACTTTTAAATCTCCCGCCGGTTCCCGAGTGTGGCTCGGGGTTACCGCTTTTGGTACTGAAAATGAACCCCGAAACCACTCGGGATTACCGCCAGGAAGGTTAAGGCACAGCTCTGTTGTGTCAGGTCTTCCTTAGAACTGCTGAATGTGCGGCTATTTCTTTGCAGATAATGTCGAGAACAGCACTCAGGATTTCTGACAGCCAACTGGAAGTGAAGGCTTAGTACAAGTTATTAGGCAAAAGGAGAGTCAGACAAGCTGATGGTCAGGGTAGGCCAAAGAAAAACATGGTCTGGAAACAAGCTTTATGGTCAACTCAGGTGGTAGGCAGAAGCAGTATCCAAAAGAAGTCTGGGTTATAACCAAAAAGCAATCCAAGCATGCAAGACAGGTAGTAACAGACACATTTGCTGAAAACTCTGACCTTAGTTTGAACACTGCTGGTTGAGGCCAGGTGTGGAGTTGCAGCGTGACTATGCTGTAGCATTGGGAATGACCAGCAAATGGTAAAGATGAGCATTTACTTCGAGCTTACAGACCAGACGCTAACTCCGCAAGCCTGATTAAACTTTGATCTGGTGTGTGGCATCTGAGTGTGAAGGGAGATTTCATGTAAACGCACCATCTTAGCTGACCAGTTACAGGTGAAGGAATACAAGTGATTTTTTTTCTTTGGTGTTTGTCATGCCAATGACACTGTCTTGTTTTGCTTTCCCCAGTCTACTGTGGATAACTCTCTGAACACGGATGTGCTTTTAACAACGGAAAGAGAAGCATGGGGCAGAGAGAAACTCAACTTGCACAAGTCTCTGAAGCAGGCAGAGGCTGAGCTGTCCAAAGTGAGAGCAGAACTGAGGAATGAAATCATGCAGAGGGATTTCGGTCGGGAGTCTGACAACACATCCCTGAAAGTGAGCAACTATTATTGAACATGTGTGTTTGTCTGGATGTACACAGGCCTTGCCTGTATGTGGCCGGGCTCTCCGTGGATGTACGTTTGCTGTGCCTGGATGTGCATGGACTCTGCCTGGAGGTGTGTGTGCTGTGCTTAAATGTTCTTGGCCATCAGATCTGCGTAACGGCTTGTGCCAATGAGCTTTTGACCACTTCAGGCTGGTTTTACATTCCCATACAAGTCTTCGAGAATGCAAACTCCCCTTGAAGCAGGTCAAATGCAAGCAAGAAAGAGGTAAACTGTCAATGAATTCTGAATGATCTCAGAAGCATCTCAAACTGATAGTAACAAGCCCAAAGTCTATTGACACAGGCCCTAAAAGTCCACACAGGTTAAAAGTTATTTACAATCTCATTTAGAACTACCAGAAATATGCAGTATAAGCTTCAACTCAACATTTCATCCATTTTGTATCCAGCCAGGTAACATCTTGTACTACATGGTCGTAGATCTAAAGAAGACTGTACAGTCAGACTGCAGCATGTTTGGCCTTAAGTGATATTAAACCCTCAGATTTTTTTAACATAAAACAATGCTGTAATGTGTGCCTTACTGTAATCCATGGTAGTTTCCCTTCTCTTTGCTGCTCTTCCTTTTAAATCTGTATGTCTTCTCATGCTTGGGGAGAACTTCTGTTTTGCAGCAGACTGCCTTGTCTCTGGAATGGATACATGGTGTCTGTGTGCAGGTTCACAACCTGAGCCAGCACTACAGGAAGAGGCACTCAGCTGCAAAGGGAAGTTCTGCAGAGCATGAGAAGAGATACAGATTTAAAAGGAAGAGCAGAAAAGAGAAGGGAAACAACCATGGATTACAGTAAGGCTCTGTTCACACCTAGGCGTATCGATCAATATGCGCGTTTCGTGACGCACGTTTTTACCGCGTTTCCGAGGGATACTTGGCTGTATCCCAATGGAAACGCGCGACAAAAACGCCACAAAGAAGCTCATGTACCTTTTCAGGCGTAGGCCGTTTTGTAGCGCGTTCAGACGGGCTGAAATACGGCAACATGTGAACCATACCCATAGAAAACAATGGGATTTTCATGTTTGAGCATTTTGTAGAGCGTTGAACACGCTACAAAACGTACAGGTGTGAACCAGGCCTAAGGCACACATTACACTATTGTTTTATGTTAAAAAATCTGCCACTTTAAGGGTCTGATCAGCTTCTTTTCATCTGCTCCCTCCTTCCCTCCAGCAGCATATGCTCCTATTCCTTGAGTCTCCCATTGCTCTCTTCATGTGCAAAGACATTCATCAGTACTTGCAGATATGGAGGAGCATGTGACTCCCTCCATGTGACAGTGCTGGACCAGTCACCAAGCACCAGCGCTGTCACATTGAGCAACTTGTTGTTTACACAAAGCAATTTCTCCTTCTTCCCTTAGCTGAACAGTCTGGTGATTGATATGTAGATAGGAGCTCCTGGAGAGGGCTGGGGGATTAAAGTGAACCTGTCGCTTTGCCTGGAACGGACAAAGATCAAGTTCACTTTAAGGTGCCGACAGACAGAGAGAGACAGACGGAGTGTTTGCTTGATCTGTTGGATCACAAAACAATTGTATGTGTAAAGCCGACTTGGATTGTTCATGGCCAGTTGATGATGGTTTCCACAAGCTCGTTCTTTGCTGGGAAGTCTGCAGAGTACTTCTCACCCCGCCTTCTTTATGTAACGCCCTCGGCCATTATATAATAATAACTGGAATGGTTCTCATTACAAGTATCTTTCTGTCTTCTTCCAGAGAGTTTATGGGAAATACCTGCGGTCGGAGAGCTTCCGGAAAGCTCTGATCTACCAGAAGAAGTACCTGCTGCTCCTACTTGGAGGGTTCCAGGAGTGCGAGGAGGCCACGCTAGCCCTGATAGCCAGGATGGGTGGGCAACCAACCTACACCGATCTCGAAGTGATCACCAATCATTCTAGAGCCTTCACTCGTTTCCGCTCCGCTGTCAGGGTAACCATCGCCATTTCCAGGTACAGAAAACCAAATCAGCAGTGGTATTCCATGAGGTGTCTCTTGTGGGGAGTTTGCTTTGGACAGGAAGCTTTCAGTAAATTGGTAGTTTTCCCAATCAGGCCAAAGTAACCGGTTCATATTAAAAAGGTTCTCCAGGAAAACAATGAACCCTTTCCATTTATTATAGTATTCATTTAAAACTGAACTCTAGACAGATCTAAAATACACAAATGAATGCAGCTCTCTAATCATTAATACATATTGAAATGTATTCTTTAAATACAAGCAGTGTAGTATCTGGTATCAGCCTCTCGTAGTCCCTGTACAGCAGAGCTGGAGCGTGAGAGGAAGAAGCAGCAGATGGGGCCACTCAGTTCATGTGCTGATAGGAGAGAGAAGAGTGGCAGAGAGATGAGCCCATTAAGTGCTGATTCTCCTTTCACTGTCCAGTCACAGGCTTGGGTGGATTCAGGATGACCTGGCCTCAGTGGAAGTGGGATGAATAATAGTCATCTGGTGACGCAAAAAAATAAATATTGCAGGAAAGTCTCTGGAAAGACACTTTGCTGCATGGAAATCCCAAGCAACATTGTAATGCAAGCCAGGCTTCTCCTCTGCTGGACTACAGAACATCTCCCTGTCTCGTCATATCCATAAACTATGGAGAGCAGACAGCAGTACACATGGCTCGGGGTTCCCTGACTTTGCCTAAAGTAGTTCTACGGTATCCACAGTGCTATGGTGCAGCAGCTTGTGAAGCCTGCAGGTCCCTGTGTTTAACCTTCAGAACGATCCCTATAGAGCCCCTTTTGTTGGTAGCTCACCCTGTAAATGGGGCCTCGACTCTGCCGAAGTCAAGATTAAGCACCTCCTCCTGCCATGAATCCCCGCCCCTGCCATTAAACCTGCTCCTGTCTTTCAGCTTCCGATGCCAGAGCCTCTGCCGCTCATTGAAGCTCTGGCTTTTCACAGTTGAATTACAGGGTGGGGGCTTAGCTGTGGCAGAGGCAGAACTTTATTTCATTTCGGATAGATTGGAGACCCCATGTAGACTCCAGGGACACAGACATTGATTTGCAATGCCAACACTTCAGCACTATAGTAGAAAGATTTTAGGCCATTACATAACGTTAATGGAACTGTGACATTGAAGCCTTTTGTTAATCATATTGTTTTTTGTCAGGATGAAATTTCTGGTACGGCGGTGGAATCGAGCGACAATTTCCATGACGAGTGGCACAAACCGGAACAGCTGTGGGCAAGGTGCGGGTGAGATGAGAATGTTTGCATGTTGGGCTCTATGGACGGACAGATGGGAAATGTAATGCACTTGGGGCATGTGCACAGAGTGCTGTAGGTGCCTAGACTAGCTGTGCCCATTGTTATCAGCCACATCAGTGTCTCCTACATCTGCTTGAGCCTTGTGGCTGTGCAAACAGCAGGTCCATGTTTGTAGAGCCTTGGTTCTCAACTGGTGGGTCACGACCCCGTGTTCAGTGGGTCGCCGCATTCCTTCTACTTTTCTAGGTGAGAGACTCCTCAGCCTCCCCCTAGCGCAGCACCGTCAGTTTTTGCACAGAGCAGACAATTTAAAATATGCTGCCCGGCCCTGCGTGTCAGCTTGAGGTGGGATGGGCTGGGGGTATGGCCATAAGGGAGCTCCATCCATACGTGCATTGCTTACAGCTCCCACATGTGCCCTGTAGAGGACTGCACTGATGTCACATTCTGGCTCCCGGCACCTCTACGGGGTGAGCAAGGGAGCTGTACAAACAATGCACATATGGATGAAGCTCCGTCACAGCACAGCAGCCCACACTGGACACCAGGCTGAGCATCAATTCCAGTTCTCATATGGTAGGGAGACGGGGGGGGGGATCTTAAAAAATAAAATACAAAAAATTATAATTGTTTTGGGTGTGTGTCTGAGAGATTGTGTCTGTGGTTGTGTATGTATGTCAGTGTTTTTGAGGGTCCGTTCACACTTGTACAATGTGTTCATCGCACAGTCCCATGCGATTAATGCACTGTACCATGCAATTGCACCTACTGCACTTTCTGGTATGGAAGGTGCGTTGCCATTAATTTGAATGACACCCCAAACGCACCTCCCACCCACAGTCCGATCGCCTGCAACGTCGTGCATTCCATTGCAGTGCAGACATTGCAGACTTGGGTCACGACCTAATGACAAAGGACAAATGTGGGTCCTGAGGTTACATAGGTTGAGAACCACTGGTATAGACAGCCGATGCCATCCTTCTATTTGGTGAAACTGTAAAGCAGGAATGATCAAACCATACAAAAGAGAGAACACATATCCTAGCAGATATCATGAGAGGTTTATGAATGCTGACACTCTATTGTTTTTAGTTACCACTTATATGAGGTTAATGTATATGTAAACCTAAAGCCCACCTCCGGGCAAACAGAAAAGTGTCCCGACATAGACTTTCAATGTTACAAACATGAATGAAAACACACGCAGACAAGTAAATGGAGCCTTTGAAAGACTGTTGTACAAGTGTTTGCAGCATTGTGAACGAGCAATAACAAGGACTTGTGTTTCAGGTAACGAGGTGAGGACAGACTCAACCTATCACCCCGCCAGGAGCCTGGAGAGGATTTCATCCTGCCGCTCCCAATCCGGCTTTAATTCTCCGCAGTCCACTGTGAATTCACAGAACAGGTAATCCAGAAATTGTTCTTTAGTCTCTTATTAGTGCGGCCCAAGCTGAGCAGTACACGAGGGTTTTACCTGTGATCAGGGAAATTTCAACCACAGACTTCTCTAAACACCTGGCTAGCTCCAGGTATTCTCTGTCACCTCACAGCTTATGAAGGCAGCCAAGCCAATGATTCCACCCTCACTAAAGAGATGGGAGACCACGATGGAAGAAATAAGATATATGGAGGAACTGATCGCAAAGGATAAAGATAAAAAAGACTCACATGAGAGTATATGGTAGAAATAGGAATCATATAGAAAGTCAGAGGTATTCAGGAGTCTGAAAATGAAAGCTAGAGAGGAAAGGAAAAAATATAGAGATGAAGCCTCCACGGGGCTTATGGAACTATAATGGCCAACATACGACCAGCTAAACCACAGAGTGACTTAAAATAATGAACATTTGAACTTATTGTTTTAAAGTAGATTTTAATTCCATTCGACCTGTATGTATGGAAGAAATGGTGAAGAATGAAGGAGGAAGGGAAGTTCGAAGGTGATTAACCACTCTAGATCTGAGCGGGCGTCGTTAGACGTCCGCTCAGACACGCCCCCTCCCGCGCGCAAGCGGGAAACGGCCGAAATGTAAAAACAGGCAGCGGTGCCTGTTACCATACAAGCGGTACGATCAGATAGGTGGTTTTTATTAGCCTCGTATGTGATAGCAATAAAGTTTTTAGTAAAGAAAAAAAATGTAAGTCCACCCCCCCCAAAAAAAAATGTAAAGTAACACATGCAAAAGAATTAAAAAAAAAAAATTTTAAGTCCCCACCCATACATACACGCATGCAAACATGCGTTGGGGGCGCATACGTGCAAAAACGACGATTGCGCCCATTACGCCGCACATGTTACATATCGCCGCGAACGTCGCAGTGAGAGCAATAAGTCTAGGGCCATCAATCACTGATAACACTAAACTGATGAGCGGTAAAAGCTTTTAAAGTGTCGCCTATGGTCAATTTTGGGTATTGTAGTTTTCTGCGATTTCGCGGGTGCGCACAATTTTAAAGGTTGACATGTTTGGTGTCTATTTATCCGACGTGACCCGATATTTTATATTTTACCAAAAAACTGGGTAATAATAAATGTTTCCTAACATAATGTAAAAAAAAACTTTTTTTTTCAAAATTTTCCTTAATTTTCCCTAATTATAGTAAAAAATAAAACCCCCAGTGGTGAATAAATACCACCAAAAGAAAGCTCTATCTGTCCTCAAAAAATGGTATAAAATTCATTTCAGTACAGCGTTGTATGACGGAATAAACTTCAGTCAAAGTACTGCAGTGCTGAATACTGAAAAATGGCCTGGCCAGGAAGGGGGTCTAAACACCTGGTCTTGAAGTGGTTAAATACATCAATTTAGAAGTGTAAATTGGGTTAGGATGAATTGTCACTGGGTTTAGTAAATAGAATTTAAGGTGGGTATAGTAATGGAGAAATAAAGGGGCAACAACACCTATAGACGAACACATAGTTTAGAGCAGTGATTCTTAAAGTGTGGGTCACGACCCCATATGGGGTCCCACAAGTGAACAGGGGGGTCGCGATCTGAGTCCCCGGCCAGGACCGCCATCAGGGGGGTACAGCCGATACTTGTGTGAGGGGCCGGGGAGGCCTGGGCTCCAAGCAAGATTTTTTTTTCTTTTGGTTTAATGTGCAGTGTAGTGTAGTTTTTAAGGTCGCATACCCCCCACCACTGTGCACTTGGTACCTTCCTGAGCACGTGCATGCAGAAGGTTTTTTGTTTGTTTGTTTTTTTACATTGACGGAGCTTCCTTTAACCCAGCAGAAGTGGAGCACAGCTGCTGGAGGTAAAGATAAGGAGGGAGAGGGGGCTTAGTAGTAGGTGGTAATGACACACTGACTGTCTGTCCACGGCGGGAGGCGGGGGGGAGAGGAGGAGAGAGACACCGACTGACGCTATGCGAGGGAGGGGGAACACCGACGTTAAGGGAAAGAGGGGAGAGACACCGTCCGCTGCTGGGGTCCCCTAAAAATTTCCTCGGCCAAAAAGGGGTCACGAGTGGAGAAAGTTTAAGAAGGCCTGATGTAGATCACTCCCATTTATTCATAATTGAGGATATAGTTAACATACCATGTCCTCAATTATGTACAAACACTCACTGATCACTGAGTGTGTGTACCTTGCTTTTCTCTCTGACACGCTGTCACAGGAGGCTGATCGAGCGGTGTAGAGAGGAGAGCCCAGCCTCCTGTGACAGCGCTGTCTCCGCCCCCACACCGCTCTGCCGGACTGTGGAGAGACGCCGGCCGCTCACAGCGATCTCGTCCTGCAGCGCTCGGCCGGCTGTCACCTTCTTTTCTCCCCCGCTGGGCGCTTTTTTTTAAAAACTTCATTGTATTATCACATAGCGGGCTAAGAAGACCCCTCCCTATGTGATATCAAATTACAGTGACAGGTCCTCTTTTTGGAGACATTAGGGGTCTCTGAGACCCCTAATGTTACCTAGGGACCCCCAGAGAAGCTGATGAAGCCGACATCTGCTTCACCAGCTTCTCTCTGGCTGTCTGGAGTGACAGCTAAATGCGGACGTGATGTAATAAACATGACTTCCGCACTCGCATAGCGAGATCGTGTACTGACTCCCTCCGTTTTCCCTGCACGGATCCACAATGCCGGTACCGGATCAGATGCCCGGCATCGCACCCCCCACTTTGTATTGTGACACCATGAAGGAGGGGAACCCCCAACTTTGTATTGTGACAGGATGGAGGAGGGGAACCCCCAATTTATATTGTGACAGCATGGAGGAGGGGAACCCCCCACTTTATAACACAGTTGGGTGAGGAGTACAATATTAGAATAGGTTTAAGAGGGTAATATGGTTTCAGCACAGGTGGGGTCATTACACTTTGTATCACACTGGTTTTGTAAGAGTATCTCAGGGGGGCATCCTAGAAATAGGGAACATATTTTAGGAATAGAAAAGCTGGGGGGGGGGTTAGGGAATAATGGGGAATAGTATATTAAAATGGAATTCACACACAGGTGAGTGTACACAGAGGATGATAAATATTCACGAAGATAAGTTGCACATGGGGGAGGAATCAGTAAGGGGTTCTACGGACTCACTTATTGCCTAGACGTCACTTTCTTCCTTAATAGAGGAGTGGATTCAGAATGAATCAGTAAAAATGGAAATACGAGGTTGTGTAAAATAAAATGAATAACTATGTCTATGATGAAGTAAAGTAATGCTGAAGTTTTTGCTAAACATGTAGAGATCCATAGTAAAGTTCTTTTAGGGAAAGTTTTGAGACCAGTTTATACCCAGAAGTTTGTATATGTGTTATATATCTATGTATATTGAAATACAAATATATCAACTCAAAAAAATGAAGGCAGCCCCATGTGAACATTTTCCTGCAGAAAATCCCATTCAATGGTTTTAACCAACTTTTTGCAGATTTAGGTTATAGCCAGGGATGCACACATACCGATACTAGTATTGATAACGAATATTTGGGAGAGTGCTCGTACTCGCCCAAATGCTCCAATGCCTAGGGCTGACCTTATGCTGACACCCCACATAAGTTCACTTATGAAACAGGCCACTTACATTTATTTGACGAGATCTATGGCCCCTGGCTGGTGTCCACTTCCGCTATTTCAGACCTGTACTAGAATAGCTATATTCCTTTACATATATACATCTTGTATCTTACTATTTGACCGCTACGTGTGCACTGTATGTATAGCTGATGAAACTACAAACACATACAATGTAAACACTGTGCACAGTAATGAGAGACACAAAGGTTTGTTTCATTTCATGTAATAGGATTATTATTGGATTGTATACTCTTTATACAGCATCACAATACTGAGCCCATTCTCCACCCTTCCAGGTACATCTCTGCTTCTGATGCGAGTCCCTGCCTTCATCTCCAGCACTACGATCCTGACAGAGCACTGACGGATTACATCGCTCGGCTTGAGGCCTTGCAGAAAAGATTGGGCAGTGTGCCTTCAGGTAACGTGAAAACAGACATTTTACATGTGAAAGGATTCTCTGTATGTGCTGCGCTCTCTACACCCAAAACCGGATAAGTTCCCCCAATTTAAAGATTATCTAAACCCAAGAACAAAACTGTAATATATTGCAGCTCAGCAGTCTTTACATGCGCTGACTGCATTCGTTTTCCCATTTTTCTTGTTTATTGAGGGACACAGGAAGTCTAAAACCTTTATTCTGACTCCGATCGTTGTGATAGCGAAATATATCCCTTGCTGAGACCTCTATGCCTGGCCTGTATAAGCAGATATACTCACTGCGGACAATCCTCGTCAGATAGCTGAACTCGTCAATACCGATTCATTCAAAAGAGGTGTTTATTCTTTAACATCAGGTTACAGCAGATGATAGGAACAGCAGATGAACAGTTATGGTATTGTGCGGTCAGAAAATGATGCCTTTCCTACGTACTGTGCAGATCACATGTGTGTCCTTGTTACATGTGGCTCTTAACTGTGGCCATGACACAGGAAGTACTGCACACAGGAAGAAGGAAGGGGCGTACACTAGGGGAAAATACGTCGTCACATGAGGAATAATTACAGAAAGACATGTATATTACAACAAAAGGCCACTAGATGGCAGCATAGGATAACACATGAATTTAGCTATGAGAAAATAGTTAGGCAAATCACACTATATAAATTCTAACCTATATAACAATGCTAATATTAACTGAGGCTATGCATCTCATATTCTATGCCCCTATTGGGGCGGCACAACCTTCATGTTATACTGCTGCCCACAGGAGAACTGGATAAAAAAAAACCTGCAGCCCAGCCCAGGGTGTAACACTTCCCACTACCAGCATGCCTCAGTTTTCTGGGGGTTTAATGGAGGGACGTCTTTTCTTCCGCTTCTGTGTTTTTCTAGCAAATTTTAGTTTTTGTTCCTTTACTCAAGATTCTTCTCTACATCAGCAGCTATCTAGCACAGTCCTCCTCCTCAGCCTGCCTTGTGCACCGCACTGCTGAGCTGAACGTTGCAGGACTAGCCTGGAAGTGACCTTCAGGGACTTTCCAGGTCCAGAACCGCAGGCATTGCCTCTGCACTCGTCTGTCTTTGAAGTATCACTTGTAGAGGTGCACCGAAATATACAAAAATGTCAGGCCGAAACAGAAACCGAAAATGTTTTTTATTTTAACTTTTTCAACAACAAAAAATATTTTATTTTTATTTATTTTTTATAAACTTTTTAATTTTTTAAATATTTTTATAAAAAAATTTTATTTTTTACTTTGCTTTTAGGGGCTTTGGGGAAATATTGGGGGTCTAAACAGATCTCTGATATTTCCCTTTTAAAATAGAAAAAGAGATTGAGGACACAAAGTCCTCAGAGACACACAGAGTTTCCTCTGATCTGTGATAGGAGGCTGAGCGGTGTGGAAGGAGAGACGCCGGCCGCTCACAGCACTCTCCTCCCGCGGCGCTCGGCAGCCTGTGACGGTTTCTCTCCTCCCCGCTGGGACACAGAGCAGCGCCCAGCGGGGAGGAGAGAAAGAATGGACGCACCGCTGTATGGGCCAGAAAATGGCACTTTCAGCCGATATGTTTGCTTTTGATTGGGAATGTTTCACCGTTAGAGAACATTGGAGCGCGTTGTATCATTTTGTTGCCTTCTCTGTGATGAGTTGCAGGTCTGGGGTTCTGAGGATCCAGGTTTTTCCATGATCTTTGTCTGTTGTTGAACTCGGTGTATGTCTTGTTCTTTACAATATGTTTTTTGCCTCTCTTCCAGGGTCTAGTGCAAACACAACACACTACAGCATAAGAAGATAATACTCTCGCAATAACTGGATTGCCTTCTGTAATATTGTGCTGCTTCCGTTACCCCGTATTGTGTTTTTTTGTGTGGGACCAACATCCGCCCCGACAACAATCTGACGTGAAGACGCAACATCAAGCGGCCGAGATTTTCTGTATATCTGCTTTTTTTTTTTTTTATTATAAATCAGCCGTCAATGACATGTACATTATGTGGATTTCTAATTTAATTGATTAACTTATACGTATTTATCAAGAGGGTGAGAGGAACTGTATGTATCATGGACGGGGAGGTCCCGCCAGGGGGGCCGAAGCGACTGTCTCGTCCTCCAGCTTGCTGCGGCGTTGCAGACTGGACATATCATATGTAGAGACCTATTTTTGTAATGGTAGAAGTTTTGAATTTTATGGGTATTTTGTCAAAGTACTGAAATAAATTTCATCATTTTAACAATTTCACCAATGAAGACTTATGATTACACGCAGGAGACATCTTATCCCCCAAAACTCTGAATGTGTGGAAGACGAAATTCCACAATGAAATGGCAAACACACAAATGTAGCTCATCAGCAGAAGATTAAATTGGAATTTGCATTATTTTTCTCCTGTTTCCTGAGCCCTGCGTCTGTCAGGAAAGCCGTCTGCAATATTTCTTCTCACGTTTGTGAAATATGTGTTTTTATTTGGCGTTGTTTTCTCTGCAGCCGGGTGCACATGTAAGACCTGGTCAGAGCATGTTTTATACTGGAGCAACGCCACTCCTGACCACTAGAGGGAGATCATACAAAGCGACCTGCCTGCTGTTACATCTGCCTCATTCAGGTGCTGCTTTTTCTCTATGGTGTCCATTAGCTCCCCTTCAATGGATTTTAAGGTACTCGTGTCATATAGCTGATGTGCTGCTCCCATTTGGCTTATTGGGGGCCCCTAATTATGAAGCACTCTGATATGCAAATCTCAAGTTGTTTTTCTGGGGAACTTGTGAGTTAGCCTTTCCCCCTTTTCTCGTAAGTAAATCCCTATCGATCTTTTACATTAGGAGCAGGCTCAAATGGGCAGGCCAGCTACTTCCAAACTGATTAGCATATCAATCAGAGTGCCCCGTGGCTCAGTGATTGCTCTTTATTATATTTGTTATAGTTTGGGATAGAACGCCGGCAGGTTTTGTTTTTTTATATTTGGATTGGGCCGATAGTGCACCTTAACACACAAAAGTGACAGCTGCACCATTTTCGGTACGGCAGCACACCTGAAGGCACAAAATAACCAGTTATATGTGCTGTAACGCAGGTGCATTGGCAGCTTAGCCCTCGTTCACACCTGAACGTTTTGTAGCACGTTCTACGCTCGACGAACGCTCTACAAAACGCTCAAACATCTAAATCCCATTGTATTCAATGGGTCTGGTTCCCTCCTTGGCGTATTTCCGCCCGTCCCTAACGCGCTACAAAACGGCCAACGCCTGGAAAGGTAAATGTACTACTTTGGGCCGTTTTTGTTGCGTGTTTCCATTGGGATACAGCCAAGTAGCCCTCGGAAATCGCGAATCGCGGTAAAAACACGCGACAGTCGCGCATATGCAATACGCCTAGGTGTGAACCAGGCCTTATGGTACTGCGTGTTGCGGCGCCATATTAGGCGTAGGCGTGAAGTAAACCTTTCCTAAAATCTGGGAACTGACAATACCGATCTTCTGAGAATGCTCGTTGAACCCCCCCGCCATCCAGCACGCTCCGGTCCAGTGAAATGGATCTCTGATCTGTTTGGTTGGTTTTTTTTTTGGACCTGGATGTAAAAGGACACCCGTCCGTTTAGATCCGGCTGCCCATACGCTAACATCGGGCTTCCGATCAGGTCTGCCTGAAAAACGGACAGTTGGACCCGATTGGAAAGCCGGTGTGGCCCCAGCTCTATGTAGTGTGGAATACCGGGCTGTATCACATCAGGCTGGACCTGCACTGTAAACCAGCGGTTCTGGATGCAGTTTGTCATAAAGGCATCACAAAAATGATTTGCATGGCTCCGCCCACCAGCCAGACAGGCAGAAGTTTTATTTTTTGGGTGTTTATTTATTTTTTGATCCTATTCCCAGTAATACCTCTGCTGCCCTCAGTTTGGTACACAAATCATGAACACGATGGTAATTAAACATTATTTAATGCAACTTATTTACAGCTTTTCTAAACATACAAAATAAAAAAATGCAGATTTTTTACATAAATAATTCACATTAAATTTATAAAATACACAGAGCATGTACAGGCGCCAATGAATCCCCCCCATCCCCACCCCATCCCCACCCCAGGACTGGTCACATGGTGTTCACAGGTTCCTCCTCTTGTATCTGATGATCGGGTTGTTGGGTGTATGGATCATTGTCGTGTAGTTGATCGAAGGGAAATAACCGTCCACCAGATCAAACTCGAACAGTCGGAGCATTGTAGACCAAATCGTTTTAATCTGAGCGTAAGCGAAATTCTCCCCGATACACCGATGACGTCCTAACAGGAAGCCATTGAAAGACAAAAGTTGGATGTGGCTGCGATAGCGTTGTCCCCGCCCCCACTCCTGGCATTGGCTGGCAGTGCTTTCAATCATGGAGGCTCATTAATACCTAGCAGGGTCTGAATGCAAATACAACCTCCCGAGGAACGCCAATAGAATGACACCTGACCATCAAGGTGTGTGCAGAACTCCCGGGGTGCTGTGAACAAAGCCTAGATCAGGGGGAGGCAAACTCTGGCCCTCCAACTACAAATCCCATATCATGTCTCCCGTCACTGACAGTTTTCTATAACTGAATATTATGTGTGGACATTCTGTGATATAGTGGGTATCCTGTGTGGCCCCCGACATCAAATAAAGTGACCACCAGTGCCCCAGAGCAGGGGTAGGCCAGCTTCGGTCCTCCAGCTGTGGTCCAACTACAAATCCCATGAGGCATTGCAAACCACAGTCATGACTGCCAGGGGCAGATGCATGATGGGATTTAGTTTTAACGCAGCTGGAGGGCCGGAGTTTAAAGTGGCACCTTCTAGGGCAAAGAAATGAACACACCGTCCTGTGTAACTAATGATAGGGAGGGGGGGGGGGGGCACAGATGTGTTTTTGGCTACATTATCTCCTTCTGTGATCCTGCGTTCCGCTGCACAGGCTTCAGAGTCATCCCGAAAAATCCATTTACACATTACCTGCTCCGAATGGAACATAGGCAAACTTCTCCCCGGCGGCAGGATTCTCGCGCAGGTATCGGTCCGGGCAGAATTCTGTGTTTTGCACCCAGGTGTCCTTCAGCCGGTGGTTGACGGTGGGAGATACGCAGACCTGGTGTCCTGGGGGGATGTTATACCCGGCCACAGACTGAAACCAAAGCCACAATGTTACCCAAAATAACACAGAGGAAGAACTGTCACTCACACACACACACACACACACACCAATCCTCCCGATCACTGACCTGCGGGGTCCGGGCCATTCTCATCATGGTCATTATCGGAGGTCTCAGTCTCAGGGTTTCCTTGATGCAGTGGTCCAGGACCTGCAAGTCTTTCAGCTGGAAATAGACAGAAATGACGTTTGAGGCTTTCCGCCAACAATCATTTGTTTCCTAATCACTTCATTCAACCCCCGGGGGGTCTGGAGCAGACAAAAACTAGAGCAGCTGTGCATGGCAACCAATCAGCTTCTCTCTTCAGTTTGTTCAGCTAAGATTTGAAAATGAGAGAGAGAAGCTGATTGGTTAAAAAGGGGCAACTGCTCCAGATTTGATAAATTCCCCTCGGTATACATTTCAGCTGCTTCCCTGGAGTTCTTATTTAGAAGCCAAAGGGGAGAAATTCCAATTTGATTATTCTTCCCTGTCTAAGAGCTTCCCCTCATCATGTCATAGCTGGTAAAGATGAGGCAGCCAGCGACAAGACAGCTCCTGCAACAGCCAATGGCGTCTGTGCCCTCCACTGCCATTTACTCACTTTCCTGCCGCCACGTCCACCCCCTGGGGTCCTCCGAGTTCCCAATACTGTCCGGGTCAGAACTTAAGGTAAAAGACATTCCTTTCTTGTAAAAGCACTCAGCCTTCGGGTTCCCTGCTTAGGCGCATTGTGCACGGGTTACATGCTTCCCCCCCCCATTAATAACAGGGATTCACTGGGTGGCAGGAGAATGTAGCTACAGCAAGTATCGGCAACAGAAAGGGGGGCGGCTACAATACCAGGACAAATACAGGTTTGCCGCATAGCAGGTCATGCCCGGTGCCGGGTATAGGAATTCAGTTCATTCACCTATCTGCACCTCTCCTCCTCAGCCCCCCAGAATGTTGTTACTCGCTTGTATTCGGAGGCCAGCTCTGCCATTAGCGGCCATAGAAAGGTTTTGCTTTAGTTGGAGGTTTCTCTTCCAGCAGAAAATCCCCCGAGAATGATTTCGATGCCGTCCATGTAATAACTGTGACAGATGGAAGCTCCTCACCTGCTCGTATTTCAGGGGTGGGAAGTCGTCTCCACACACGGCCTTCTGCTCTGCGAAGCATTGATCCTGGACAGACTTGTGCTTGGCGAGGAAGAAGCCCATCCAGGCGCTGGTGGTGGAAGACGTGTGCTGTCCCGCCAGGAGGAGACCAATCAGCATCCCAGCTATCTCATCATCATTCAACGGAGTGCCATCCCTGCCACACACACACAACGCAACACGTAAACTACATGCAATATTACAGGAAACCTCTGCTGAGAGGCATGTGGGCTGCCACTGCTGACCTGTCCATCCTCATCCACTGGCTTCAATACTTCCAAAGTCACTGCATAAGTATGCCAATCAGGAGTTCTCATGTCACTGGTCGCTGGTCGCTTCCTTGTTCTGAATCAGTCACCAAGTACTGAAGTCAGCGGATCAGTATGACAGCCAGACAACAGAGGTCAGCAATGGCTGCCGGTGCAATTCTCCAAACACGAGTCTGCTTTGTAGACACAAAATGAATGCAGGAGGGAGGCAGGAACCCGAACCCGGGGACAGAATCCATAGAAAAGGGATGACGGCATGAAATGTGGCCACACCCCCCAATTCATGTTCATTTTGTCAAAACCCCACATTTGTATTTTGTCATTTGGCTCTGTAGCTTCTCTACCCCGGGCATCAAGGAGAGCCCATATATTTGACAAAATAGTTTGCGCTGGAAGTAGGTATGTCGGCACCAGCCGCAACAATGTATGTATAGATGTAAAATGGAAGGCTTGTATGTTGCGCTCGGTTCAAAATCTATTTGGTTTGTCCGTGATATATCATCAAAACAATAGTTTATATAAATCGATGTGGTGAAAGGTGATAATACAATTAAAATGAACACAATCTATATCAAAAAAACTAATGTGTATATACTAAATGTGGATGTGTGATCACAAATGCTAATAAATAAAGTATGTGAAAAAACTGAGTGATGGCTTTTAAGCGGAAGTGACTTGAAAAGTATCAAAAAGTGCTAAATAGCCGTGTCTAGTACAAACTGTGAACCCAAAGGCGCACAGTGAAATTGGTGCAAAAAAATGGATTGTGGACTGCCGTCTAAGTGAAATCTACCTATGAATTATTGTGCCAGACAATAAAACAGTGAGATGGTGATCTAGAGCGGAACTACAAGTTGTCCATCATATTTGAAAGATGTAATCATATACAAGCAATCTGCGGTAGTGGAGCGGAGCCACTCAAGGTGAAAGATGAATAAATCCTTAACTCAAAAGGAAAAAAATATGTTTTTCGACAAAAAACGATAAAACGATAAACGATAATGGGAAACAATAAATCGATGTCAGTGGAGCGGAGCCACTCAAACCATAACCGTTCTAAACGGGAGGCATAAAAAGAAAAAAAAATGTATATGGATTACAAACAGAGTCTCATCTATAGCCTACTTCTCTGTTATTGGAAATGTTAGTTGGATTCAGGAAAGCAAAAATAGTAACAGTGGACAAGGAGAGCCTAACCAGGGTCAGACACCAAGTGCCTCCGATGCCCCTGTACAGAGTAACTGGATGAAAGCGCAGACGTTGTACCGCTCCATGCCAATGAGGGAGATCTCCAGATGTTTCAGGGGCGCAGCACACTCCATCTGAGATATACAACGGCTGG
>NW_017306559.1:147265-148717 GCF_000935625.1 Nanorana parkeri
CCCCCCCCATCATTCCACGCCGATCTTTGCACCAGAAAATAGGAGGAAACGATTGGAAATACCTACTTGTAGGTGGCGTCTATCAGTGTCTGCAGCATGTCGTCCTCCTTGTCCTCAGTCTGGCGGCGTTTCTGGATCACATTGTAGAAGATCTTCTTGATCTCGAGGTGCGCTCGGTCCCGGCGTCTGTGAAAATAAAAATATGAACATTCACGTCTTCCCCATTCCAGGGGATTTCAAAGCTCCTCTACAGACCCCAATATGTTCATTGACTGAGTGCGCGTCATTTCCTGACACCGGTCTTCATGGAGCCACATGCCATCTTTAGACTTGAAGGCAAGCATGCAGAGCTTATAGGAGGGAGGGATGTAGTAGTCCATATAGCAGTCACTGATGTCAGTAGGACTCTGGGCACGGAAAACACGTTAACGCCCTTGCAGCCGGCGGGAGCCGAACCTTCAAGAGTTGATAACACCGGAGACATTACATGGGCTTCCTGAACACGTGATCAGGAGCCTGACCCCACCAGCTCCCAATCATAAACAGTGGCCTGAAGCTGTTAGTGCCAATGTGATCACAGTGCGGGCGCCAAGCACAAAATAGAGACTTCAGCTGCATGCATATATGTGGCTGCCCAGCGCTGCACCAACACATACATACATAGAAGTTGGGAGTTACAGTGAACCTATGTCCAGGGTATTGGCATTCATGTGCTGACATAATCCTAAGCAGTAAACTTTAAACAAGCCCTCCCTGACCTCTAACTGCAGGCACTGTGCAGCTATTCATCCTCAAAAGTTCACAGCAGAAGCACCGAAATCCTGCAACAGCTCAGCTCCCCCCTACTTCTCCCTCCCAGCAGCTCAGCTCCCCCCTACTTCTCCCTCCCAGCAGCTCAGCTCCCCCCTACTTCTCCCTCCCAGCAGCTCAGCTCCCCCCTACTTCTCCCTCCCAGCAGCTCAGCTCCCCCTACTTCTCCCTCCCAGCAGCTCAGCTCCCCCCGCCAAGCAGTTGCTCAGCTCCTCTCACCCAGCAGTGACTAGACAGCCTTCCAAACTCTAAGGTAAACACATAGCAGGAGAAAACAAAAGGAGAGCAGAGCAGCGAAGAATGACTTCCGTACTTTTGCTGTGAAAATTGAGGAGGAATCGCTGCACAGTGCCTGCAGCTGCACAGGTCAGTGACTGTTAATGTGCATTTGGCGTCATTTATTTGTATTACCTGAAGCTGGGCAGCGGCAGCCAGCCAGGGAGGAGCCAGGCTGCGTGTGTGAATCCTCCATCCAGATCGGCGTACAGCTGGGCCACCTTCTCATCTAACAAGTCGCGGATCTCCTTCCCATGCAGACAGCGGCTGGCGGTCAGGATGATCAGCTCTGACAAGGCGTCAAACAGATCTGCAGAGACGGCAGCGCAATGTCTGCTCAGTATTCATAATAAAGAATAATGCAGA
>NW_017306559.1:148782-200493 GCF_000935625.1 Nanorana parkeri
ACCTTCAATCTACAACACACACACACTCCCTTCCACCTAGATCTGGAAGCCGATTGGCCGATCTCACATCGGTCTAGTTCTGCCTGTCATGTCCTCCAGCACTTTATCAGATTTGGTGGATGACAGACTGAGAATTGCCCTTACTTCCGATGCCGCTATCCCCCCAACGCTTGAAGTAGTCGATGGTTTCCTCTTCAATCATTCTCACGTGTGTTTTGAAGTGAGCGATGTTCAGGCCGGTTTTAAACATTTTCTTCTGTTCCAAAAAGATCTACAAAACAACAAAGAGGAAAAATAAATAAAATCGGTCAGTCAATGGCTGCCATTCTTGTAGCACCGAGGTCCTGGGTTCGGTCAGTCAATGGCTGCCATTCTTGTAGCACCGAGGTCCTGGGTTCAGCGCAAACCCAAAAGCTCTCTATGCATTGACTTTAGGGATTGACTGAAATTTTGGCCGCAATTGCGGTGCATGCCTGGATTCTCTCCTCCCCCGCTGGGCACTGCTCTGCGTTCCCTCTGACAGAGCGCCGCATCCAGCAAAGAGGAGAGAAACTGTCAAAGAAGCTTAGCAGTGCGGGGAGAAGAGCAATGTGAGCTGGTATGTCACAAGAGGCCGGCCTCCCCTCCCGCACCACCCCGCTCGGCCTCCTGTGACAAATCAGGATGGAGAGCGGTGTGGGGGCGTTGACAGCTGTCACAGGAGGCGGCATGGGGGAGGAGTCAGCTGGCTCACTCAGCCTCCAGTGACAGTCAGTGATCACTGAGTGTTTGTAAATAATTGAGGACAGAGTATGGTTACTATATCCTCCATTATGAATGGGAAGTGATCTACGTCACATCTACATCCCCTCCTGTCCATTCATGATTGTGGTTATAGTAAACATACTCTGTCCTCATGTTATGAATGATCAGAAACACTCAGTATAGATGATTCCTGTTCATCTATAAACAGGGGCTGCAGAAAAAGAGATTGAGGGCTCTGTGTGTCTCTGGGGGCTCCGCGCGTCTCTGGGGGCTCCACGCGTCTCTGGGGGCTCCACGCGTCCTCAATCTCTTTTTCTATTGTAAAAGGGAAATATCAGAGGTCTGTTTAGATCCCTAATATTTCCCCGAAGCCCCTAAAAGTAAAGTAAATAAATATAAAAACCATTATAATTTTCGGTTTCAAAATGTCCTTTCAGAGCACCTCGAATTCCCTTTGCGGGTTTCTTCTCACAACCTTAAAACATACAAGTACATTTGTGTGATTAGTAAACTCCAAGCTCCTCTGGGGCGGGGCCTAAGGCGAATGGGCAGAGCGGGGAAATATGCAGGAGAAATGCATCATGTAACTTCATCCAGTTGTCACCCCCATCCCGGCACAGGAGGTCACACAGGTCATTAAGAATCATCATCTTACCGGGTTTGGGACGTCATAAGCGACTCCTTTCCCGAACACGGGGGTGGTCAGGCGGGAATACACATCCTCGGCATTCAGATCCTCGTTCTTGCTGTTGAAGAGCAGTGCGGCGGCATCGCTCCCCACCAGATAGGTGAAGGTTTTCCCCACCATGGTGAAGCTGAAGACGGGTCCATACTAGAAGGCAGGAAATCAGAGGACACGCAGCGTCACATGACACAGTAATCGGCACAATGATTCTCCATTATTCTTCAGCTGAACAGAATCAGAATGAACATCGCTTTAGACCGGGGTGAGCAAACTCCGGCCCTCCAGCTGTGGTGACACTACAAATCCCATCATACATCTGCCTCTGGGAGTCATGCCTGTTCCTGTCAGAGTCTTGCAGTGCCTCATGGGATTTGTAGTTCCAGCTGGAGGGCCGGAGTTTGCCCAAGGGTCATACAAGTGTCTGGCCACATACAAAAGGGTCATACAAGCGTCTGGCCACATACAAAAGGGTCATACAAGCGTCTGGCCACATACAAAAGGGTCATACAAGCGTCTGACCACATACAAAAGGGTCATACAAGCGTCTGGCCACATATAAAGGTCATACAAGTGTCTGGCCACATATAAAGGTCATACAAGTGTCTGGCCACATACAAAAGGGTCATACAAGCGTATGGCCACATACAAAAGGGTCATACAAGCGTCTGGCCACATACAAAAGGGTCATACAAGCGTCTGGCCACATATAAAAAAGGTCATACATACACTGGTCAGAGCTCATACATAATGTCATGTACAGAGAACGGTCTGCGTGTGTCCCGGCTCACCTGTTCATAAGCTTTTTCCAGGAATTGGATGGGACTCTTCCCGAAGGAGATGGCGTGTCCCAGGAAGGGGATGGGAGAGGAAATGAATGGCGGATATTTCTGCAGAGGATGGAAGAAGACAACGACATTTAGGGGTCCCGGATACATGAGGAATGTGCAGAGGAACATCTTCTGAAGGCCCCGAGCTATGGCCAACCCCCACCCGGAACCCAGGGGAATGGTATAGTAACTCCCAGTTATCCGACATCTCATCTACCAATCCCCGTGGGTAACTGTAGTTTCTGGTTGCTTGAGAGTTACCAATACCTCTAAAGCAACAAGCCCACCACCCTCCCCGCCCCGCTGTCAGCCGCAGCAAAAACGACATTTATTACTGTGCACACATTTCAATCAAAGAAATCTCTTCCATCGGTCTGTTTACACAGCAACCAGCCATCTTATCTGCTTCTTCATTAATATGTAGCCAATCAGAGACTCCGCTTGTTCTGCTGCTGCCACCCATCATCCAGTATAAAAAGCCCAGTCCCATCATTCCCAGCTCTCCCACCATTCCCATCTCTCCCATCGCTCACCATTCCCATCTCTCCCACCGCTCACCATTCCCATCTCTCCCCCTGCTCACTATTCCCATCTCTCCCCCCGCTCACTATTCCCATCTCTCCCCCCGCTCACTATTCCCATCTCTCCCCCCGCTCACTATTCCCATCTCTCCCCCCGCTCACTATTCCCATCTCTCCCCCCGCTCACTATTCCCATCTCTCCCCCCGCTCACTATTCCCATCTCTCCCCCCGCTCACTATTCCCATCTCTCCCCCCGCTCACTATTCCCATCTCTCCCCCCGCTCACTATTCCCATCTCTCCCCCCGCTCACTATTCCCATCTCTCCCCCCGCTCACTATTCCCATCTCTCCCCCCGCTCACTATTCCCATCTCTCCCCCCGCTCACTATTCCCATCTCTCCCCCCGCTCACTATTCCCATCTCTCCCCCCGCTCACTATTCCCATCTCTCCCCCCGCTCACTATTCCCATCTCTCCCCCCGC
This sequence comes from Nanorana parkeri, assembly GCF_000935625.1. Classification (NCBI taxonomy): domain Eukaryota; kingdom Metazoa; phylum Chordata; class Amphibia; order Anura; family Dicroglossidae; genus Nanorana; species Nanorana parkeri. Next base: position 152,043 of record NW_017306559.1, read on the forward strand.
TCACTATTCCCATCTCTCCCCCCGCTCACTATTCCCATCTCTCCCCCCGCTCACTATTCCCATCTCTCCCCCCGCTCACTATTCCCATCTCTCCCCCCGCTCACTATTCCCATCTCTCCCCCCGCTCACTATTCCCATCTCTCCCCCCGCTCACTATTCCCATCTCTCCCCCCGCTCACTATTCCCATCTCTCCCCCCGCTCACTATTCCCATCTCTCCCCCCGCTCACTATTCCCATCTCTCCCCCCGCTCACTATTCCCATCTCTCCCCCCGCTCACTATTCCCATCTCTCCCCCCGCTCACTATTCCCATCTCTCCCCCCGCTCACTATTCCCATCTCTCCCCCCGCTCACTATTCCCATCTCTCCCCCCGCTCACTATTCCCATCTCTCCCCCCGCTCACTATTCCCATCTCTCCCCCCGCTCACTATTCCCATCTCTCCCCCCGCTCACTATTCCCATCTCTCCCCCCGCTCACTATTCCCATCTCTCCCCCCGCTCACTATTCCCATCTCTCCCCCCGCTCACTATTCCCATCTCTCCCCCCGCTCACTATTCCCATCTCTCCCCCCGCTCACTATTCCCATCTCTCCCCCCGCTCACTATTCCCATCTCTCCCCCCGCTCACTATTCCCATCTCTCCCCCCGCTCACTATTCCCATCTCTCCCCCCGCTCACTATTCCCATCTCTCCCCCCGCTCACTATTCCCATCTCTCCCCCCGCTCACTATTCCCATCTCTCCCCCCGCTCACTATTCCCATCTCTCCCCCCGCTCACTATTCCCATCTCTCCCCCCGCTCACTATTCCCATCTCTCCCCCCGCTCACTATTCCCATCTCTCCCCCCGCTCACTATTCCCATCTCTCCCCCCGCTCACTATTCCCATCTCTCCCCCCGCTCACTATTCCCATCTCTCCCCCCGCTCACTATTCCCATCTCTCCCCCCGCTCACTATTCCCATCTCTCCCCCCGCTCACTATTCCCATCTCTCCCCCCGCTCACTATTCCCATCTCTCCCCCCGCTCACTATTCCCATCTCTCCCCCCGCTCACTATTCCCATCTCTCCCCCCGCTCACTATTCCCATCTCTCCCCCCGCTCACTATTCCCATCTCTCCCCCCGCTCACTATTCCCATCTCTCCCCCCGCTCACTATTCCCATCTCTCCCCCCGCTCACTATTCCCATCTCTCCCCCCGCTCACTATTCCCATCTCTCCCCCCGCTCACTATTCCCATCTCTCCCCCCGCTCACTATTCCCATCTCTCCCCCCGCTCACTATTCCCATCTCTCCCCCCGCTCACTATTCCCATCTCTCCCCCCGCTCACTATTCCCATCTCTCCCCCCGCTCACTATTCCCATCTCTCCCCCCGCTCACTATTCCCATCTCTCCCCCCGCTCACTATTCCCATCTCTCCCCCCGCTCACTATTCCCATCTCTCCCCCCGCTCACTATTCCCATCTCTCCCCCCGCTCACTATTCCCATCTCTCCCCCCGCTCACTATTCCCATCTCTCCCCCCGCTCACTATTCCCATCTCTCCCCCCGCTCACTATTCCCATCTCTCCCCCCGCTCACTATTCCCATCTCTCCCCCCGCTCACTATTCCCATCTCTCCCCCCGCTCACTATTCCCATCTCTCCCCCCGCTCACTATTCCCATCTCTCCCACCGCTCACCATTCCCATCTCTCCCAACGCTCACCATTCCCATCTCTCCCCCCACTCACCATTCCCATCAATCCCACCACGACTCCACACAGTCCCGCCATCAGGCACTCACCAAGTTGTCGTCTTGCACGGTGTTGAGGTGTTTGAAGGCGAGCTTGGACAGATAGGCCAGAGTGAGGAGGAAGGCGCAGGGCAGAAGAACCTTCGAAGCCAAACTGTCCCCCACGGCCCCCTCCAGCAGGGTGCCCCCCGCCTGCCACAGACTCACCAGCATGGTCACCTGTACAGGAAGTAATACATGGTCACATGATGAGGAACCAACAAGCACCTCCCCCCGTGGTGTCTCTTTTATTGGACGGTCCGGGCTCATTGTAAATATAGAAAAATCGGATCTTTGTACTTCAGGAATTCAGAGAGAGAAGATTTCACCGATGTCTTCCTTCCTGTGGCAGTATAACCCGACTGTATGAATTCCTGTGTCCCTCCATGGACGGGACAGAAAAAATAACCATATACCAGGGGTAGGCAAACTCCGCCCCTTTGGCTGTGGAGGAACTACAAGTCTCAGGAGGCACTGCAAGACTGACAGCCACAAGTATGACTCCCAGAGGCAGAGACAGGATGAGATTTGTAGTTTCCCCACAGCTGGGGGACCAGAGTCTTCCTTCCCCTGCCAAACACTGAACTCCATCATTAAATAATGACCCCCCCTCCCCGAGATATCAGAACATGTATTGTGGTCACTGAAAGAGACCCCTCCCCCCCAGTCCCTACAGAGGGATGACAGGAGGAGGAGGTCTACAGAGACCAGAAGGGTAGAAGATGATGGGTGGATGAATGGACGGGCTGACAGAAAGGTGGATTGATGGACGGACAGGTAGGTGGACAAATGGATGGATGGACGGACATGCTGACAGGTAGGTGGGCAGATGGATGGACAGGCTGACAGGTAGGTCGATGGACAGGTGGACGAATGGACGGACAGGCTGACAGGTAGGTGGATGGATGGACAGACAGGCTGACAGGTAGGTGGATGGATGGACGGGCTGATAGATAGATGAATGGTTGGACGGCTGACAGGTGGATGGCTGGACAGGCTGACAGGTGGATGGACGAAAGGACAGACAGGTAGGTGGACAGATGGATGGACGGACATGCTGACAGGTAGGTGGGCAGATGGATGGACAGGCTGACAGGTAGGTGGATGGACAGGTGGACGAATGGACGGACAGGCTGACGGCTGGACGGGCTGACAGGTGGATGGACAGACGGGCTGACAGGTGGATGGACGAAAGGACAGGCTGACAGGTGGATGGACAGACAGGCTGACAGGTGGATGGACAGACAGGCTGACAGGTGGATGGACGAAAGGACAGGTGGATGGCTGGACGGGCTGAGAGATGGACGGATGAATGGTTGGACGGGCTGACGGATTGGCTGACAGATGTGAATGTGTGCGGGACATTCGCCGGACACACAGCAGTACCTGCACCGCACACAGGATGCGTTCTATGACAGAATGGCGCCCACACAGGCCGTGTCCCCCGTACCTGCACTGCTGTCCTCTGAGGTGATCGGGATCTCGTCTTCGCAGTGAGTGGTGGGTGTCGTCAACTCCGTCCGCTTTTGCAGGCAGTGTGAGAGGGGAGGGAGGGGGCGTGTCCAGCTAGAAGAGCAGTCAGCAAGGCCGGAGACCCCGTACGGGGAGTTATACGGAGACCTCCTGTCCTCAGCACAGCCCCGGACCAGACACAGCAGGCACCCCCGGGCTAGACACCCGCCAAAACGCCCCCCCACACGGAGCGAGACCGCTAATAGGCGGGGTCAGAGTTGACAGTGTGGGCGGGGTCAGAGACCGGCGGCTCTGCGGTGGCTAGTGACGCCGCGCAGCCATTGGCTGGCGCTCGCTGAACTGATGTCTGACTATGTGACGTCACGGACGGCCGGTCTTATCCGCTGAGCTGCCGAGAGCTGTGAGGAGGTGACGCTACGTGCAGCCTGGGGCGAGGGGCGTGGCCTCCCACTAAGGACATCCCACCCCAACTGTGTACCGACATACTCGGAAGAGGGCTGAACTTAAAAGGGCTCCACCCAGGGCAATGTGCCTGTCACCGTATCCTGCACCTCATTATTACAATAAGTACACATCAAGTGGTCGAAAAATATATATCAGTCTCCCCACTGCTCTACTATGTTCCATCTAGTGACCATAATGCACTATTACATTACATTTGACCTGAAAAGAAAATATACTAAGAACATTTGTTTTAGTCCCACAGAATGAACGTTCATGGAGATTTGCAGGGCGAATGTCTGCAAATTGTTTATAAATAGACCCCATACTGTATTTGTAGTCTGCGGTAAGATTGAACCAGGAGGTGGGCAACTCCGGCCCTCCAGATGTGCTTTAACTACAAATCCCATTATGCATCTGTCTCTGGGAATCATGCCTGTGGCTGTCAAGTCTTGCAATGCCTCATGGGATTTGTAGTTCCCCAACTGCTGGAGGGCCGGAGTTTCCCGCCATTGTTCTAGAGACTTCTTCTTGAGAACATTAAATATTCTTGCTGATCTTTGTACACTGGATTGCCCTTTATTTACTGTCCCAGTTACTTCCAAAACACTGGAGCCTCCGATGTGTGTGGGGAGATGTAGTTCTCATGTATCCGGTACATCATGCAGTGCCCGGCACCAATGTACTTTGATCTAATGGGGTAATATGCTTTATTGCTGACTCCCGCTGGCTTCCTTCTCCTCACTCCCGCAGGCTTCCTTCTCCTCACTCGCAGCAGTGTCACCCTATACAACGTGGGAGCAGCAGTCCTGCTTCGTACGGCTGGGAGCGCACAGGGCCCTCCCACATTCCGGAGCGTCAGACATTGGAGGAAAGCATCAGCTGCCGAAGGAGTGAGGAATAAGGTATGGGAGCCATACTTCAGCCCTCCACCTTGTAGAAAAACCACAGATCTCATCATGCCTCTGATAGGCATGCCTGTGGCCGTCTTGCAATGCCTTATGGGACTCAAATTGTTACCCAGTTTACACATAGGGGTGTTCATATCCCAAATACCGGACTCGGTACGAGTACAGATACTTCTCCAGCTCCAGGACTAGACTAGAGAAAAACTCAAAAGTTAGGAGGCCGCTGTCATATGTAAGGTGCACACGGAGCTCCTGGGATGTCTGCGTCCCTCTTTTATATACAGTAAACTCTCTGTTGTCCGGTATTCAACTGTCCGGGGAAAAAAAAATCCCCTGTGTACTCACTGTTCTGCCGAACTGCCCCCTTCTAGGAGAGGAGAGAGTACTCTGGAGCATGGAAAGGTGCAGGAACGGGCTGAAAAGTGCTGGGTGATCCTGGGAACGGGTGTCTGAACGATCTCTGGAAAGTGCTGTGTTATCCTGTGAACAAGCGCCACCCAGTGATCACTCCCAGTACTGCAATGTATTGCTAATGGTTTAGAGCACAATATACTGGTATGGTATATGTATGGGGTATGGCATTAGTTAAACCCATTTTTAATAGTAACTCTCAAGCAACCAGAAACTACATTTATCCGGAGTCTACCAATCCCCGTGGATGCCGGATAACGGGGAGTTTACTGTATATAAAACATGCATTCAGTCCCCGTTCACATTGAGCGGATTTCCCAGGAGCCCCATATATTTACTGTATATATGGATAATGGGGAGTGGGGAGGGTGACAGCTATACCAGCTCTGTGCCTCTCCCACCTATAGGCACAGGTGTACCGGGCCTTAGTCTAAATCTTGTCCTGCCAATAGAGGAACATGGTTTGGGCTGCTATACTAGTATGTAAATGTGCTTGGTTTAGTTGTTATTGATCTACTCTTACATAGGGGCTCCCCCCACACTGCAAGGGTTAAAGGAGAACTATGAGGTGGGTGCTTTTCACTCACCTCATAGTTCTAGCCGACCTGTAACAATGAGACTGTCACAGGTCGGCTCAGTAGATCGGGAGGTGAGCGAACACATACCGGCGTTCGCTCACCTCTCGATTCTGTCCCGGGTCTCTGCCGTGACAGGGGAGGGGCTGGATTCCCCCCTCCCCGATCCGATCCACCAGCGCTCACTGGCAGAACGGACGGGGGAGGGGGCTGAGCTTAGGGTAACGGGAGGACGCTAGTTTGTGTCCTCCCGTTACCCTAAGGAGAACTATGGGGAAAAGCCCTGACCCCATAGTTCTTCTTTAAGTGCTTGTCCATGTCTAGGGATTAGAGTAAAACAGATTTACTTACCTGATCCCCGCTCACCTGGCGGTCGGCGGTTTCCCTTTCCCTCCCTCCACTTTGTCCCTCGGAGTCCCCACGTGCAATGTCCGTCTATGGAACCTACATTGGACGTGGTGACATCAGCGCTCCCTAGAATGAAGAGTGAAGAGGCTGTGGGGACCCATCTAGCAGTCCTGTGGGAGCGGGGATAAGGTAAGTAAAACAGCTTGTCCCTGTGCCCTAGCCAGAAATGAGCAGCTAACTTTTATTTAGACATGTGAGCTGCGGAAAAATTCAGTACGGATATTTTGTTATTTCAGGATTTGGATCCGAAATTCAATTCGGTTCGGATTCGGAGGAAATCCGAATTTTCGTTCGTTTCGGATGAGTTTACGAATATTAGTTGTGAATACCACAGAAAACCATATACAGATATTAATACTAAAGTTGAGGCTCCCAGACCCGAATGGCAGTCGGGATCCGAATTTCCGAATTGCATTTGGGAGCTCCTGAATGCCATTCGGGTCTGGGAGCCTCAGCTTTAGTATTATATGTATATACTGTATGCTGTATATGGCTCCCATGTTCCCGTAACGCAAATTCTTGTTCAGACCCGTTCGGATGCATTCAACCGAAAAACACATCTGATTGGCCAGAAAAGTCACATGTACGATTCAGTTTCGCGTTTGAACGAAATTCAGATGGGATCCGAAATTCGGAAACGGAAATTCGGATTTGGACACATTTGGATTGTGATCCAGAACTAAATGAGTCGCACGTTTCTACTTTTAATTTCCCTGAAGTTTGGCTTTAAGCAGCACCCTGAAACATGTATCTATTCTGAAATCTAGCACCTCCCTCCCTATGTCCTGAAACTCATAGCTGTATATGGAATCTGCAGTGTGAGATCATCTGAAGCACTACGGCCTTTACCTGTCATCAGAAATGAGGATGTCACTGCTGTGCTGATCGCTGTTCTTGCTGGAGAGAAAGCAGAACTGCACGGATCTCCCCGCTTCTGCTTCATTCACTGTAACTGTTCTTCCTGCACCTTTCCTGCTGCTTCTTAGTCATTCCTTCACCAGTCAGCAGCAGGAAAGGTGCAGGAAGCGCAGATACAGTGGAGACGCCAGGCAGCTCTGACATGAGGAAGAAAAGCCCTTTTTTTACCAAGATGGCTGCCCACACAGAGACACAGTGCAGAACAAGGCATGGTCAGTCAGTACTGGGGAAGAGATCAGCTACAGGGAGACCACAGGCAATAACGGTGACTATTGATTTGCCCTCTTGTTGCCTTTGCTTGACACAGCCTCTACAGTTCAGGCCAGTGGGGTCACAAGGGGGTTGCAGTCCGCACCAGGGGACACTAAAATGACTGACAGTCATTTTGGTGTCACCCTCTCTGAAAAGTCGGGCACTCAGTCATAAACCAAGAGCCTGACAGCTGCAAGAAGAGGAGGGGACTTGGTGGCATACTTTATCCTCTCTTTGCTGGCATCCATCACCAAGATGGCTGCCAGCAGTGAAGTGCATGAGACTTCATTAGACACGTGCGTCATGACGTCATGTATACACTGAGTGGCCAGTTTATTATGACCACCTGACGTAACATACAGTATATACAATGACGTGAGCAGCAGTTGAGCCGCACCAGGTGACAACCGACCTGGTGATGTCCCTGGATCAGCTCCTCTTTATATATGAATTCCCTTTAAGGGTCATGCAGAGAAACAAACATGTTTAGTGTATTAGCTTGGTTGATTGGGCACGCACGCACGCACGTGCACGCACACACACAGTTTTGGTTAGCAGGCAGGTTTGTGAGAAGCTGTAGATCAGACAGAACTTGCTGAGGGTGATGCAAGTAAATTCAGAGTTCCCGTAGTCATTGTGAAGTATCAGAGTTTTATTGACTTTGCTTTGAGTTTTAGCATGTTGGCTTTTAGTGCAATCTCGTGTAAGTCGGCCATCACCAGCACCCGAATCAGCTGTTCAGAAATGGCTGCCGGACTTATGTTAGGGTGTCTGCCGGTTCTCCAGAGGTTAAATGCATGCAGGACCTTGTCTGGTAGTTGCAGAGATCTGAAACATAAATGGACATGGTCATGGTAATGGTCATGTGTAAGTGTGTGCACACAGTCCTGTGGCCATTCTGATGCAGTTAAATGTATCATAACCTGTCTAAAAATGTCTTATTATTTAATGTGTATGTAAAAAATGGATCTGGTTTTGGTAGGTTGTGGCTCTGTCATTAAGCAAGTAAGTAAGTGCAGAAGTGTGAAGTTTGGCCGCTACATCTGGCATAAAGTGCAAATATGCTGTACAATTCTGTACATTATGGCAAAACCCCTGGGCACCAGCAGCAGAGATGAATTCCACTTTAAGGGATAGGAGGCACTGTGTGTAATAGAGAATTGTGAGGTGCTGGATGTCATACAGCCCTGCATTGATGGAGAGGGATGGGGTAATGCCTGTCATACACAGGTATGATGTGCTACATGTAATAGACATGTGCGATTCGTTTCGTTACAAATCGAAATTCGTACGAATTTTCCTGAAATTCGTAAATTCGGAAGCATCCGAAATCCGAATTGCAGTTTCCGAATTAAATCCGAAATACGAAATTCCGTTAACGAATTTCGGATCCGAATTTCTTTGAAACAGGAACTAATATTACCCCTGTAAATGAGGTTGAACAACATGACAAGATTTTTTTTTTTTATCCGAAATACGGATCCGCTGCTGCTGAGAGTTGCATTACAATACACAGGCAGGAAATACGAAATTCCGTTGACTGAATTTCGTTCCGTTACGAACATTCGTTATATTGAAGTTAAAAAGCAAAGTACATTTATATTGGAGTTGATGGTAGTTTTTTTTTATCCGAAATACGAAATTCAAGCCCTCAGCTTGTGTAGCAAGCGTTTGTGTGGTACCGTATCAAAAGCCTTTGAGAAATCCAGATATACCACATCCACCGGCTTACCTCCATCCATATCTCTACTTACCCCCTCATAAAAAGTTAGCAAGTTAGTTAGGCAGGAACGGTCTTTCCTGAACCCATGCTGATTGTCATTAACTATCCAGTTTTCCTGAGGATTTAAAAGGAAGAGCAGCAAAGAGAAGGGAAACTACCATGGATTACAGTAAGGCACACATTACAGTATTGGTTTATGTTAAAAAATCTGAGGGTTTAATTATGAATGAAAGGTTTAAGGTCAGATTGTCCTTTGCTTTTATTGCAGATGCATGGCAAACACACGGAAAACACATAGAAAATGCATTGCAAGCGGAACACTAGTTCACAGAGAGGTTGGAGGCAGCGAGTATATCACAGAGGGACTGCGAGAAGTAGAGAGTATGGGTCAGCCCTGAACTGCAAAGACACAGTGACACAAGATAGGGGAAATCACACACGTGCTGTCCTGCCAATCAAAGCCTTCTTCTCATGGCCGTGCAGATAAAGAAATGAGTGAAGATGTAGGATGTGTTGTTGTGAACATGCGTTTCTCCTGTGACCAGAAGTAATTCAGCTCAGCAATTCCTTCAGCATGTGTAACTCGCTACAGGAGAAGAAAATGGCATCTCGGGGACATCACTTTCTGCTCCGTAAAGTTGAATAATATTGGCAGAGGGAGGCAGAGTACTGGCTTATGTGTCCAGATGGTGGGGACCTTCCATCCAATACCACCTGTCCTACCTCCACTCTACATTACAGGAGTCAGTTCCTGAGACACAGAAAGTTGAGTTGGGTCACTGAAGGGATTTTGAGTTGGGTCACTGAAGGGATTTTGAGTTGGGTCACTGAAGGGATTTTGAGTTGGGTCACTGAAGGGATTTTGAGTTGGGTCACTGAAGGGATGGGATACGGTATTATTATTATTGTTCTTACTTGTTCTTTAACATTGCTTTGATGTCTTCATCTCGAACGTGAAGTTTCTCGCACAGAAATGTAAAGTCGTCTGTAATAAGACAGCCTGAAACCAGCTTAAAAATCTTCTGCAAAATCCTCTCTATAATAAAGGGAACATAATACAATTATTAATTGAACTCCTAATGCTGTTGTAGAAACACCACAACCAAGCTAACTTCTGAAACTCTGTTCATTTCACCTTTAAATGAAGGGCTATATAATTGCTTATGGACAAATTCAACAGGATTTCCATTGTGTTGTTGAGTAGAACTGATGGCTCTTTACTCTATGCTGTGTAACCTCCTTCTCAGAGACCCGCAGCAGGAGGTTCTTAGAACCTGGGAACACGCCGGGCAACAACTTTGCATGAGCATGGCCATTCATGAAATATTTATACTGATAACCATGGATGTCACCAAGCCTGGACTCCAAGGACACATCCCCCGGGTCTCCTCTTTGGTTCCCAAGGTTAGACACACACACACATTCTACCAGTATGTATTCCAGGCGGTTCTCTCAGACTTAATTCGGAGAGTTAGGAATTGTTAACATCATACACCTCTCCCTAACCATAAGGCTGTTTTTAAATAGTCTAGGGCAATCCTAAGTGAAGTTTAATAATGCAGTAATTCAATGAAGTTTACCAGCAATGTTAAGCAAGCATCAAGTGAAGTAACAAATGCAGCAGTTCAATGAAGTATCCCAGCAATGTTAAACAAGCATCAAGTGAAGTGATACATGCAGCAGTTCAAATGAAATATACCAGCAATGATTAAGCAAGCATCATTCTAGTGAAATGATAAGCGGCAGTTCAAATGAAGTATACCAGCCAGGTTTAAACAATGACCATTTGTCCATAGGATTGCATGGTAATTGGCGGTGGTAGTTAGGGCAGAGACTGCTGATACTTGCGGTTTTTTGGAGGGACCCCGGCTGGGTCAGCGGTGTTTGTGGCTGTTGGGGTGAAAGAGAGAGAGAGAGAGAGAGAGGTCCCAGCTTCCTGGTTCGTGGGAACAGGCGGATAGAGTTAGCAGGGCGTACACTCTAAATTAGTGGAACGCCGTGCTAAGCTCCTCTTCCGCATTTATCGGAGCAGTCGGGTTGGTGGGCGGAGCCGAGTGACGGCCGCTGTACGTTGCGTTCCACTCTGGAGCGCAAGCCCTGAATGTCGGCATGGGAATCTGCCTGCTGCGCTCCAGGTGAAACGCTATCTCAATGTGTTACAGCGAGTAGGGTTACCACCTGTCCGTGATTCACCCGGACAGTCCGGGTTTTGAATGCTGTGTTCGGGTCTCATGACAGCTGAAACCCGGACAAAAGTGCAGACGGGGCAACCAAAATTAGGATAGGGGCTACTGGCACCCCACTGAAAATAGTCTTAACTGTGCTATTTACATATGAATAATCCGCGACTCATCCTCCCAAAAAATTTCCATGTGTCACTAGAGTGTTCGGGTTTCCCTGGAAGAAAAGGTGGCAGCCCTAGGAGCGAGGGCGGGAGGTCTCTTGCTGAGGGCAGATTTTTTGCTTGGATTAAAGGGGTCAGAGATTTGCTGGAGGTAGAAATGTTTGCTTAAGGGGGTTTTGAGAGGGGTTTTGCCTAGGGAGGAGGGAGGGATGTAGGAATTTTTGTTTGTTGGGTTGTTGAATTAGTGCTCGAGGGATACTTTTGAACGCCACCCTATGCAAGCAGGGCCATATGTTACATACAACTAAACACTGCATTCTGTACATTGCGAGCATAGCGGTCCAGAGTATGCAATGCACAGGACCACAGTATGCAGAGTGCAGTGGTTAGAAGTATGCAATATATACGGCACAACATACAGGGTGCAGTGGTCAGGAATATATCATATATACAGGTAGTTTAAGATACATAACCCTGACAGCCATACTCTGTACACTGTGCTGAATGTTACATACATAAGGGTCCATTTAAAAACCACCTGTATGGACATACTATGAAAAAAGAAGCCACAGCACATTTATAAATCACATCAGCTTTCATTCATATGTTGCTCAGGGACCCTATTGGTTTAGTCTCTGTGCAGAGTATCCCGGTCTACCTCCTTGCTCATTGGCTATGGCTCCTTGGCTATGATGACTAAGGGTCAGTTGTGGGGCTGAAACACATCAGAAGTTTGCTCTTGACTGTTTCTATACCTTGGAATAAATTTATATTATTGGACTGATCCTGTTTCGAGCGTCGGTTTTCTGTGGACTGGGGATTTACGTCTTAGGCCGAAGCCTTACCTGGCACAGAGGTTCCATCAGCAGGAGAAGATGTGTGAGAGTTGAGCCGCTCCATTTCTATCTATTATCTGTGCTCCTACTCATTACGAGGGGTTCCCCTGCTGGAAGTTTTATTTATTTTATGGTGAATGTAATAGGAAGAGCTGGAGCGCACAAAAGGATAGTGACAACACCCAAACTCTCAAGTCAGGAATGATTACATGAAGATCTTGTTACTGGGGTATCCCAGACATAAGTAACCAGGAGCTGAAACTCAGCCTATGATTAAAATATCATTTTTGGGCAGACTAACCCTTTACAACATGTTAAATAATAAAATGCAATATTTTTTCCCAGTGGGAAGTAAAAGGCAGTCTTCGTAAATTATGTTCTTCCTGCCCTTTGATTCATTTTTTTGCTCACCTTCCCTGATGTCAGTAGCCTGTAAGTAGCACCCAATAGGAAAGAGCTGTTTCCCTTCACACAAGAGGCGCGGTGGTCTCACCATCGGATTTTTATCAAGATCAATCGTATGCAGTTTCCTCAGGCGGTACATGTCTCCAGGCAATGAAGTTAGCATGTTACCTAGAAAAGAATATTCATAATTATTCGTAATGGGTTTATTTATAATGGGTTAGAAACAGCAGTACAGGACGCAAACAATGCAAGCTAAGGGGGGATGTATTATTTTTAATAGCCACATATGGGAGAAGTGATCCCCTGTGATTAGTACCCCCCCCCCCCCCCCCCATGCACTTACAAGCTAGCTAAAACAGTAAGGAGTGTACTGTTAAATATATACTAAACATTTCATATTTACAGAAAAATGTCCCCTTCCTTCAAAAATAATATAACAAATAAAATTGCCAAACAAGGCATTGTGCAATTTGTTTATAAAGAATAACTTTTCCATTTTAAGTCTGAAAATATATTCCAGTATGGCAACTTGAAGGTGTTCTTTCACTTCCTGCTTGTGTTATTGACTCATAGATTTTCCACGAAGCCTGCACTAAGATACAAGAAACATTTTAGGCATCCCCTGTGATAGAAATGTAATTTTGGTGAGATATTCCCTAAGGGAGAAACTTCCTGATTCGAACACTGAAAGTGCACCAGATGCTTATAATGAACCAGAGCCTCCCAATCAAGTATTAGATCCTCACATTCAGGAATCAGACCCTCCCATTCAGGAATCAGACCCTTCCTTTCAGGAATCAGACCCTTCCTTTCAGGAATCAGACCCTCCCATTCGGGAATCAGACCCTCTCATTCGGGAATCAGACCCTCCCATTCAGGAATCAGACCCTTCCTTTCAGGAACCAGACCCTTCCATTCAGGAATCAGATCCTCCCATTCAGGAATCAGACCCTTCCTTTCAGAAATCAGACCCTTCCATTCAGAAATCAGACCCTTCCATTCAGGAATCAGACCCTCCCATTTGGGAATCAGACCCTTCCATTCAGGAATCAGACCCTTCCATTCAGGAATCAGACCCTCCCAATTGGGAATCAGACCCTCCCATTCAGGAATCAGACCCTTCCATTCAGGAATCAGACCCTCCCATTCGGCAATCAGACCCTTCCATTCAGGAATCAGACCCTTCCATTCAGGCATCAGATCCTCACATTCAGGAATCAGACCCTTCCTTTCAGAAATCAGACCCTTCCATTCAGGAATCAGATCCTCCCAATCAGGAATCAGACCCTTCCATTCAGGAATCAGACCCTCTTATTCAAGTCAAGTATAAGATTCTCCCATGTGCTGACCACCGTGGGACCGAGGATCAGGTGAGTATGTCTGCTTTACTTGAGCCCCCTAGACAAAACAAAGCATTTCAACCTTGCAGTGTGGGTGTTAGCCCCAATTTTTTTTTTTTTTACTCTGGGAGTTTTTCTTTAAGGGTTATAATTGTTGTAATGGGTAATTAGATGCAAACAATATAGGAAGTGGGGTCTATTCATCACTTCGTCTATTCGTCTATGATAACAATTTGACACTGGTTGGCCAATCCATCATTCCTTGAGAAATGATCTGCCAGTCCTCGGCCAGTAATTAGAAGTCTCTTGATGTTTCTTGATGAGCAGCGGACATAAACAGATGACAAGTGTGCAGGTATGTACCGCTCAGGTTTAGGTGTTGCAGGCCCTTCATATCGGCGATAGAAGCAGGAAGGCAACAGAGCTGATTGTTGGATGCAGATACATGCATCAGACTTTCCATTTCTCCAATGCCACTCGGAATGGATTTTAAATCATTTTCGGAAATGTCGAGACTCTTGAGGTTTTTCAGCTTACACAGATCTTCAGGGAGATTTGTAATCTGGAGAAAAACATAAGTGTGGAGGATGTATCACATAAACACGTATCAGACATTGAAACTGAGATGCGTTCAGTATAAGGTATCTGTAGCAGTATTTGTCAGACTTAATAAATCATGTTAGTCTTTTCAGTGCCAATTCTTAACCTAGGTAACCTGCGGTGTGGGTTATTACATCTCTAATACCCATAGACATGTACATTTGTGTACTTAGCCCCACAAATTCTCTAAAATTGTTCCTCAGTTCTCCATTAGCAGTTCCCCACACCCAAAATGGAGGTGGTGAGGGACCAGAAGGGGCACTTAGGTGAGTATAACTTGCTTCACCAGGTAGAAAAAAACAAAAAACTCTTAGGATGGGTTTGAGGTGTGGGGGTCATAGTTTGCCCAGAGTGGGGATTAAACAGACAGAAGTGGCCCAGAAACATAAACACCTCTTGGCGTACATGCACTGTAGGCTGAGAAACTATAGACCATAGACATTGTCCATAGTCCAATACATAAAGTTTCATCAGGTTCCATAGACTCCCGAATGCCATTCGGGTCTGGGAGCCTCAGCTTTAGTAATATATGTATATGGCTCCCAGACCTGAATGGCATTCAGGATCAGAATTTCCAAATTGCGTTCGGGAGCTCCTGAATGCCATTTGGGTCTGGGAGCCATATACATATATTACGAAAGCTGAGGCTCCCAGACCTGAATGGCATTCAGGAGCTCCCAAATGCAATTTGGAAATTCGGATCCCGAATGCCATTCGGGTCTGGGAGCCTCAGCTTTAGTATTATATGTATATGGCTCCCAGACCCCAACGGCATTCGGGATCCGAATTTCCGAATTGCATTCAGAAGCTCCCAAATGCCAATCGGGTCTGGGAGCCTCAGGTTTAGTAATATATGCATACCGCTCCCAGGCCCGAATGGCATTCGGGAGCTCCCAAATGCACTTCGAAAATTTGGATCCCGAATTTAGGTCTGGGAGCCATATAGTTACATATATTACTAAAGTTGAGGCTTCTAGACCTGAATGCCATTCGGGTCTAGGAGCTTCAGCTTTAGTATTAATATATGTATATGGTTTTCTGTGGTATTCATAACGAATATTTGTAAACTCATCAAAAACTAACAAAAATGTGGATTTCGTCCAAATCTAAAACCCGAACCGAATTGAATTTCGGATCCGAATCCCGAAATAAGGAAATATCCTAACCAAATTTTTCCACAGCTTACATGTCTGCTGCCCAATATCCTAAAATGGAGAATAAACCCCTTACTTTTGGTTTACGTGATGGAATAAGACATGTGAATACCTTGTCTGTTAACTCTGTTGTGCTATGCACTGGTTTATTAGAGGGCTTGTTGTTTTCTATTGGCCCACCTAACCATAAACTGTCAGGTCATGCTTTCTCTAACAGGTCCAGATAAAAATCATGGCTGGTTTTGATCTGAACAAATGGCAATATAAAGAGGCTATGGCCAGAATTGGATATTTTTGGCCAAATCCTTTTTGTCCTCCCACATTTAAGCATTCAAAGTAGTGCAATATTTTAAAACCCATAAATTCAAATGCACATTTGTAAAATGTCACATGCAAATCCGACTCCCGAAGATATTTTTTTAGAGCCAGGTACACAAACATCAATGCTTGGATCAGACACGTGTGTACAGGTGAGCAAATATTTGATTACCTTGCTTCCCTTCTCCTGCTTGATATTCAGTGTCTCCAATGACAGAACTGAGCACACCTCACCAGGGAAAGCTTTGAAATTATTATTAGAGAGGTCCAGTTCCGTCAATGTTTGTAGCTGACTGATTATAGTTGGCACAAACTGTATGTGATTGTCTGACAGGTTCAGTCTATTGAGACTCTTTAAAGTGCAAAGTTCAGGGGGCAAACATGTAAACTTATTACACTGGAGAAGAAGATCAGTCAAAGAGTCCATCTCAGACACATTTGGTGGGACTTCACAAAGTTCATTCCTGCTCAGATCTAAGTAAATGAGATTGTTAAGTGTGCACAAGTAAACTGAGAAAGTGCTTAAGTTGTTTCCGCTCATCTCTAAATGTTTCAGCTGTCTGTTGTACACGATGGTCTCGGGTATGTTATGAATTTCATTTTTATTAAGGTTCAAATGTAGCAGTGCTATCATAGCGGACAAAGCTTGAGGAACTTCTACCAACTTGTTACCACTCAAGTCCAGCTGGGTGATTTGCAAACAGTTTTTCAGTTCAATTGGAATATAAATCAGCTGATTCTCAGCCCAGGCAATCGATGAAAGACGTTTCAAGAGAGACAGCTGCTCTGGTACAACTGTCAATGCATTTCGGTCAACTTGAAGCTCCCTCAGGTTTTTCAGCTTGTGAATCCTTGCTGGAAGAGCGCACATTTGGTTGCCACTTAAAATCAAAGTTTCTATACTTTGACATTTGCAGATACTCTCTGTAATGAACTGAAGTAAATTATTAGAAACAGAAAACACTTTGAGATGTTGCAGTTGTTCTATCTTGTCCGATAATCTGGTTAGGCGGTTGTTATCAAGAATGAGTTCTTCCAAGTTGGTCAAGCTGTAAAGTTGGACAGGTAAAAAAGTGAGCTGGTTATTACTCAGTGACAGTTCTCGAAGGGCTTTCAAGTTGCCAATTTCTTTCGGCAAACTTTTTATTTGGTTTCCACCTAAACAGAGCTTGACCAACTGCAGGAGCCTGAAGATGGCCTTGGGCAAGCTAGACATCTGATTGCCATCTAAATTTAACACATGTAGGTTTGTAAGATTGGCGACTGACTCTGGCAAAGTTTTTAGGGAGTTCCCACTAAGTCCCAAAACCTGAAGGTTTGCAAGGTCTCCGATACATGTAGGTAATTGTGTGAGATGGTTATTGTTGGCAAAGAGTTGTTTGATGTGCTGGAGGTTTGAGATACCATCCGGCAGGGATGAAATCTGGTTACGGTTGATGTTTAAGGCCTGCAGTTCAGAAAGATCTCCTAGTTCAGAAGGCAGACATTGCAGCTTGTTTCCTTCAATGGATAATTTCTGAAGCTGCGGGAGAAGCTTCACATCTTCAGGCAAGTGTTGAATAGAATTGTTGTCCAACTGAAGAGTCTTTAAGGTTGAGCATTGAAAAACATCTGCAGGAACTTCATTTATCTGCCTTCCGTTAAGGTTGACAGTGGTAATATTGTCTGTCTCCACTGACATTGTTGACAATGTTTCGAAATCTGTAGATGACAGTAAATATGCACAAATTTATGTAACTACAATACACCAAACGTGGCTTGTATGCTAAATTTACAAATGTTTATAGAGACAAAACCTAAAAACTATGTTAAAGGAACTCTATTGTGTTCTCAATGTATTTGTATTTTATAGACGCATGTGTAAAAGAGAACAACGTGATGTAAAAATCATTATTAATGCATGCGAATATATTAAAAACAGATCTGTTCCGATATACAGATACAATAATATATGTACACAGGGGCAGCAATATTTGCTTAATACATATAGATATCCCTGCTTTTTATTGCTACACAATGGTTGTACTGTACTGCTCCTTTTCACAATGCAAGGCTATGAGTCAGCCAGCTGACTTAAAACAATGCACTCCACTTTTGTGGCTGATATCTTATTCAGGGCCGTCCCTATAGTGAGGCAGCCTGAAGCAGATAAGAGCAACCAGTGAAACCCGTCCAGTCCAGCTTCCTGCCCAGCTCACTGATGTCATTGGTTGCCAGGGAGCTGAGTCGGATGCTCTGGTGGTGTCCCGCCAGGCTCCTGGCAACCAGTGACATCAGTGAGCTAGGTGGGATGGGACAGAGATCCGCACACAGCATGGCTCCAACACAGCCACCCGCCCCACCCCATCTGCCCTCCGGTTGACTGCTATCAGTGCAGCACCCCCCTGAAAGCAAAGCACTGTCAGCAGCGGCAAATTTCCCCCCTACCTGGCTCTATAGCCTCAGGCGGCATATAGGGAAGGGACAGCCCTGATCATAAGTAGAACACTAGTCAGCAACTCAATGCACAGCTAAAATACATACAGTGTGTTGCATACCTGCCATAGTATTTGTAATTTGTGGGGCCTTCCTGTGACACACACCTTTGCGGCTTGCTAGTTAGCATTGCCTGGTCCTGGTATAGTCAACACAATTCCAGTAAAATAAAGCCGCTTCATTCTCTCTCTTGCCTTGCTTTATTGTTAAAATGCGCAGACATGCACAGATAAACCTTGACCGTGACGAAGCCTTTGATGTATGTATGTAAGAATACAGCGGTTCCATTTTACTGACATTTTATAGGAAGCTGAATTGCTCACATCTGACCGTACATTGTTAACATTTTGTCAGATTCACAAGAATCGGCTGAAATTGTAATAGTGGGTGACCCTGCCAGCTCGGAAAAAGTTGACCTTGCCCATTCAGTGCAAAGGGCCTTAACCAAACCCCAACCCACTGAAGCCAACCTTGCAATCACCCTCTAATTCTTCCTCCATCGTAGCCGGTGCCAATACTTGTACAGGTTTCACTCAATACTTTGATTTGCTGGCTTTTTTGTATCACTGTGAAAAGGTTCAGCTTAGCAGTGGATACAATGTGGTATGAATGAGTAATCTAATCACCAGCAATCACAGCCTTATTCAGAACATGCCAGTGCTTTATTACTCACATTACTAAGTTGGCACAAGATGAGCTATTCAGCTTTATGAAGCAGAGAACAAGAAAACCTGTGAACCCCCAAAGGCTGCGAGGCAAAGTATCCCACCATGGCACATTTATTTCCCAATTCTGAGAAATGGCGAGTCAGTTTTTGGGGAGGGAGTCTTGTCACGTAAAATTTTAGAACACAAATTTTGTAAGGAAATTTTGTTTGTTACGTGTTAGACAATTATCACACCTAAAAAATTATTTATCAGATCCAGAAAGTAGTAGCCACTAATGGATCCTTAAAGGGGTTCTAAACCCTCCCGTTTGTTTGCCTATAGCTACTGCTATCAAGCAGTAGATATAGGCAAACAGTTTTTAAAAAAAAAACGCTAAAACAGCGGTTTAAACTTACCTTTTTTTCTTTACGCGCTCCCGCCCGAGAAAACGAAACTGTTCGGGCGGCCGCAAAGCATCTTGGGGCGGGCGCATGCGCAGTTCGGATTCTCGGCCGGGAGACGAGCAGAGACGCAAGGTAAGTGTATGGACGTGTGCACCCGCATGCAGACACCGCTGGATCGGAGGGACAGAGCAGTCAGCGCTGGTTCGGAGAGCCGCCGCACCGCTGGAGGGACAGATGAAAACATCAGGAAAGAAGAAGATGATCGGAAAAAGAGACATCATTTAAGGTAAGTGCTGACATTAACATGGGGGAAACATTTGTTTTACTTTAATGTCCCTTTAATACTGGGAGGGAGAAGTGGGAATCTTTTTTTGGCTCAAAGCTGGACTTTAATCTCAAAGTTACCTAACCCTAATCCAGGTCCAAGGAAATCCCAACCCCGATGTCTTAGAATTTTCAGCTGGCCCCTAAATTTTAAGTTCTTCTCTAGTTATTGTCACTGGAGCTGGCTTCCAAAAAGAAAATTCTGCTGGCTCCTGGATCAGACAGACTGGCTGCTAAATTCCTTATTATATTTGTCCACCTGTGCCCTGACCATCAACATTATCTCTATGCTCAACCCTTAACTCTGAACTTACAGGGTTATTCACAAAAGGGTGAAGAGTTTGGAGGAGTCAGGAGAAGGGAAGAAATCTAGGACAGTGAGCTGAATTGGAGAATTTTTCCAAATCAGCTATGTTGTCCTAGATTGTTCACTTTTCCTGACTCCTCCAAACTCTTCATCCTTTTGTGAATAACCCTGATAATGTCTAACACAACAGCAATGGTAGAGTCTTGTACCCTGTTAGTGCATAAGAAGAATGTCATCAGCACACCAAACGCAATGGTCAAGTGATCGTCCTTTATTGATGCATGCTGTCACAAAGAAGCAACGTTTGGGGGGGCCACTAAGGGTCCCCTTCATCTGGCTCAGTATGACATCTGTCACCACAAGGTGCCACAACTAGGGTGTGGGGGATGCGGCCCGCACCGGATGAATGACTGACAGTCATTTTGGTGTCACCACCTCTAAAAAGTCAGGCGCTCGGTCATGGACAAAGAGCCTGACAGCTGCAGAAGAGAGAGGGGGACCCTGTGTAGCCCCGAAACATTGCTATTTGTTTTGACATGAAGCATCAATAAACAGACGTGTTCTTCATTTTCACTTCAATATGGTATGCTGGTGACATCTTTAACAAGTTTCAGTATTGGCAGCGCCATCTGCGGTCACTTGCACCCACGCTGACAGGGATACCCGGTAAGGAGTGCAGCAGGATTCTGGTATACAAACCACCTTCTAAAAATGTGGGCACTCGGTCATGGACCAAGAGCCCAGCAGCTGCAAAAGAGAGGAGGGGAACCGGCGAAATACCTGAACCCGCGGGATGAACATCCTCTCCTCTCCTTGTAATGCACGTGACGTCATTACACACATGCATAATGATGTCACGCGTACACATAATGACATGAGCGATGGGTCCCGGCGGCTGCACCGGGCGACATCCGGCCTGGTGATGCCCCTGCATACAGGTGCAAGAGCTGACGTGGTTTAATAACTTCATCATGTACCAGAAATGTTTTGGGACAAATAATTTGCAAATTAAAAATGAGTTTTTAAAACTAACACTAATGAAGCTTTTATTGTACGTCATTGTAATACTTTTATAACAGCGCGCAAAAACTGTTCTGAACGAGGGCATTCAAGTGCGAGCGGCTGAAAACCCATTAGCGCTCAGTCACACCGGCGGGTGTATGTTAAGGTGTGCACAACGCGTTCACACTGATGTACATTTGTGCTGCGCAGCGCAAAAATGGAACATATCCTTTTTTTTATCTGAGCGCGTTGCTGTGCACTGAAGCAATAGGACACAAGACAAAGTGTCTTGTCTATGCGTTGGAACTGCATTGGGCAACGCAGCCCAGCAGGGATGGTGTGAGTGAGCCCTCGGTTCCAATAAGGGCCAATTCACACCAGCCGTTGCGCTAAATATTTCTATTGGTGTGCTTTGCCCGTCACAGTGCTGATGCACCGATCCCAGCACATTGCACTGTGTCCTGTTTTTCGTTTGGTCGAACTTTATTGAAATGTCACAAGTGACATTTCATGCCTTTCTACGGGCACAGCGTGGTGCCAGGCAGTTCTGAATCGCATTCCGTTGCTGTGCAAAAAGAGTACAGCATGTCATACTTGTTTTCAACGCATACCACAACGTTCCCATCGCAATGCGGTGCTGTGAACTGAGCCCGGCCGTGACAAGGCTAATTGCCTTGTCTTGGTGCTTCGCTGGAAACAAGGGCTAGCGCAGCCCCAATGCATGTGGCGTAAATCGGCCCTTGAGCACCTATTACACTTTGACTAGTTGTAACATTAAACACTGTCAATCCTCTCGAGTTGACATTTCTTTTGACCTGGGGACATATACTGCCGCATATACATTACAAGACACCCGGTTGTTATGGTGAAAGAAATTGGGTTAACTGCCATACAAACTACTTACCAGAGCTGTTCAGGAGGAGCAGGCCCGAAGAATCCTGAGACTTGGCGGAGAGGATTAGGATCCCGGATTAGGGGACAGAACATTGAAGGAAGGTCGACGAGCAGAGCTTTACTAAACCAAAGTTACATTTCTCCTGTCAGGAGCTCGTTCTACACTGCAGCAGTGATTGCAAGCACCGGGTGAAGACATGTCACCATGGAGACGTACATAAACAATGGCTGAAGGAAATGTAGGGACTCCAGCACACTGGATGTGGTCACCAAGTGTTTGCTCTTGCTATTTCTCAGCAAAGGCCATTCCCGTACTCCAAACATGTCTATTCAATGGCTGCGCTGAGCTGACAATAGGAAAGTGACAGCTCGGGTGATTCATTCATGATGACAAGGGCCTGTGGATAATGGGTTTGCAGAGCGCAGAGGAGGCCATATAAACATCCTGTACTAAAGCCACCTCTTCTGGTATGACAGTAAAGTGCGTTCACTTAACAACTTTCCATAGCGACTCCTCGTAGACACACAGAGGACGAGTCACTAAGAATGAACTTCTCCAGTTTGCTCGCTGTTGGTTAAGTGAAAATTCCCATGTAAAGTGAACGGCCTATTCGCCTTAAATGCGTTTAAGCTAAGGTGACCAGATTTTTTAAATCATACTCCCCCAAATGTTCCGATGCTTAGCCCGATAACCAAACTTCGGGTATCAGGAAGCCGGGCAGCGAGTCATTACACGGCGCCCAGCTTCCTGATTAGCCAGAAAGCCGTCTTCAAGCTCCCCCGTCCCATGGTGATATGGAAGCATGGAGACGGCTTCCCTGCTAATCAGGAAGTCAGGTGGCGAGTAATTACACGCCATCTGGCTTCCTTAATGTGACTTTTGATATCAGTATTCGGTATCGGCGAGTACCGAAGAAAATTATCGGTACTCGATACCGAAAAAAACGGTATCGGTGCATACCAACAAATCTCTGGGAACATAATATGTATATATATATTTTATACTCACCTGATCCCTGGAGCCACCGACGAGCTCAGCCTCCCGTCTCCCACACTGTCAGAAGCTGCATACAGTGTGTGCCGGTTACTATTTAAACCGGTGCGCGCTGTATGCAGCTTTTGAGATGATACGCTAGTAGCACAGCAGGAGCTAGGCAAAATGCGCAGCTGGCTTCCCCACTACGCTAATAGCGTATCTTCTTAGAAGCTGCATACAGCATGTGCCCATTACTATTTAAACCGGTGCGCGCTGTATGCAGCTTCTAAGAAGATACGCTATTAGCGTACCGGGGAATCCGGCTGCGCATTTTGCGTAGCTCCTGCTGTGCTAATAGTGTATCATCTCAAAAGCTGCATACAGCGCACCGGTTTAAATAGTAACGGGCACATGCTGTATGCAGCGTCTGACGGGAGCAGACGGGAGGCTGCGCTCATCGGTGGATCCAGTGACCACGTGAGTATATAAAAAGAAAACATTTTATTTTATGTTCCCGGGGACATAATTTGTAGAGGACAGTCTCCTCAATCTGGGGACTTTCCCCGGAAATCGGGGACGAATGGTCACACTACTTTAGGCTCCATTCACAACTAGGCGTCAGCGTTTTTGCGTATCTCTTCGCAGATTTTTGTGGCCATTTTTATGCTCGTACATTAAGTTCGTGCATTTTACCAGGCAGATTGTGACTAAAGCGCGTACAACAAGCACAAAAACAAGCAAAAACAAATGTGTTGCTCATTTCCAAGCATTTCCCATGGAGTCTATGGGGACAAAACGCGCTGTAATCTACCAAAAAGACGCTCCTACTTTCTCCAGCGACAAGTGTTTTTCTATGTGCACCACTACCCTCAGAGATACATTTCTTGTCTTGCATGTTTCAGTGCACAGTTATGTGTGACAAAACGCCAAGGTGTGCCTGGCAGGGCTGGACAAGTGCATTTTTTTAAGTAACCTTTTCAGCCCAACACTGCAGCCCGTGAATGGACAGTGGTAGGATAAGCAGAAGACTGACGAGGTCATCTCTCTGTCACTCTGCTTTCTCTTCCTATCAACATGAGCACTGCAGCACAACTGACTGGCTACTTGTGTGGCTTCTCCTTCTCTCAATCTGAGCTCTGCTGTAAAGTGGACTGCAGGAGGATGATGCCAGGCCCATTTCTGGTACTGCTCAATTTTAAAGTGACACTAAACTCAGGAGTTAAATCTTAAAAATACATTCAAGTAACATTACTGCATCTTATTTGTGTATCACTCGGCTGTAGATCCTCCAATCTCTGAATTGGTGCTGACACTGTCCTTCCTTCTGGAGGGGGGCTACTTTTGTCCCCATGGTCCCTGTGTGTGTTGTAAAGTAGTCACCGCTCCAAGCTCACTCCCGCGATGGACTACAATCTCAATACAAAATAGTAAACTAAACATGAGATTGTAGTTCATCCTGGGAGCGAGCTTCAAGCTGGAGTTGGGTTTTAATTTGCTTGTCACTTAGCCCCTTATACAGGCGCCGTCTATGCGGCGTGCACGCCTGTATGGGGCAATTCCCTGGAGGGATAGGTGCTGCGTGTGATTGCACACAGCAGCCTGTCCTTCCCTATGGGAGGACACGGCTGTACGCTGTCATATGCACATCCGTGCGGGTCTGGGTGTCCGTGCTTGGACCCAGGCAGGATCCAGGTCGCGTTCTCCCATAGGGAAGGAAAGGCTGCTACACACAGCACCTGTCCCTCCCGGGAACAGCCCGATACAAGCGTGCACACCGCAAAGACGTGTAAGGCCCGAGTTAATGCAGTGTGAATGAGGCCTTAAAGTTCTTCTAGCTACATATCCATGTAAGACTACCCTGTTCATAGGGTGACACTGCTGTGTGATTTACAGCAGAATGAACAGTGTTGTCACCCTGTTTAAGGAAGTGGAAATGTAACAGATTTTACTGGCAGGATGAACAGGTAATAACACCAGTGTGGGCATTTTATAATGTATCCATTCTTCTTTTCTCCTCCAGATACTGCTGGCAAAATGAGATACTATCACCACCTAGAGGACACTGAGGGTTATGACTCTGCAGCTCGGAGGGAATTAGTTGGAGGTTTTATGTTTCTTCTGTGTTGTATAAAGTGATTACAGAGTTAAATAAAGTCTATTCCTGGCAAAGTGAATATGTTAGGAGTGTCCGCCACCCTAGTGGGTAACCTG
Organism: Nanorana parkeri; assembly: GCF_000935625.1. Taxonomy (NCBI): domain Eukaryota; kingdom Metazoa; phylum Chordata; class Amphibia; order Anura; family Dicroglossidae; genus Nanorana; species Nanorana parkeri. The sequence goes on from NW_017306559.1 coordinate 177,159, forward strand.
GCTATGATATACGGACAGCAATCCCTATTATGTGTTGACATTTCGGCTAGGTTCAGTACATACTAGATATGCTGGAAAATGCACGCAGTCATCAGATCTGTGTTTTCCCCATGTTCCTGTGTATTTTATATATATCATTAGATAGACCCAATTTAACTGATTCTTACTGATAATTTAGGGAAGTTGAGCAAAGGCATTTCATTTTTTAATTAAAATGTATTATATTACACACACAACCCCCTCCTTTTTATTTGCATCCTGTAGTGAGGAAGAAGCTTTTATTACTCCCGGTGATGTCATCACCAGGCTTGTAAAATTCTTACCGGGTTGGCTGTTGGGAGGTCAGTTCCTATTGATGCAGCGAATCTCCTTTTGCTCTGGGAGAGATTTCCCCTTACTTTCTGTTGTGACTTTGGGAGAGGAAATGAAGGGAAATCTTATGACACAGGTGTCATAATCTTCCTCTACTCTATCCAACACCTAAAAAAAGTTTTGGCTCTACATTGACTGTGAATCCATTGCATCTTCCAAAGGCACAAGTGCTAGTTTATAAATATTGTGGCCAGAGTACAGCAGGGTGAATGCTGTTCACACAGAGACAGCCAGGAGAGAGAGCAAGGAGAGACATCCTGGAGAGCCAGGAGAGACAGCCAGGAGAGAGCGAGGAGAGACAGCCAGGAGAGAGAGCCAGAAGAGACAGTCAGGAGAGAGAGCCAGGAGAGACTGTCAGGAGAGAGAGCCAGGAGAGACAGTCAGGAGAGAGAGTGAGGAGAGACAACCAGGAGAGAGAGCCAGGAGAGACAGACAGGAGAGAGAGGAAAGACAGCCAAGAGAGAGCCAGGAGAGAGAGCAAGGAGAGACAGCCTGGAGAGCGAGGATAGACAGCCAGGCGAGAGCGAGGAGAGACAGCCAGGAGAGAGAGCAGGGAGATACAGCCAGGAGACACAGTCAGGGGACAGAGCCAGGAGAGAGAGCAAGGAGAGACAGCCTGGAGAGCGAGGAGAGACAGCCAGGTGAGAGCGAGGAGAGACAGCCAGAAGAGAGAGCAGGGAGATACAGCCAGGAGAGACAGTCAGGGGAGAGAGCCAGGAGAGACAGTCAGGAGAGAGAGCCAGGAGTGACAGTTAGGAGACAGAGTGAGGAGAGACAACCAGGAGAGAAAGCCAGGAGAGACAGACAGGAAAGAGAGGAAAAACAGCCAAGAGAGAGCCAGGAGGGCTGTTTTGTTCTGCAGTTTCTTCGCGCAGATTCGGAGGCTCGTTGCATTAAAATTAGTTTCCATTGATGAAATGAATGAAAATGTTTTTCATTTTCATTTGTTTCGTCCGAAACAAATGTTTTTGCCCTGCACATGTCTAGTATCTTACAGTCATACTGTAACCTTTACATGTCTTTCCTCTCTGACTTTCTTTGGGTTACAATGTTGTCCCAGTAACGGTTCATGTAGAAGATGTTACCGACCTTCCCGCCAGCTGATACATCTCTGGACGCGATTGCTATTTGCACTTTGTATACTGTTTTATGTATTGTTATCCTGTGTTTCCATTCAGATATCCTATTTGGTGACTGTTCGGGAACTTTAATGCCCCTTATTCTTACTGTCTATGTTCCATGTTGAAATGTAAAAACTTCTAATAAAACTTTCTGAACATAAACAATTGCAGAAGTCACTTATTACTGTAAAATAAGCATTAGTAGGGAAAGAAGAAGGCTGCGTGCTCTTTTACTCAACCCATTCAGTGCTTCTTATTCACTGGTAACACGTATGTAGCATGCAGGTCTGATAATAAGGTAACTTAGTAATGTATACACTTTGCTCTGCCTGTCACATGTGTATTGCAACCATGCATTTGTGTACAGGGCAGGCCCAGCTGGGCGTCCACATGTAAATCTAGATTCTGATTGGCTTTTTGTCGCCATCGTCATGCAAGTAGCCTTTGTGAGTTGGAGGAAGCGTGTGACTGTACAGGGAAGTCAGAGCAGCAAAGACCAGGAATGTCAGAGAACAGGAGGAACAGGAGTGAGCAGACACCAGGGACAGGACAGGTGCTCACACTACACCATCCTCATCTGCCTCCACATGCAGCTACTACAATAGAGACGTTTGCAAAGGGATCCATGCGCTTCCATCATTCTGCTAAATATTTCCCATTGTGGAGAACTGTATGACACTGCAGCGGTGGCGGAGAATTGAATAAAACCGCCATTTAGTGTAAAAGTCATGGAAACAGAAGTGGAGCCGAAACGCACGGACTGTCACGGTGAGTACAATGGTGCTTTGATTTTAATGCTTTTAACTTGTTCATTTCTATCCGGACACACTATGATGTGCTCTGGGAAGGGTGTGCAAGTCATTCTGAACTGAGAAAGCTAGTCGGATGACCAGCGAAACATCTTCAAGAAAAATACAGCAAGTCCAGTTGCCTTGATTTATTTTTTTAAAGAAATACGATGACCTGGATGAATGAGAACCTTCACAGACATCTGAGGTGTAACTACAGACCATTTATCCCCATCAGTGACCTTCCTACGGTCAATGATCATGTGTGTAAATCAAGGGCAGGTAGCAGGAGAGCTGTCAGCATAGCCAGTACTTTACTAGGAACCGGTGGTGGGCGGGGGACTTGGTGTGAACCGAGTTTGGCCAAGCCAACTCAAAACTGCCACTGACACCCCCCTCCTGACCCAGTCAGTTGTGGCAGAAGAATTCTTCCGTTTTTGACGTGTAGCTGCGGGGCAGGGAATGCACCCGGCCTCAGCTGATTGGGCCAGAGGGGGGTGTGTGTGTCAGTGACAGTTTTGCGCGGGCTTGGGTGAATTTTGTTTGCACTAAGACCCTGTGTAACGTTACTAGGGACCAGTGCTGTGGATAGAACGTGTAGGGGAAGAGGGGCAACAATGCAGGGAATTCACTTTTATGGCTCATACACAAAAGGTGTGAATGGTGGTCAATGCTATTGTGGCAGCTGGTTGCTAAAATCCCCTAGACAGGCTATGGATGACCGGTATTCCAGCAGCTCCACAGGGGGTGCGCTACAAAAGGCACTGCCGCCCAGAAGAAGGGACCCTGCGTGGCCCCGAAACGTTGGCTGTATGACGCATGTGACGATTTAATAAAAAGTGCTTTACTTCTTACACATATCTTCGAGTGCTGGTGACTTCTATTATGGACTGTATCTGACACGGCGCCATCTGTATTGTCACTTCAAGCGCCAACCTCTCATCCAAGGTCTGTATGCTGTACGGTGTGCAGGTGATTTTGTATTAACAAAATTATAGACAACATTTTTTTCTTTTATTTTTGTTGAAGAAGGACAGGGTTCTGTTTCCATTTTGGGTGAGTTGCAAAGACTTGGTGGGAGGTTTTGAACCCCGACCCATTCCATCCAAAAACAGGCCAAGATTTTGTTTCCATTTAATGCCTGATCAGATTACTGCTGGTTCATAGTACATGGGATATTATACAACAGCATTATTCACAGTCACATGTGAGCGGCATTTGTAGAAGAACCAGCCTAATCATATTCTCTAATACAAAATAAGTAATGTGCAAAGTGCAGAATTTGTCCCTTCATGGCCCTGAGTCTTCTCAGATGATGGATTCTGATTGGCTGTTTTAGTTTGCTGCTCTTTGCTGTTCCTCATAGATCTGAATAGCCTCTGGGAGCAGATGTTACTGTTGGGTGGTGGTAAGTGCACATCATATATGAGGTCCCTGAGGTTTTGTGTGTATTTTCCACAGCTGCTGACATGCTATTTCTTGCAGGATCCTGTGTCAGCTACCTGAAGTCTCCAAGGTTTCTCATTTATCTTGGCCACTCTCTGTCCACCTGGGTAAGATTATTTGAAAATAAAATTTTTGGTCTGAATGAGTAGTATAAGTCCCACGAGCCTGACAAGGATTACCCAATCTGTACACTCTACGCAATGTGAAAACTTACTCCAAATGGTACCTAATTAGAAGGATCAGGAAATCCCTGTGTCCCCGTTTCCCCCCTCACATGTCCCTCATTTTGGTCTAATGCACACTCCTGTATAAATATACTACTGTATATGGTTAAAACTTAGTGGACGCCTGGCCATCAAACCTATGGGAGTTTGTTGGACATCCTATTCTAATGTGAATTAATATTAAGTTGCCCCCCTTTGGGGTTTCAACACCCTTCACTCTTCTGGGAAGGCTTTTCACAAGAGTTTAGGGGGGTTTCTGAGAAAATTTGCTCCCATCCAGCCAAAAGAGCATTTGTGAGGTCAGGTATTGGTGTTGGATGAGAAGATCTGGCTCACAGTTGGCATTTCAATTCATTCCAATGGAGTTCAGTAGGGTTGAGGTCAGGGCTTTGTGCAGGCCACTCAAGTTCATCCACACCAAACTCATCAAACTATGTCTTCATGGACCTGGCTTTGGGCACAGAGCCACAGTCATGGTAGAACAGAAAAGAGTCTTCCCCAAACTGTTACCAAAAGGTTGGAAGCACACAATTGTCTACAATGTCTTTCTATGCTGTAGCATTAACAGTGCCCTTCTCTGGAAACACCTGAACTGAAAAATTTTGGGGGGGGGGTGTCCACATAATTCTGGCCACATAGTGTAAGGGTATTACATAAATGCCAATATTTATATTCCACTATTTTTTAAGAGCATTTTAGCTTAAAAATAGCCTTGTGCTTTAAATATAATAACAAATAAGTAAATATAATAACAAATAAGTGAGCTCAATCCACTACTCAATAAGCTTAGGTTTCATCAAGTATTTTTTCTTTACAGGGGGATCGTATGTGGCACTTCGCTGTCTCTCTCTTCCTAGTAGAGCTGTATGGGAACAGTTTACTTCTGACTGCCATCTATGGGCTTGTGGTGGCCGGCTCTGTTCTCCTGCTTGGGGCCATCATTGGAGCATGGGTGGACAAAAACCCCAGGCTGAGAGGTAGATAAAATTTGAGTCCATTGTCTTCTCATACCATGACAACACCACCGATAAAGAAGGATTCCCTCTATAGGCAAGGAATTAAATGTTAACATATGTTAACAATATGTAAAGTTAACCTGTCCTTAAAGAATTACAAAGTGTCATGTTGCTTCTCAGTTAAATCCTCATTCAAATCCTGCTGCAGGCGTACCTAGAATTCGAGTGTTCCATTTAGTGGTTCAAGCTTACACCTGCCCTTGATTAGTCTACAGGCTTGCCCTCACATCATCTAGTAGATTTCATTATTCTACATCTTCGGAATTGCTGTTGACAATGCAACCGCAACCTTGGAGCAGTTCCTCACCATAGCTCATCAAAAACAAACCTTCGGGGCTTAAATTCACCTTGCAGCAAGGAGGGCAAACTTCCATTGTGACATTGTTGGCTCTCTTCTTAAATTGCTAGTTGCCTATCTGTTAGGCAGACCAGGAAAGTCAAAGAAATGTCAGACATTCTCAACTGCATGCTCATTCCAGGCCAGTGACTGAAACTATTGAAGCTAGATTGTTGGCATGACCTCCAAGTAACTAGCATTTTCAGAAAGAGAGGTCAACAGTGGCAGTCTCCAGGTTTCTATGATGACAGGTTTACTTTAACAGCACAGTGCCTAGAATGCTACACGTGGGACCTAACTCATAGCCCAAAGCTATGTGTAAGAAAAGCACCATCACACAGAAGACAGTGGTCAATTTATATGAGGGATGGAGTGCACTGTTATATGTACAGGGAGATGCCTTACACCTTAGTACTCTTTTGTCATCATAAGCGTTAATATAGAAGTTTTAACATTCTGTTTGCTTTTTTCTCTACCTTTTTACAGTAGCGCGGACTTCGCTGGTTGTGCAGAATGTCTCTGTAATTATCTGTGGAATCATTCTGATGGTGGTCTTCCTGTACAAGGCAGAACTGTTATCCATTTATCAAGGATGGTTGTTGGTTAGTCCTTTTGTAAATTGATCATACTGGGCTCTATGTTTAAAGGCAGAGCCAGATAAAGACAATGATGGGCCATTTGGCGTTAAAGCTGAACTCAAGGCTGAATGCTAAATGCTCAGAATAAATACATTAATTAGAGCTGTTGTATTTCTGTCCATTTGTTCCTGAGATTTCACAGCCTTACCACACAGTATTACCCGTCTGGAGACCTGACTAATATTTACTCTAGTTAAATAATACAATCAGGTCTTGTTCGTGACATTAACCTGTGCCTGGACAGTGAAAGGAGCAGCAGCAGACTGATGAGCTCATCTCTCTGTCACACTGCGCTTTCAGCATATTCCTTGTTAGCACAAGAGCACTGCAACACAACTGACTGTCTCCATGTGCTGCTTTTCCTTCTCCTAGTCTGAGCTCAGGCAGGGCCAGATTTCTGTATAGCCAACAGAGGCCTAGGGCAGGGCTGCAGGGCTACCAGGGCTGACACACAATGATCATCACATCAAATTGCTAACTGCCAGTAATACATTCCTGTATATAAATAAAAATACTCCAGATAGCTACCTTGCCTTTGTGCAGGAATGAGGATGACTGTGTATTGGGTTGATACACCTAGAACTGAACTTCAAGCAGAATAGAGTGGTAGTTTATGGCTGCGGTTCTTGGTGGTTGTAGCAAATATTAGACATGTGCGATTCGTTTAGTTTCGAATCGAAATTCAGACGAAATTTCGGAGATTCGGATGTATCCGAATTACAGATATAACGAATGCAAACGAAATGGAAATGAAATTTCGTACAGATTACCGCTAACGAATTTCATCCGCATCCGAATTCCAAAACGAATTGACTTTCAGACCCGAAAAACGAAATAACGCAAAATCTGAATCAAAACGAAACGAAACAAATTTTTTGCTGGGGCACATGTCTAACAAGTATATAAACAAGAATATTGAAGGCTGAAGTTGAGTAGGGTTCCATGTAAACAGCAGTTAAACATAGGACAGTCAGTCCTAAGAGACTTTCTATTTGTAACCTCAGGGGGTACTAGCTATTGTAGGTACTCAGGGGGTACCAGCTGTTGTAGGAACTCAGGGGGTACTAGCAACACAGGGAGACATGACAAACCTCTGCAGTCTTTTTTAAGAAATCTTTTATCAACAGAAAAATGTAGAAAACAGGAACGAGTGACTGCCCTTCCTCCAACACATTGCCACTCTTTTAGGAAGTTCAAGAGATTAACAATAAAAACAGCAGTGCATGAGGGTTTGGGATATCAAACTTCACTATTTCAACAAATGAGCATGAAGCTGTCTGCCCACACCACAAACACAGAGGTAAGGGTAGTGGGCAAAGACTGGAACCTGTCCCCCTGCCCACATAGTAATTGGTTCTAGAAGTACCCCTGCAATGCAGGCAAGCTGCCTGTTTCAGCTTTTCCATCCCCAGTCTTGGGATGCCTTTGACATGATTTCAGTAATGTGATACTAAGGTTAGCTAGTTGACTAGAATAAGGTTGAAGGGTAGCATAAGGTCTACAAGGTGTAGGATGTATAACTCTTGCCCTGTATACAGATACAAGTATCAATTCGCATGGAGTTCCACTTTAAACTAGAAAACATTATGCTGGAACATCTCTACAGCCAATAGCCAAATGTTCCCTTTCTCCATCTGATGCTTTTTCTGGAGGTGGACCTCATTCTAGTATCTGCTAGATCAGTGGTTCTCAACCTGTGTAGCCTCAGGACCCACATTTGTCCTCGGTCATTAAGTCGCGACCGAAGCTGCACTGCGATGGAACACACGGCAGTGTGGGCTGCTGTGCTGTGACGGAGCTCCATCCATATGTGCATTGTTTGTACAGCTCCAATGCGCACCTGTAGAGGTGCCGGGAGCCAGAATGTGATGTCCCTCCAGTCCAGGCACCTCTACAGGACACGCAAGGGAGCTGTAAGCAATGCACGTAAAGGAGGTGCTCCCAATGAGGCCATACCTCCAGCCCAGCCCACCTCACCTCAAGTCGACACTCAGCGCTGGTCAGCATATTTTAAATGGCTGCTCGGTGTGAGAACTGACAGTGCTGCTCTAGGGGGAGGCTGAGGAGGCTTTCACCTAGAAAAGTGGAAGGCATGCGGCGACCCACTGATCACAGGGTCGTGACCCACTTTTGGGTCACGACCCACCAGTTGAGAACCAAGGTGCTAAAGACTTGTGATCTTTTGCTGCCTGTCATTCTAGGTGATAAATCAGATCCTCTATGGCCACTCTAGGTGCCCTTTTACACGAGACTGCATTTTCCTGTGTTTTCATTATAAAATAAATTCTAAAAAATGGACATTAAACAGAAAAGGAAACGTTGCTCTTAGCAGCTAGATACATGGTGTCATCTCTTTCTCCCTTCTTTCCTAGATTCTGTGCTACATCTTAGTCATCTCAATAGCAGATGTTGCCAATCTGGCAAGCACAGCCATGTCTATCACCATTCAGAGGGACTGGATTGTTGTGATCGCTGGAGGTGACAAAGACCAACTAGCAGGTGAGATCTTTTCTTCTTCCATTCACCTATGTTAAAGAGTCAGCGTACCCAGAAGTCAAGTCTTACGGGTTGAGTCACTCTTTGATTTCTTGTTTGCATTTTGGGATTCAGCCGTACTGCTTTAAAGGACCTGCCCACCCGGGGTGCCCACTTTGTACCGAAGACCTGTATGTCCTCATCACAATGACGAAGAAGGAGACATCACCACCAGAGTTTCCAAGACATCTGAGAAACTGTTGGGTGGCTTAAATTCCCAGAACCCAACAAACATTGAAGTATCACTTGTTGACAGACTGGCCCTTTAATTTTTTCATGCGGTCATGCAAACGTTTTATTGGACTGTTTCAAATACCAAAATATCCAAAAGAAAATACTAGTTTTGGGGTTTGACACCAAGATTGAGCCACTTACTGAATTCTTATATTTTTCCAGAGCTCCATACTCCAGACAATCCCCGTAGCAACCTTTAAGAGGTGCTCTGAGACTAGCTGTTGAAATGTTCATTTATTTCGATTTAAAGAGAATGCAGATGTAAGACTGAGACTTACTTGCTTGGTTTTATATTGGCTGGAAGAGGAGGTAGAGATGAATTATTGCTGTGGGGACATCTCATATCTACAATGTTTTTTTTCTAAGCAGCTGGTCCCAAAGAATGCAGTTTAGGCATCTAGGGTAGGTGGGGAGGGCTATGTGCAACTTGCTGCCCTTGGAGAAGTTTCTCCGCAAAGGTGGAGCTCATACATGCCCTCCTCCCCTCAGACCTTGGCTTAGGAGGGTTACTGGTGTACAGAAAGCAAATTATGCAAGGGGAATGGCACCTTGGACATATGTAATATATTATCATTAGCCAATTAAATCTGAACTCCAGGCAGATTCAAATTTTTTAATCTAAATTATAACATTTTAGGCCCCATTCACACCTAGGCGTTTTTTCATGCGTATTTGTCTGCACTGAAGCGTTCAAGACAAGAAATCACCTTTATTTCTATAGCCCCCATTCACACCTAAGCATAGAGTCGCGTGTAAAAAAAAAAAACTCCTGTCGCTGGAAAAAGTACACAAGCTTTTTCATCAATATGTCACAATCTGCTCACAAAAATGCGCGACTTCAAATACACGCAAGCAAAACAAATGGCAAACGCACTCATCAATTTGTTAGCAGCTTTACAGCAAGGTTCACATGGAAGGGCCTAATACAGTACAAACAGCAAAAAAAATTCCCAGCACACTTGCCAGCCAGCATGCAAAAAAACTTGTGTAGCGCTCACCCCCGAAGGAGCCGCTGGATGATCGGGTCTTCTGTATCACCTCTGTGACACACCACAAACAATGAATCCACAGCACACCTTGTGAGATTTTAAATAACTATTTACTGTATATAATAATCTGAATCGCAGTATACAACATCAACATTTATCTCTACACAGCATAACACAGAGACTGTATATGAGACATCAGCATAACAGTGATGATCAGTAAATGCGGTTATTCTAACTGTGAACTTGTTGGACAGTAATCAAACTGTATATATAAACTTAGTCCCAATGTACCCGGGTACCTAACCCACTGGCCAGTGGTAGTTTCTTCAGCTAGCCAACGTTGGGGCCCAATACAAACGGTGAAAATCTGTGTGTACTGTTAATGACAACAGGCCGGAGGCCTCTCACCCATACACGGAGGGAGATGTCCGTCTGTAGCCGGCAGGGATGTCAGCAATTATCTTCTGTGATGAAGAACTGTATATAGGAGCTGAAGTCTGATGTCATCAGGGGTTCTGGTCATCAGATTTGGCGTCCGTCCGGGCCGAGTCGCCGCCCACAATGGCCTCTCAGCAGGATGGCACCTCACTCACAGCCCCAGAGGATCCTCTTCCAGACAGGAACAAACAGCGATTTACTCTGTGCAGCAGATGTCACTTCAGGACTGCACGTGTGACAAGTGAGCACAGTCTCTCCACAAGCTGGCTGCACAACACAAGCAACAGCAGTCTGGCCTCCCTGTCTCCTCACACTAGACTGAGGCCAGCAACCTTAAGCCCCCCAGAGTTTACTTCCCTTCTCCCCTGTAGCATTCTGGGAACTGTAGTTCAAGTATCCATTTTCATTTGTAATTCCTCAGTGGCTGTGTCCACAATCCCCACAAAGCTGTGCTCTCTGGCTCCACCTGCAGCTGCAATATCTTTTCTCTTAAAGGAGCTGAAATCACAAGGCTACACTTGTCTCAGCGCTAAGATTTCAGAGGTTTAGATACCCGTCTTCTGCAGAAAATGTGAAAGCTGCACAGCCGCGCCAAGGCACCTTAGCGGTGAGACAAGTTTTTTTGCATGCTGGCTGGCGAGTGCATTTGCCATTTGTTTTGCTTGACTGATTTGGCGCAGTGATGCATGGGGGTCTCAGCTGCCTTGTGATGGGCGGGATCCCTTGTGCGTCCCTGTGCCTTTAAGGGAGGTTGAGCTTCCTCCTGACAAACCTGCACCCAATTTGATCTTTTGCCATGTGTGCTCCAAGATGGAGACTCTCATTGTTTAGAGTTAGGATCACACTACACAGAGGGGCCTTGGCGCGGCTGTGCGGCTTTCACATTTTCTGCAGAAGACGTGTATCTAAACCTCTGCTTTTAACCTTAGCTCTGAGACAAGTTTTTTTGCATGCTGGCTGGCAAGTGTGCTGGGAAAAATTTTGCTTAAAATACATGCATACACACGTGTAAAAACCAGCATTAAAAAAACGCACGTAATCTGCACTGAAACGCTGTCGCCTTGGTGTGAATGAAGCCTTAGGCTGAATATGCACTATGCAATCTGAAGGAACAATCTATTTTAGATCTGCCATCAAATATGTAGTACAAGAGCCTACCTCATTTGGTACTAATTGGATGGATTGTTAAGGGTCGTCCTCATATTACATGGTTTTGGTAAATCTAAAGGAGCTTTTAGAGATTGTATAGTGTATGGCTGTCTGTAAACACATCTCCTGTAGGTACCTGAATTCTGTCTTCATTAATTCCTGTAATCCTCTGTGCAGCAACTTCAGAATAGAAAGGGAGCATCAGCAGGAGACAGTCTGGGCTCCATTGTTCTACAATATGAACTTGTTTATAGAAGAGCAGAGCACAGGGATGTCCATTGTGTAGCTTCTTTTTCATTGTCCCTTCAGGCCCGGTTCACACCTGGGCGTTTTGTAGCGCTTTCCTACGCTCTGCAAAACGCTCAAACACCGAAATCCCATTATTACCTATGGGCATGGTTCACACCTGGGCGTATTACAGGCCGTATGAACGTGCTACAAAACGCCCTACGCCCAAAGAAGTACAGGAGCTTCTTTGGGGCGTATTTGCCGCGCGTATCCATTGGGATACAGCCAGGTAGCCCTCGGAAACACGCATATTCGATACGCCTAGGTGTGAACACAGCCTTAGCCTGTTCACATGATATCAGGTCTGGATCAGGTGCGGATCTGCAGACTCGGTGCTAATGATGCAGTGCGTTTTTGATGCGTTCCAGTTAAAAAAACAAAATATTTTTATTTTTTGGCTGGAGTGGGGCTGTCAGTATGTTAGCTGCAGTGCGTTTGACACGTTTTTGACGCGTTTTGCGTTTCCGGTCCGTTTCCTGACCGGACAAAATGTGACATGCAGTATTTTTTCTGTCGTAACCTGAACGGACTGCACACGTGAGAACTGTAGCCCATAAAACACATAGGTATACATTGGGATGCGTTTTTAGTGCAGGAGCGTACGGATCAGGTCAGCACAGAAAACGGACTGTCGTGTGAACAGCCCCTGACCATGTGGTGCTGCCTAATTGCAGTGGAGGTCGGGGTTCTGTCTTTGCAGTCTACCAGGGACATCTGAATCACAGGATTGGCCTAACAGAATTAGCACAGTACACATATATGCATTTTGACTGTGTGTTTAGCTGTTTGACAGGAATTATGCTTTACTATATATTTAAAAAACTATTATAATCAAGTGCACAGTTGGCCCTGCAGTACTGGTGTCCGTTCGCATCAGCTCACTATCTACATGGAGTTTGAACGTTCTCCTTGTGTTTGAGGTTCTTCTGATTCTCTCATTTCCTGAACTCGGCCCTAATAATGGTGTGTCCATATGACTGAGAGAGGAACATGATACTGTCAGCTTCTTACACAAGAATATATTCTTTAAACTAGAAACAAAACATCTTTAAGGCTCCATGGGTTTGGTTGCAGCTGATATATTGCTTTTCTTCAAATCAGATATGAATGCTACGATGAGGCGGATTGACCAGCTGACAAACATACTGGCTCCCATGGCTGTTGGACAGATTGTAACCTTTGGTTCTTCAGTGCTTGGCTGTGCCTTTATTGCTGCATGGAACTTTGTGTCTATGTGTGTAGAGTACCTGGTGCTGTGGAAGGTCTACAAGGAGACGCCAGCTTTGGCTTTCAAGGCGGGAAGGAAGAGGGAACAAGAAATGAAGCAGCTGAATGCCAATGGCATTGGTAATACCTATTTAGTGTGATACCTAGAAAATACTGCAACTAGAACATCCTTGTGCTTTGGTAATTTATGACTGTTATGCCATTCCTAAACTTGTGTTATGTCCTAATAAGTCTCATCTCACAATGAATGGAATGTATGGAAAATGTCCTGTCTGCCACTGCTGGATGAGGTGGGGAGATTACCCTGCTGGGGCTCAAACACAGCTCTAGAGAACTGGTGGTTGATCATATCCTTTCCTGGTGTATCTAAAGAAAAGAAACAGAGGTGGAGATCCACTTTAATTGCTCAATGTGGCCTGCAACCAAGTTGTTAATATACGGTTTATGCTATGGGTTCACAGTTTCCTATAGGAGCAGCCAAGTTAAAGGGACCATTTGTATGAACCTTATTGTGACTGCCTTCATAGAATGAATCCTCCACTTCCTTCATTGCTGTGTGCCCCTGTTGGGCATGTTTGCCTACACTCCCTACCCCGGTGACCACACAGCAAGTGAGGGGAAATGTTAACACTGAGGTTATAGGCAGCAGTTAATACCTGACTATCTTCTGGGCTTTACTTTTCAATCTGCATCTAATACTGCCAGGCAGTTTAAATATCAGTTTTTCCGAGCACAACAACTGTACAGGTTTCCCAGAATTTCACACCATTTTCACAGAAATCTGCCCAGAGCTTGAGTTCAGATTACAGGCATTCCCAGCAATAGTGTCTTCTTTGGTGACATACCTTCAGTCAGAAGTGCATGGCTAAAAGGGATTTTTGGGGCTGCATCCTTTCATGACAAAGAGACAGGCCAAATTGTTGTAATGAAGGTGTTTTCCTGTTTTTCTCTTTTCAATTTGAATGACTGTTTGCATTTATACTTTTTCTTTCTATGATTCTTTTCAAATAAAATAGATACGACCTCAAACACTGCAGAAAATCCTGCAGAAGGTGATCTCCTTATGGAAGAAAAAGCCGAGTCATCAGTTGAAATGACTGAAGAACCAGGCTGCTTTGAACGAATGACAGAACCATTCCGCATATTAAGAAATGGCTGGGTGGCCTACTACGAGCAGTCGGTGTTCTGGGCTGGAATGGGACTCTCCTTTCTCTACATGACTGTCCTTGGCTTTGACAGCATTACCACCGGCTATGCCTACACACAAGGGCTGAGTGCCTTTGTTCTTAGCCTTCTCATGGGAACATCTGCTGTTTTTGGCATTGTGGGAACTTTGGCCTTCACTTGGCTGAGGCAGATATGTGGCCTGGTTCGTACCGGCTTCATATCTGGAATAGCTCAGCTCTGCAGCCTTGTTCTTTGTGCGGTGTCAGTTTTTATGCCTGGAAGCCCATTTGATCTCAGTGTTTCACCATTTGAAAACCTCGGAACTCACTTACTTGGAGGACAACCAGTCTCCCCTGTGCCTACAGCTGCTGTACATCAAGAGAACTCCACAACCACTATACAGAGTCTACTAAATTACTCCAACACAACTACCACCGAGCATGGCGTCTCTATTCCGCTCACCTCTGTCAGTCTATTCTTTGCTGGGATCATTGCTGGCAGAGTTGGTATGTGCAAGTAAAGGTTCCTTCCTCTCCTTATTTTTCATTTACTTTTTTTCTTCCATCATTTCTTCTCTTTCTTGTTCCCCTTGCTTCCTTCCCTTTCTTGTTCCTTTTTCTTTCCTTTCTTCACTTCTCTCTACTCTCTCCATCTTTCTCCCTAATTCCTTCCTTACCACCTTTCTTTCTTCTGGTTATTGTCCAGTTAGAACAATGATTTCTAAAAGATAGATATGGAAACAACTAGGGATGCACCGATACCAAGTGCCGTACTCGGTACAAGTACTGGTACAGATACTTTTACAGCTCCAAGACTAGACTAGAGAAGAATTCAAACGTTAGGAGGCCGCTGTCATTTGTAAGGAGCACACGGAGCTCCCGGGATTTGTACATCTCTGTTTTAATGTACGATTTTGTTTTTATAAATATAAATAAAGGGATGCACAGATACCAGTTTTGCAAGTACAAGTACTGATACTTGCCCAAATACTAGTACAATTACAGATACATTTTTGTTTAATGCCATGTGACAGTTTTTCTAAAACAATACAGACTAATGATTTCAGGACAGTGGTGGAGCGCCAGAGCCAGGTCCCAGCTGCAACCCTGGTAGTTCTAATGAAAATGTCAAGTATCGGCACTGGTATCTGAAAAGTATCGGTGCATCCCTAGAAACAACACTAGGATTCTGCATGTAATTTCCACCAGGGTCACCATCTGCATGGATTTTGCATGGTCTAGCAAGGTCTGAGTGGGTTTCTTGGGTTCTCTCGTTTTCTCCTAATCCAAAAACAGACACATTTAACAGATTCTTCTTCACCTTTCTGTAATGTAGGTGTCCGTATAACTGTGGTAAGAGTAATACACTGCATTTCTTCAGAGGCAGGAACTTGTGTAAATGGATGTATCTGCAGAAGATGATTGTTGTTTATAGAACATGGATAACTGAATATACTTTTCTTTTCAGGGCTTTGGTCATTTGATCTCACAGTCACACAACTACTTCAAGAAAATGTTAAGGAATCTGAAAGAGGCATCATAAATGGTGTCCAGAACTCCATGAATAACTTGCTGGACCTGCTGCATTTTATTATGGTGATCCTAGGACCCAACCCAGAGGCTTTCGGACTGCTTGTTCTAATTTCAGTCTTTTTCATAGCCATGGGTCACGTGATGTATTTTGGATTTGCTTACAAAAACTTAGGAAAACAACTGTTTTCTTGCTCTTCTTCTTCTGACCCCACGCCAGCTCCAAGCAATCAGAAACATATGGATACCTCTGCTGTTTAACAGGTTCTGGGATGCAGTTCCTTATTTTTGGTTTTGTACAGATTTATGTCAGCAGATCTTTTGGGAACCCTCTTCTCAGAATTCCCTGGACATGAAAAACTCTTGCCTTGCTGGGATTCCCTCAGTCTCAGAGGATTAAAGGTGCTTCCTGTTTGTGCATCCTGTCAGGGTTCCGAGGGCACGAGAAGCTTGGTCCCAGATGACGATGTAAACTTTAGGACCTAAATATTTTAAGGTGTATCACAGTTTGAGAAAAAAAAAAAAAGGATGTTTTTCTTACTTACAAGCATCTCTCAGCCATGGGCAGCGATGTTGTGACTGGGGAACCCCCTTTTTTATGCTATCTCCAAATGCACCATATCAATGCAAAGGGGCTTTTGACTAGTTAGATTAGCAGCACAACAGGATGGTGCACACGGGCATCCATCCAGCCTTGTGGATACTAGCCAACCACGATACATCAGTGACGTTCGGTACCTCTTGCGCCAGGTGAGGCATTCCCCAGCCTCGCCCCCAGCATGCCCCGCCCCTGCCGGATGAAGTCCCACCCCCAACCTATCCCCCAGCTGGTGTAAAAGAGGAAGGGAGGAGACAGGGCGGAGTCTCCCTGTCCCTCATTTGCTCCTCACTGCTGAGGTGCTCGTCCATGACAGGTTACACAGCGGGGAGGATTTCCCTGCTGTGTAACCTGTTAGATGCTGATCAGATTGGAGAAAAAGCTGTCTCCTGACCGCACATCTCTGCGATACATGCCAGGATGTTATATTTGGGATGGAAATTAACGATTTATTTTTAACATTCCAAACATTTTCAGGGATAACTACGTAACTGCCTTCCTTTGCCCTTGCATAACTGCTCATACCATCTCGTACAGACCTCAGATCAAGCTTTTAGAGGAGCTGAAGCCTATGCCAGGCTTTCTTCCTCTTCCAAGTTGATGGAGCATGTATGACCTATTCTCCTCAAGCCCTAAAAAAAACATATCTGAGGGAGATGGCTTTTCTATTAGATATCCACAGTGCTGTGTGTCCTGCCAGCTTGGAGAAAAACAGAAGTGTTTCCGGGCTGGCTGGCATAGACCATGGGTACTGTTGATCTGAGGTATGGTCAAAAAGGTATACGAGTGGTGATTGTTAGGCTCAGGTAGATTAAAAGTATTTTTATCTAAGATCTGGGAGTGCTGCTGCAACATGAGAGGGGCACTGCCACACTATATGATATTAGTCTTGCATCTGCTTCAACAGGTGAAAAGATAAGGTGATCTGAAAGGTTTTGCCATTGCTGTTCTGTTTCTGAAAAAGGCAGTTTTCTCTCAAGCTTCAGTCACCCAGAACTAGCAAGAAGTTAATATGCAACCTGCCTATACACCTTGATACTCACAGGTTATGTGTGGTGTAGAATGCCTTAATTGAAAATTACTGCTGGTTTATAATTGGTCATTAGGGACATACTTCTACATAGCTAACATAGGCCACAGTGTAGGGTGACAGCACTCTGAGGCAGCATACAGTAAACCACACATTATGTCACTGCCAGTAACACATTCCTTTGTGTAATGAAAGGTTCCAGATTGCCACCCTGCATGCCAGTAACATCCAGTCAGGTCCTCATTTTTGCAGAAAAATGCATAGTTTGTGTATTCATGTCTGTGGAATAGTGCGCTGTTTACTTACAGGTCATCCAATTTGGGTCTGTACACCTGGAGCTGAATTGCTAGAGAAGGACGACCTTGGTTCGAGGTGTACCACTATAGAATGGACAAACTTTCCGGTCAGCCTTTCCACCTCCAGACTAGGCATGCTTTGGGTGGCTATGACATGACATTTGGGGTAGGAGGGCAGCACCAAGACCCATAGTGCAGAAAGTATAAACTCCGTTTGTTACTGGCAGGCTGGGGGAGCACTTTGTATAATGGCTTGCTTATTTTTTTGTCTACAACACAGAGATAGAGGATAATATTAGAAGCAAGGCCATCGAGAAGAGCAGTACTTTTTAATTTCAAACAATGCGCACAAAAAGTAAAGTCTAAATGCATGTGAACACACGGTGTTAATGCACCTGTGATATTACCGTGTTTCCCCGAAAATAAGACAGTCATATTTTTTTTTGGCTCAAAAAAAAAAACACACTAGGTCTTATTTTCGGGGTAAGTCTTATTTATTTATTTTTCTTTTTGATGTACAACAATCCACACTTATTCATGTAGAAAAGTCTACATGTATTAGTGTACAAAAATATGGTAATCAGGGGTGCCGTACCTTTCCAAGAGCAATTTGCTAACCAATCGCTGGCCAGAATGAGCGAAGCGCGCTTTCACTATCGGATTCTTAAAGCTGAATCCTCCAGCCGACCCCTATTTCAGGTCACAGTTTTCAAAACCCTTAAAGAAACACGTTTCAAGAGATGTAGTGACCAGTTTTTTTTAAACATTGTACTGTGAGCTAAAATGACTTTTTAACCATTTGCTACATTCTTCCATTTGTTTAAATGGATTTCAGTTTTTACTTGAAAACATTTACCGCGAGTTCCTGTCATAATTGTACTTTCATGTAAGGATGTTTTGTTACCATTTTTGTTGTCATTTAAAATCATCAAATGTCTATTTATTTGTTATATAATCATGTCTTCTGTATATAGGAGTGATCCATACAATAGGTCAGGAGCAGCAAACCTGCCAGTCAATGTGCATGGTGCAGGTGTGTTCTTGAAGTGCCCTATGCAGTACTGTTCTTGCATTATGCAGTGATGGGGCTTTGTAGGTCACTTGGCTTACAGTCTTGGAGGGCCCAACTGCAGTAAAAAAACATGACAGAGATGCTGTACTGTCTGTGTCTCCTCTGTCACTTATCAGTACTGGGATAGGTTTTAAACCACTAGACTGCTGAATGTATGAAAGAGAAGTGATCCAACACGATATCATTTTCAGGAATGCACCACAATACCACGTAAAGAGACAAGGTTATACCTGCCACCAGGCATTCATATGTACACTATATGGCCAAACATTTGTGGACATCTGACCATCACATCTATATGTGTAAGACAGTCCATGCTAAAACCATGGGCATTAATATGGAGTTGGTCCCCCGTTGCAGTTTTAACAGAATCAACTCATCTAAAAAGAAGTGTCTGTAGGATTTTGTGCCCATTCTGCCAAAAGAGCTTTTATGAGGTGAGGTAATGACGAGAGGACAAGTAAATAGATATCCCACTGTACTACAGTTTACCCAACACAAGTACCAAGCAGAAGCAGTTTGGGCATTACAGAAGATACAGATCATGTTAAGGACAGCCAGGTAATAAATGCTGATTCATGCTGATCTGGGAAGGGATCAGGATACATGATCACCGGCAGCCAGGTTACTGATGACACAAGAGTGATTACTCCAAGGTGTAAAGTTTTCTATGTGCAACATCTGGGGTGTGTGTCAGTCTCAAGAACCCGAATCACAATGAAGGGAGTTTATTGTAAGAGAAGCAGCATGAATATACAGTATTTGTCTAGAGCACTGGCAGTCAATATGCATGATATAGGGGGCCTCAAATGTGGCCCCTTAAATCACCAAAGGGCCACACAATATTCAGCGAATATGATGGTATAGAAAGCTGGCATGGACTGCAGATATGGAGATGGTCAAACTCTACAGGCATGGTCAGAGATAGCAGACATGCTACGAGATATGGTCAGAGACTGCAGACATGCTACAGAAGATGGTCAGAAATTGACATCCATGGGCCTTAATGCAACTCGGTGCACATCGGGCTTAATGTATGTGCTCATTGAGCAACCATTCAAGGGCTAATACTTTTGCGTGAGATGTGAGCAAGTGGTTTATTTGGAAGGTCAGATTCCGGCTCTAAAAGGACAAGCTGGTGACACTGAGCAACATTAATGTTATAGAGAAGAGTTTGGACCTTACCCATCAGGTACTGGCAAGGGCCAGCATAGAGGAGGGTGGTAGTATGGAGGCGTAGGTCAGGAGGTAGGTAGCTAGGTAACAGTCAGAAGGTGGGGTGGAGGGGGGGAAAGCATCAGAGAGGCTAGTCCTGAGCTTTCACACCCCAATAAATATGGCCATTTGTTTGATGTTTGGGATATAAGCTCAGGGGTAGCATTGCTGGAGCAGAATATCTCCTCTAGCTGCCAGTGACCACTCCAGTATAGAGGAGAGCAGGGGATCAAGCAAAGAGACAATTACTGGTAAAAGGGGATTCTACAATTATGACAGACAGGGTAATCTGCCATAAAGAACGTGATCGCCGATCAGTATGTTGTTTACTGGGTGCTCGGGTTCGGCACATTGCAGATTGGACAGACAGATTATTGGGTGGGCCTGGGGAAGACCCAGCTGTCATGATACACGTTGGTACCAATGACAAAGCCAGGGGAAGATGGCGTGTCCCAAAGAGTCACCAGAGAGGCAGCGGGAGCTAAGAGAACTGAACAAGTGGCTAAGAAATTGGTGTAAGCATAACTGGGCTGACTTTTCAAATCGGCTACAGCAGGGATGGACTCCACCTAAATGGGAAGGGCGCAGCTCTGCTGGGGGAGAAAATGGTATGAATGGTTAGAGAACCTTATAAACTAGACGCTGGGGGGAGAGGTCAAATAGGATTATGCCAGGAAATGAGCGGAGATAAAAACATTTTTTAAAGTTTAGTTATGGGGGAAATAGGGGAAAATGTGATGATCCCCAACAGATGACAGGGAAATAGATATCAGAATCCAATGCAGGAAGTTTGCATGTAAGTAATAGCAGCCAGATTGTGAGCAACAAGAAAATCCTAAGCACTACTAAAAACCTGAAATGCATGTTCACAAATCCTAGAAGTCTGGCAAACAAAATGGAAGAATTGGAAATGTTACTACTCGGGAAGCTTGATCTTGTGGGAATATCGGAAACCTGGCTGAATGGTTCACATGACTGGGCTGCAAATATCAGGGGATATTCATTATATCGACGGGATAGAGGAGGAAGAAGAGGATGAGGAGTACGCCTGTACATCAGGAATGATCTGGAGGTGAATGTGTGTGAGGACGTCAGAGCTTATGAGATTGGGGACAGTGCTGAATGCTTATGGATAGAAATGAAAATGAATGAATAATAAAAAAAAAAAGGTTAATATTACAGGTGGGAATATGCTACAGGCCCCCGAACATAAGGGGGGAGAGAGAGATTCAACTATTGTCATAGATAGCAATAGCGGGAAGGCAAGGCAATGTTATAATTATGGAGGACTTCAACTATCCTGATATTGATTGGGCAAGAGAAACCGCACTCAAGTAAGGCCAGCCACTTCTTGAACATACTACGAGATAATTTTATGGGACACACAGAGGGACACATGATGAAAACCTCAACGAGAAAAAAATATGATGAATTTATTAATTACAAGCACAAAGCCGATTACAGATGTGGAAATTGGGGATAACCTGGGGAACAGTGATCACAGAATTATAACGTTCACTGTTAACTCCAAGAAACAGACAAGTTGGTACGACAAGAGCACATACAGGGCTATTCACAGAAGGGTGAAGAGTTTGGAGAGGGCAGGAGAAGAGAACAATCTAGGACAACATCGCTGATTTGGAAAACCAGCTCACTTTCCAGTTCAGCTATGTTGTCCTAGATTGTTCACTTCTCCTGCCGTCTCCAAACTCTCCACCCTTCTGTGAATAGCCCTGTTAGATTTAAAAAGCCTTAATAAGCTGTGAAACCTGCTATGCGACACTAATTGGGACGGAATCTTCCCGAATATAAATGCTGAGGACAAGTGGGAATATTTCAAGGAAATTTTAAATAGCAAAATGTGTCATTGCATTCCATTTAATAACAAATTCAAAACAGCAAAAAAGTTAAACCAGGGTGGTCAACAAGCAAAGTAAAGCAAGGTATAAAAGAGAAGGAAAGGGCCTTCCCATTAAAGGGGAAGTTGGCTACCAGTCACAGGAAGAAAGCTGATGTGTTAAATATATTCTTTGCTTCTTTCTTTATAGAGGAGTCAGATGGGGTTAATAAACAAGGCATCAGCCCTAATAACAAAAACGTATCTCATTGGCTGCCAGAGATCAGAGTGGAAAAAAAAAAACCAGCGATGGCGAACCTATGGCATGCAGAGGCCCCTCTGGTGGCACGCGACTCTAGGCAGGGGTATCGAATTCTGAATTTGTGTCGCCCGAGACATGCAGTCCCAGAGACCGGGCGGGTAGCTTTTTCTACATTTAGCCCTACTTCGCGCAAGCGGGGCTAAATGTAAAGCGGGGAAGCTGCCACTCATTTAGTACAAGTAATCTCAGTGATGCTGCCGAGATCACTTGTAATAAGCCTGCTTGTCCTCCCTCCCACCCTTCATGGTCCACCCCCACCTCCGGCTGCCTCTTCCCGCCTCCCTCCCCTGCCGTGGTTTTCGGAGTCCCCTGCTCTTCTTGGGGACCCAGGACCACAGCAAAGTAGTTCATGATGGAGAGCAGGGGGCAAACTTTTTCATGTGTTGGTTGAACAAAAATTCCAAGGCTTTCTTTTTAAACCTTTCCCCTTCAAATTTCTACACATCATACATTTCTGGCATCTCTCAATAATCTTACCTCCTATTTTTCCTATAGTGCCCCTCAGTTAGGTGCGATGGAGTTCTGACCCTATGATCCAGATAACTGGGTGCTGTGAGCCAGAATGTTTTGCAAGACCAAAAAAAGACCTCAGCGAAAAAGGGAGAAGACCCAGGAACACCCGACAGAGCTAAAGAGGACACCGAGGACGGCAGACTCCAAAAGCAGAAGGCAACATGACTCTAGGCTGCAAATGTCGGCACCATCAGTAGGGGCACTGAAGTCATTCCAGAGTAATAAATGTAATAAGAACCATCAAGTAACGTGAAAATGACCCGGAACTACTAAATAAATGTTACATGGCATAACACCCTAAAATGATAAAAATGAATCCCTAACACCCATCGTCTGAACAGTAATAAAGGCCAACGCTTTTGGACCATGTTTTATAATCTACCCATATTCAGGGTGAAACATGAAATGCGGTCACATCGGCACCCCCTCTGGTTCTGGTCCCTGCAGGCTGCTGCTGCATATAGAATTTAGCATGGCTGTGCTTGGCTTCACCCACACAGCTGTGTCTCCATTCACAGATCTGTTGGAGAAACTACAAGTCCCATTAGTCTTCTCAGCAGACTTGTAGTTGCAACTAAACGCAAGTGCACTGACGTCACTTATAGTCCGACACTTCCTGCTATCCATGCTACTGAACGTCCTTTCCTTTATACGGACATGGATGGGAGGAAGAGTCTGCATGAGCCAGAGCATTGCATCCATTATCCACCTTTCGGGGTTGCAATGCTTTACTAGCTGCTATGCAAAAAAATAATAAATGGAGATTTTTCTCTTATATGTAAGAGTGTGAAATTATCTATTCTCCATTAGTGGGCTTTGCCTTTAAAGAATAAAAAAAAAACACCAACCAGATTTTCTATAAAGGGTATATTTAATAAATACAAGAACTCTACAGAATGTCAAGGTTCAGGCCTAGGAAAGATTGGGAACATATAAAAATATATATATATATAT